>NC_056516.1:12996674-13016209 GCF_014905685.2 Nematolebias whitei | reverse complement strand
TCATTGTCCCCACATTTAGAGTTGCAACCCTCAGTCCTACATTCTTGACTTTCCTCTTCTCCCTCTGTCTCCTGACACGTTTCCCTCCTCGTGGTCTTCGACTAACAGTAGCACAATTTCTGCCGGCACCCTGTTTGTCAACAGCACCGGTGGCGGTCGTTGTTATCCCAGGCCTCAACCGATCAGATATTGTGTCACTTTGATGAACTCGCATTATGGTTTTCAGAAAGTCTTTTACGTCGGATGCCCTTTCTGACACAACCCTCACCATTTACCTGGGCTTGGGACCATCACAAGAGATACACTGGCTTGTACTCCCTAGTGACTGGTTTGAACACACCAGATTACTTTATCCTGTTACAGCCATTTAAATGTATAATTGTTCATGACCGTCAGGAGATGATGTTATAACTCCAGTTTCTTTAGCAACTTTTGTGTAGTGGCATATTGGTTTCAAATGATTTTAGGCTTAAATTTATGCTATTAAAATACTTCTGCTGAGGCTTGCTCATTGTGCAATGCACATTTGTTTTGTTTTTTTGCCAAAATATTCTGCAATTACTGTTTTTTCTCTATATAAGATGATCTTAGGTTAAATTTGTCTTAAAGGAGGTGGGGATAGGCATTCTTTGAATGCTAGGTCTTAAATTATTTATAATGTTTACACACTTTTAATCCAGCTTTAAAAATGTCCTTAACACAGATTTTACAAAATACTTTAATATGCAGACAATAGTTGGGTTTCTCTGACTGTGGTTCAGTAATTGTGTTCAAGTGTTTTGGCCATGTTTGTTGTATTTGAGGTGGGAGGCTTTGTT
This sequence comes from Nematolebias whitei, assembly GCF_014905685.2. Classification (NCBI taxonomy): domain Eukaryota; kingdom Metazoa; phylum Chordata; class Actinopteri; order Cyprinodontiformes; family Rivulidae; genus Nematolebias; species Nematolebias whitei. The sequence goes on along the minus strand of NC_056516.1, from coordinate 13,015,391 downwards.
TGGTCCAATGAAGTGAGTTCACTTCTGTAGGTGGCCACAGTCATGATTTGGGTGGTGATGGGTTGGATAGCACAGTGTCTCTCTCATACATGCGCTTTTGTGTTCACAAGTGTTTGTGCGTGGGGAAAGCAGTGCAGAGCTGTGGCCTGTTGGCAGGAATTTCCATGCACAGACTCAACAGCAGCAGGTAGGAAGTCTGTGACTCTACCTGTAGGCTGATGAAACTGTAAGATGTTGGTACTTTGTGGGTGTTTGGCTGTTAGATATGAGTTATACTGAAACACTCAGAAAACAAGCAGCAGAGCACATCAGGAGCAGTTATTAAGTAAATTACAATTTCTTGTTTTTATATTGTCAGAATAGCTGGGGCTGGAAACAAATTTATTTGAATTAAAAAATAAAATTAGCTGAACATAAGTTTAAATTTTTTTTTAATCTGCTAATAACAGAGACAATACAAACAAAACCAAAAAAATGGTTAAAAAACAGAGACAACTAGATTTCTACTCTGAAGATGAAGATGTTTCACTTCCCATCCGGCAAGCTTAATCAATTCAAAAACATTTGGATCATGTCAGGTGGAGCTCTAAGCTTTATAGAAGAAGCAGAAGAGGCTGGCTGTGTACTTAGAGTTACATTTGGGCCCCAAAAATCCAACCCGACTCAGCCCCAGTCTGTAGCCATCATTTCCGAACTCCACTTGACCAGACAAATTAACAGTAATTACAGGTTAGAACCTGAAAAACCCTCAACATTTTTAATTAAGCTTTGACTGCTTATAGAATTATTAACAGTCGGCAGACGTGCGCGGCTGAATAAGAGGCAGAAAATCAGAGCTGAGGGGGTGTTTGTCCTTTCATGGCCGTCAAAGTGCATTAAATCCTTGCTTCTGCTGCATTATTCAGACATGGACCCTACTCTGACATGTCGGATATTTTGTGATCTCACCTGTTTGGGTCGTCGGCCACGTGCGTCCGCTGAGTGCAGCGGCTGAATGAACGTCCATTTGGGCTGATGGATCACTGGCAGTAGTCCATCTGAAGCTTACCTGAACTTTTTACCTCTTTCAAGGCCGGTCAGAGCACAGTGAAATGGCCACGTGCGGCTGGTGATTGTATGGCAAGCCATGCTCCATATAATTGGATCGTCAGCCGCACGCGTCCGCTGACACAATCAAAAGCTCGACACTGACCCGGCCTGCACATTAAGCACATTATGGCCTGGTCCGGCCCTAATCTGGGTCGGGCTGGGCTCTGGGTTCGGGTTAGAAACGACAGCTCTAACTTAGATTAACGTGCAGATTTGATGGGAACTACTTGTCCCGCACAATAGAGGCTCGTTGGGCTCTTTGTCTTCCTGGTTTATAGCAGAGATGTTTTGGTCACCTGCATGAAGGTGTGAATTGGAGTGGATGGAGCTGACTGGGCATCAGGTCTAATACGGCATTTTAAGATATTGAAAATTGAAATCTGAGACCTTTGTTTATATATATATTTTTTTGTTTGACATAAAAGGCTTCCTCTATCCCCCCTCTCAAACATGAACATTTTGGTCTTCAAAAGAGTGTCCCTTATCCTTAAAATGTAGCTACACCCTTGAGTCTTGTTCTGAAAGGAGGGTGAAGAAAGCCATTTACGTCAAACAAGTAAAAAATTTAAACGGAGTAGGAGGTCTTGGGTTTCAACTTTCAAAAACTTCCAATGAAGCATTAAGTCCAGATTCCCAGTCAGCTTCACGCTAATGAACACCTTCATGCATGCGACCAAAACATCTCGTTGTGAACCAGGCAGACAAAGAGCCTAACAGCCTCCACTGTGCGGGGCGGATAGTCCCAGTCTAATCTGCATGTTAATCTAAAAGGTGCACAACCAGGGCTCTTATGCAGATGGGCTGGGAAGTGAAACATCTTCAGCTTCAAAATACAAGTCCAGTTGTTTTTGTTTTTTAACTTTTTTGGATTTATCATGACTTGAATGACTGAGAATCTTCACCAGCATCAATACCAAACACATCTATTTGACTTGCCCCTTAAAGGACAAGTACTAGATTTCACCGTAGGATGCAGAGAACAGAACCCTACAAGAAAATAATAGATGACCAAACAACACTGAAAAGAGAGGGTTTTTTTTTCCTGCCAACTAAACCTTTTTTAATTAGACTTTGAATGGGCGAGGAAAAGAGAGGTGGCAAGGGAGAAAATTTGAGCAGTGATGGTGACCCCTGCTGCCGAGCACATTGATAGCAGCCTGTGATACTTCAGCGCTGGACCAGACAGCAGAGGAGGGGTTGGTTGGAGATGGTGGAACAAACTTCGAGGGTTTCTTGTGCCAGCCGGCTTGGCGCTGGCCCAACACAGAGCCCTCTGAACTGCTCCAGTTATTGTTATAATCACAAAGGAGCAGCAGAAGGAGCAGCAGCTCTTGAGTTGGCGGACTTGGCACTGAGAGAGGAATTTGGAAGGCAAGCAGGGTTAGTTTTTGAATCAGAGACTGCAAACAAACACATTTGATCAGTTTTAAGAATACAAAGAAAACAGTTTGTCATGAGAGACAGCTGGAGATACACAGTCAAAGTTTGTAACCAACATATTTTCTCGGTAAAAGACAGACATGGTTGACATCAAAGTTTTAGGCAAAGACGTTTTCCCTCATAAAGCACACAGAGTATATACTGGGACTGTCTGAGTGTCTACCACACACAGTTTTAACAATATATGAAAATTGAGATATCCATTGATGCTTTTTAGGGTTGCTTAGCTGTGATGGCTGTCCTGAATCTCGCTTACTTCAAACATTATTTTGTTGTACACGCACAGATAATTATTAATTTCTGAGAGTTTCATTTAAATCTGTCCAGTAGTTCATGAGATGGTCCTTGAACACATTTGCCAAGGTTTTAAGTGTAGATGTTGCACAATATGTAGTGCTCAAAATATTTGTTGTGAATGACTCAGCTCAAACTTTTACCTCAGTATATGTAAAACTACCTGCCATTTGTATGTTTTCTCAGTCTTTCTTGAATCAGGTTGTCTCTAATTCTAATTTCTAAAGTATTAAACAAAGATCTTTTCCACTATGGAGGATGCTGTTTGTGGGAATCAGTTTGTTTGGTGTCTCCTCAGATTGACAAAGTCCTTTGATGAAAGACGAAACGTCTCAAAAAAACAAAAAAACAAAGTCCAGATGACCTGACTGAACATTGTTGGATGTTTACCTGGATTTTTGAGCATGAACTTTGGTATTAAGCAAATTCCTCACACAATCTGTTAATGGTTTGTTTGCATTTGGTTAGCGCTCTGTTATTCACCAGTTAATGATCCATTAGAGCAATTTGGGCTGCACAGTGACGCAGTTGGTAGAGCTGCTGCCTCACAGCAAGAAGGTCATTGGATTGAATCCTGGCCGGGGGCCTTTCTGGGTGGTGTTTGCATGTTCTTTCCAATGTATGCGTGGGTTTTCTCTGGTTACTCCCACAGATCCACAGAGCAACCAAATGCAGTATGTTAAACTAGTGCTGCAGCTGGAACATCCACTCCACAGACTGGGTCCTCTGGGCTAAGGGCAACCTCTCCTCTCATTGTATTTTTAATAAATAATCAAAATAAAAATGCACAATGACTTTGAACTTTTAGGGGCGGAGTTGACAGATCCGAACAAAGAGTTGCCGGAACAGAACGGGTCAAAATGAGTGAGTTTCCGAATCTTCTTCTGGCAGGATCTGGCTCATATTAACTACTGCTGATCATCATCCCACTGATTGAAAACATCTGACTCTAATTTCACCTTTAAATTAACTGCTAATCCTAGAGGTTCACATACTTTTGCCATTTGGATCATCTTTCTCAATAAATCAGAATCAGAATGCTTTTTATTGTCATTGCACAAGAAGCACAACAAAATTTCATTTCAGTACAGCCATCCAAAGAAACAAAAAGACAACCAAACAACATAAGACATAGGTAGACAGGTGCCTGAGGCTGCAACTATCATGGGAGGTGCTGCCCTTTTTGTTAGATAAGGAAAAGGGAACCATGAGGGAAGAGGAGGTAAAAAAAAAATCATATCTCACACTGTGTCCCTAACAAGACACAGTGTGAAGTTGCAAAAATACCTCAGCACAAAAAAGCCACATACTAGTGACATAAAGACATATGCATGTGGAGTGGGTGAGGGATGGAGTGGGAGGCTTCCCAGACATGCCGCCCAAGTGAGCGATGCAGCCACCTGGCGCCTCGTATATAACCTAGGTTACTCTAGTTACATTTATCAGCTGGCTTCGTTGGAGCTCTGACACAGGTCCACAGATGTCCTTGGGGAAGGGAACGGGTAGGGAAGGGGGGAGCAGAGCATCTTGTTCACATAACATCCAGGAGAATTTGAGATAGTCAGCTTTCAAAGCTAACATGGGGAGCCAGCTTCAGATAACAGTTTTTTTGGGTCATGCCGACTCCGTTAATTTCTGTCTGCCTCACAGTCCCTCAGGTACGTCTCAATGTTGACTCCAAACAACCAAATTTGTGGCCAATTCCGCTGAATCAAGCTTGTAACTTCTCCAAGATCAATTTCTTTCCGCCAGCGAGATTCAGGAACCACAAGTAGCCTGCGATTCTAAGCAAGAATTGCATCCAGCTTATAGCTCAGCTCACACAGCATCTGAGTCTGAGTGTTGACAGCATGGCACGTTTCCTCACACAGGCCAGGCAGCTTCACAATGACCAGAACAGCTGTCAACGTTTTTTGAATTTGTCAATATGCCAGGTAACCACCAACTCCAAAAAAGCAGAAATCCTGTTATCATAAATCCAATTATGTACGCATCTTCTACATCCTTGACTGATAATATGGACAGACACACAATCTTCCACTGCCCCCAGAAATCTATCGCGTATCCAGCTGCAAGTGTCCCGTCGGGGCAGGAGGGCTCTCCTTTGCCGTAACTTCTCGTCGAGAAAATTTCATCAGCTGGTCAGCTCTGATCAGAGACCAACTAAACAGATCCATGATTTACAATTCGGAAGATATGAAAAGAGGGACTCCAAAACAAACAGCACAGGACAAGGATCAGAAGTAAAGCAGATAGGTGAAGGAGCGGGAGGGGAAAAAAAGTGTCCGGCTTCACCGAGAGCAGAAAGAGAAAAAAATATATATATATGACCAAGCATAATATTTTGTCTGATTTTATTTTTTTATGGGTTCTCTTTATCTACTTTTAGGACTTGTGTGGAAATTTGATGAAGTTTTAGGTCATATTTATGCAGAAATATAGAAAATCATAAAGACTTCACAAACTTTCAAGCACCACTGTAATCATACCACTGCCTACTGAGGATGAGGGATGACCTGAAGAAGTGGCTGCAGATTACATCTATTTAGCTACTTAACTGACTCGGTTGCTTCTGACGGTGAAGCGATGAACAACCTGAAAAGCTCTGAGGTGTATTAGTATCTACAGTAATAAGGTTGGTGGTGTTTGTTAAAAGAGGTGGGACACAATCTTATTTACCTTAAAGCAGACATGGAGCCCAGCCAAACCCTTAAAGTCCTCCATCACCCAGCTTGGGTTAATTGCAGAGAAAATCATAATACCAAAGTCAAACATACTATAATGTTGTGCCCTCCATACACTTAAAATCATACCTGATATTCTTGTCACTGTTTTCAATCCTTCTGAGGATCCGGTGTCTCTTCTCCGGTGGTTTATTGTAGTCCAGACACAAAGTAGGATTCAGGTTTTCCTCCGTCGGTCGTTTGTCCACAAAGTGAAATGAGCTCACATACAGTGTTTTGGGTGGTCTCTTCAAGTTCAAATGTTTCAGCCACATTCTCCTTACTTCCTCATCTGTAGGTAGGAGATGGAAACTATACTGCTTTTCACATGAACACGTTTTTTTTTTTTTGTTTTGGGTCCGTGTTCCAAATATTGTTGTTGTAGCTACTGATTTAGTTTGGTCTGGTTGTTTGTGCAGCTGTGAACACAACAGGTACCTGAACTCAGCACGGCTATTTTAGTAAACTTTATGGTTAAATAAATGTGAACAAAACAAAATCAGTGTTTTATCTGCTAAACTGAATGCAAATTACTTTCAAATAAACCACAGTCCGTGCTCCACTACCATAGTTAACCAATGCTTACTGCTACTTCCTGTCTGACAGGAAGTAGCAGTCATAATCATTTATACAGTAAAGCCCACAGGAGTAAGGTGGATAACTGATTATAATTCTGACCTTTGTTTTTGTTTTATCACCTGCCTGTTTCTGAACAGTGACTTTACTGGGGGGGAAAATAAACTCTTCCTGTGATGAAACTTCTACAGCTCTCCCGACAATTCAACTCAGCTTGGGCTGAGAGCTTCCCTCTTCTACAGAATTAATCACGACTGCTGTCATTTGACTGATTACTCACCATCAATCTTAGTTTACAGAATCCTCTGAAAGGAGAAAACCCATCATAAATATCTAATTAAAATGTAAGTGACTCATAATAGAAGCACATTCTTGGCCTCAGAGTTGATGTTCTCTGAGGAATGGAAGCGTCTACTCATCTCAAAATACCTAGTCATGTGATCCAGGTCTCTAGAGGACAGGGACTGGTGGGAAGAGGAGTCGACAGAGATATATGTTAACACAGATCAGTGTTGCCAACTTAGCAACTTTGTTGTACTGAGATTTAAGACACCTTTAGTGACTTTAAAATGAAAGAAAGAAAAAAGCAACTAGCAACAATTGTAGCTACTTTTTCTGCTGCTACTGGAGATGCTTGGAGACTGAAGGCACTAATTCTGTGGTTACTGTCCTTAGCAGCCCCTCCCTCGTCCCAAAACACTGACAGGCAGTCTTTCTGTAATCGTGTGCAACAACCCCAGCTGCAGTCAGAGCAGAGAGCTACGCTGCTAATGAATCACGCATGCTCAAAGATCACGTTCATCTCACATCATTGCCAATAACAGTCAATAGTAACAGAGGATTAAATGCAGAGCTAGCAGACTGTAACCATGGAGAGAGGACATTAAACTCATTTAGTAGAGATGCACCAGACTATAGCTTTTTAGCAAATGTCCATCTGCAGTCCCTGAAAATAAATTTAAATGTTAAATATATTTTAACACTAAATATGTGGTTAGATTGATTTACGTAATATGAGTCTAGGCGGCACGGTGGCACAGTTGGTAGAGCTGCTGACTCTCAGCGAGCAGGTTGCCCAGTTTAAATCCTGGCCGGGGGGGTTTCTGTTCTGGGTGGAGTTCGCATGTTCTCTCTGTGCATGAGCGGGTTTTCTCCAGTTTCCTCCCACAGACCAAAAACATGCACGTTAGACTGATTGGTGACTCTAAATTGTCTCATTTGTCTCTCTGTGTCCCTGTGATGGACTGGAGACCTGTCCATGGTGTCCCCTGCCTCTTGCACATTGGTGGCTGGACATTGGCACCAGTGACCCCTGCAACCCAAAAAGGAAAAAATGGGTAAAGTGGATGTATGGATGGATGGATGGATGAGTCTAGTTAAAGCATTAGTCATGAAATTATTTCATACAGTTCATTTGTAGTTCTATACATATTTAGTGTTTTTACTCACATTTTGTCTTTCCAACATTGAAATTCATCTCTTCTACAGTCTAGATAATAATTACATTGAAGATGATTTGATCAAAGATGTAAATTAGGTGATGACGTCATCCAGCAACTTCTAGCAACTTTTGGGACTGCCAATTTGCCACTTTCCTTACTGGGAGGTACAAAAACAGTGAGTTTTATGGTATACATTTGCATCAGCAGACTGTAAAGGGTGTGACTTAAGGGGTGTCTGAAAGGCACATCCTGCCTCCAATTAAGGTGAAATCAGAGCGAGATCAGCGCTGCCTTGATAATGAGGCTTAACTAAATTATTAAATAGAGCTGTACTCTCTGGATTTGGACTCCCATCAGGGCTCAGCTACAGAGCTAAACAAGACATACACAAACACACACAGAGACGTTTCATATGCACACACACTTCGATCAAACGGATTTTAACGTACAGATACTCCAACACTAATACCAGTGGGATTAAAAAATAAGGGCAGTACGTTACATGAAGTGATCCTCACAAGGCATTAAAAGACCCAGAATAAACACACGCTGGTGCATAATACATTTAATTTAATTTAGTGCGTGTTATAATGTACAATATACAGTGGTGCTTGAAAGTTTGTGAACTCTTTATAATTTTCTATATTTCTGCATAAATGACCTAAAACGTCATCAGATTTTCACAGAAGTCCTAAAAGTAGATAAAGAGGATCCAGTTAAACAAATGAGATAAAAATATTATACTTGGTCATTTATTTATTGAAGAAAATGATCCAGTATTACATATTTGTAAGTGGTAAAAGTATGTGAACCTTTACTGTCCGTATCTTGGGTGAAGTGCAACATGCATGTGTCACTGCTGCCAACTAACCTGATTTGCTAATTTTTTAATGTAATTATAATTTGGCTGTAGTCAATATCGACAAAGAAACAAAAAGCGAGTAGAAAAACACTAAAAACGATGAGAGGTACTGTACAAATGAACTTTATGAGTAATTTCACGCCTTTAACATTAAATTAATTTTGTTCCACGAGCTGCACGGTGGTGCATTTGGTAGAGCTGCTGCCTCTCAGCGAGCGGGTTGCCCTAGTTCAAATCCAGGTTGGGGGCCTTTCTAGATGGAGTTTGCATGTTCTCTCTGTGCATGTGTGGGTTTCCTCCCACAGACCAAAAGCATGAATGTTAGACGATCTTGCAACTAAATTGTCCCTAGGTGTGTGAGAGAGTGAATGGTTGTTTGTCTCATATGTGTCCCTGTGATGGACTGGAGACATGTCCAGGGTGTCAGACAGTGATAACTGGTCATGGGCACCAGTGACCCCTGTGACCCGAAAAGGAAGAAGTGGGTAAAGATGCTGAATGTATGGATGGAATTTTGTTCCACATTGTTTAATATTAGCATATAAAATGTATTTTCAGGAACTGCAGCTAGAAAGCTATAATCTGTTAAAGTGCATCATTACTACACTGAAAAATAAAAACACATCACTCATTTTTCATGAGCTGAACTCAATGATCTAAGACTTTTTCCATGAACACAGAAGGCTTTTTTCTCAAATATTGTTCATAAATGTGTGTAAATCTGTGTTAGTGAGCTCTTCTCCTTTACTGAGATAATCCATCCACCTCACAGGTGTGGCACATCAAGATGCTGATTAGACAGCAGGATTATTGCACAGGTGCTGACCACAATAAAAGGCCACTCTAAAATGTGCAGTTTTATTACATCACAATGTCACAGATGTTGCAAGTTCTGAGGGAGCGTGCAGTCGGCATGCTGACTGCAGGAATGTCCACCAGAGCTGTTGCCCCTGAATTACATGTTCATTTTTCTGCCATGAGCCGCCTCCAAAAGCATTTCAAAGAAATTGGCAGTACATACAACTGACCTCACAATCATAAACTACGTGTAACATCTTCACCTCCAAGGACGTCTGAGATCAGTCACCTGGACAGAAATCAGTTTCTGCACAAACTAATAGAAACAGTCTCAGGGAGATCCAACAAAATTAAGTCAGGTCCTCTGGACAGTTCCTTTTTGTTGAAACGTTTCGTCTTTCACCCAGAGGACTTCATCAGTCCGAGGAGCCACAAAGAACTCAGTCTTATAAACAGCATCTTCCCATAGTGGGACAACCAGTTTGATGATGCTCAGATGGTTTCTGTAGTCCGCCGGCTCGCTTCCTGCTTAACACCACAAGTAAACACGGGAGAGGAGCAAGTGAGCAAAAAGAAAAACAATGGCTGCTATTTTGAGATGGTTTGGATTTAAATTGTCAGATGAGCAGCAGAAAAAAAATTCTGTGGCCAATTCCGAAAACAAGTCCCGACAAAAGTCGGTACTACAAATCTTTTAAAACAGCGCTATAAGTGGAGTATGAAGCATGTGTTAAACTGTAGCTCTGACTGTTGACCTCAGCCTCCTTCCCTGAAACAAACCGCGGGTCAAAACTCATTTAGCCGTGCTGTGCCTTATGAGAGGAACAGAGAGAGGTAGCGCAACATTAATAAATCAGCAGCTTACCATATCGCTAAAGACACGGTCCCAGTCTCAACTGTGGAACAAGATGGCTAAAGTTAGCCGTCTTGTTAGGTGCTAAGGACTGTGTCTTTAGCTTTATGATAAGCCACTGCATTATCAATGTTGTGCTTCCTGTCACTGTAACACTTGAAAATCCGTGTACAATAGTTCTCCTTTTTCTTCCCGTCTGCACTGCCAACCTCATGCAGCCCCTCACATGCTGCTTCATACACGCTTACTAACCGGTAGTGCAGCTGAAGAGGATTATTATTTAATTTATTAGTTTATTTTTTAGACATTTATTTTGTACAATAACAGCTGTTTAATAAATGTGCCTGTGTGACAACTGGGACAAAGCTTTGACCCAGAAATATATTTTTATTACTTTATAGAAAGAAAAAATATAAATTCAACCTTTATTTATACAGGTTAGGGTGCATTCACACTGTTGTCCCGAACTCTAGCCCGTTTGCCTAGAAAGTCTGGTTCGTTTGTGGAGATTTGAACTCACCATCGAACTCTGTCACGGAACAAAAAGGCAAACTCTGGCCTGGTCTAAAACCTAGGTCTCGGTCCGGTAGAAGAGAACTCCAGGGCGGTTCAAGTACAGTGTGAATGTAATCAGACCGGGCACCGCTCCGCAAGCATGAAGTGGAGTACAACGCAGGGCAAACAAACACGCATTTCTCTGACCTCATATGGAGCCGTCAGCTGCCTTGTGTGAAAAACAATATTCTCCATGGTCTTCTGCCTCATCTTCTGCTCATCTGAGTCCATTGTTGGAAAAATGACAAAACAGAACTCCTAAAACTGTTACAATTTGACGCCACTCTGTTTTTGTTTTTATTTCCAGAAGAAGTGTCTTCTTCCGAGGTTTTTGTGTTGTTTCTTTCAGTAGTTCTTGGTGCAGCGCCCCCACAGGCGAGCGGGGGAATAGGTTGGTTCAACAGGTTGACTCGACTGCACAGTGCAGTGTGAATGCAAACGCACCAGCTCAAATGGAAACAAAATGTTATGAATATTGGTCCCCAACCGAACCGAGTCTACCGGACTATCAGGTGTGAAAACGACCTTAGTCTCATTGATCCTTGAGGACTCATTTAGAAGAGAGACCTGTTTTAAACCAAGAATGATGACAGCAGTAATCATAAAAGAAAGCGTATAATTGAAAAAATAAATGGAAGAAAATTATTTTTTTTAAATGAAACAAAAACAGCTACATTGTAAAGCGATGTAAAATACTAAAAACAGGAAAATGTCTGTGTTGGTTTTTACCATGAACTTAGTAGATGTTGGAATATCGAGATATATATTGTATATCACAATTTATCTTAAAAATATCGCAATATTAATTTTGGTCCATATCGACCAGCCCTATTTGGCATGGCAGGAGGATGACAATATGTATTCCTTTAAGGAAAGCAAGGAGTTTTTGTCCATTGTTCTGCTCACGAGGACAGAGGACTGAATGTTTTCTGACTGGGTCTCACTGCCACAATACTGGAGTAGAGGGCTCGAGTTCTGCTGGGACAATAAAGGAAGAAGACAAACTGGACCAATATTTTACAGCACATCAAAGTTCAAACAAAGTTCCTGGATCTCTGTGTTTTGCTGCTCCATGTCTGGATTTTGCTTTCTCTCTGGGATTTCAATGGAGTGTTTTCAATCATTTTATTCTGGCTGATTTTGTCCAACTGACTGATGTAGGCTGAGGGTGAGAACACTGTGGTCTGTTCCAACCACTGTGACTCATTTCATGCAGTCAACATGTTTGTGGTGGTTCCCCTGTTTATGTTTGAGGTATTCTCAGGATGGAAGTGATCTCTGTTTAGTTCATCTCTGAAGATTAACACTGCTTGTTGTCTGTATGGTTTTCTTACCATTAATTTGCCCTCACAAACTATTTTGATTGCCTGCTGCTAAAAGGGGGATGGCATGTGAAGTCCATATTTCTGGGCTCTGTTTAAACTATGAAAAATGTTTTACTGGGAGAGCTATAAAGCTCCAAAGAGAGCTGTGTTTTCTTATGTATTAGGCACTGATATTGTTGAAGACCTGCCAACCCAGACACCTTTGAGTAATAACCAGCATCTATCAAAATCAGACAGCCCGTCCCAGTAGGTCCAGACTCAGTCTTCACCTTCCAACTACGTTTGAACCTATTACAGCTTGAACATACCACAAAGAGCTTTGCAAACTTATCAAACCAATAGGATTTATATCTGAAAACCATCAAAATGCTTCAAGGCAGAATTGGCAGTTTAAACATACTTAGCCAAGGAGAAGCCCACGGTTTCAGCCAGGACGCTCTAAGTTGTGTGTACTGTTCTCCCACATGCAGAAAACAAAGACTTAGTTTGCTGAAGGAACTAGACAGAAGTCACCTTGTCCAAATTAGGTGCTTCAATTTTAGTTTATTTTTATTTTTTAATACAAATTAAAAAATTAAAATAAAAAAAAAGTTAAACAATGATTAACTTCAGTTTCCTCCCACAGACCAAAAGATTACATGTTAGGCTGACTGGTAACTCTAAATTGTCTCTAGATGAGAGAGAGAGTGAATGGTTGTTTGTCTCATTTGTCTCTATGTGTCCCTGTGATGGACTGGAGACCTGTCCAGGGTGTTCCCCGCCTCTCGCACAGTGATGGCTGGACATGGGCACCATTGACCCCCACAATCCGAAAAGGAAGAAGTGGGTAAAGATAATGGATGGATGGATGGATGGATGGATGGATGGATGGATGGATGGATAGATGGATGGATGGATGGATGGATGGATGGATGGATAGATGGATGGATGGATGGATGGATGGATGGATGGATGGTTTTGTTCCCAAAGTAGCTCAGTCACGTTGAGGTGACTATCAGCATCAATCAAATCACTTTGACTTTCTGACAACTAATCCATTGTCATTAAGGATGTCTGTTCCTACACTTTAATTATAGTTGATAAAAGCCTCTTTAAAGTAGAATCCATTAGAGTCAGCAGAGCTGGGTCACTACAGAGTTTTAATCAGAATTACTTGCCTGCCTTTTTATGACAAATGACTGTTAAAACAATAGCTCCACTCAGGAAGATCGCTGGTAACAATGTCAGACTCAATCTACAGCCCTCTGCCTGTTGCCAGGGAAGAATATTATCATTAATGAATATTCATAAGACAACCGCATATTTGAACAAATTATAATAAAAGCTTTTCAAGTTGAGCAGGAATAAATTACAATCTAGTCACTTTGGAGATGATAATTCAAACACCATTTATCTGCTTTAAATCACAGCTAAGGAAATTTACATTATGGGATGTACAGAAGTGTGTGTGAGTGTGTGTCTTTGTATTTGTTACCTTGTAAGGTCTATTTTTCCAACTGCTCTTTATGGGGCTCAAAGCCTGGGCTCGAGCACATCTGACATCTGATATAGTTTCAATAAAATATAAAAGTTTTGTGGTAAATTGCGGCACCTCTTCATTCAACATACGTCTAAGGAATGTTTTATTGATACGATTTTCTGCAATAACTTTAAATGAACTTCTATGAGCAGCTTCAACATCTTTTCATTGTAAAACTTACTGTATTTCACATTGACATCAGCTAATAACTACTCTTTAGACACTAGTTCATCATTTAATATGACAGTGTGTATCAGAATCAGAATAAACTTTATTATCATTGTACTGAAATACAGTGAGATTATGTTCGAACAGTCGTCCGAAAGATGGGCGGAGTGCACGTTGCTGCTGCTCCTGAGAGTGTGGCCCCTTATTCTTTGTCAGAATACTTTTTAGATAGAAAAGGGGAAAAGGCCATGAGGAAGGATAGTGGTATTACAAAAAAAAGATCTCTGTCCCATCAGAACACAATTTAAGACATCAAAAAACTCTGCCAGCAAGCACATTTATAAACACATTACACATATATTTGATGACAAGACCGAGAGATTTGTCCATGAAGCACTTCTAGATAGTCCATAGTCCTGATAAGATGTTGATGTCAGCTGGTACAGCTCTGATAAGGGTTCACAGAAGTTCTCAGGGGGAGATACACAGAGCTTTTTTAGTTTACCCATATCCCAGGAGAAATTTGATAAGTCAGCCTGCTTCGAGGCCAAACGGGGAGTCAGATTCAGAATTTTTTTTTTTCTTGTCAGTCTTGATTCCTGCTGGTACTTTTTGATCCAAAATAGCCAGATGTGTGGGCATTCTACTGGTCCGTGCTTATGAGCTCCCTCGAAGGTCGCCCCCAACATGCTGGTGAGTCCCAGAAGCCACAAGTGGCCTGCGATTCTCGTAAATCACTTCCATCTTATGATATCGCTCGTAAATAAGCTGATTTTGAGTGCTCGAAGCATGAACCAAACCTTCTCAGCAGTTTTGCCATGGCTGAAACTGCTGCGGTCTTCTTCAATAGCTGACATACAAATCTACCGGTGCCAAAAAGCAGAAACCCTGCAATCATGATTCTAATTATATAAACGTCTTCGATGTCCTCCTGAGACAATACGGAAGACACAACAACTTCCAAACTCCCCATGGATCCATGATGTATCCTGCCACATGCATCTTAGCGGGGCATGAGGGCTCTCCAGGACCCTGTCGCTTTGTTGAAAAGATTTTATCAATTGTGTTGAAAGTCCAGCTGACCAGATCCATGACAGTAGTTTTTCGTTTTGAAAGATGTGTAAAATAGGAGCTCCGATACACAAGACAGAGAGCAAAAAAGCAGGAGGAGGACGGGAGAGGAAAGAAAAGGTGTTCCCCTTGCACAAGAGCGAGTGAGGAAACTTTATTTAAAATTTGTTATAGCTTTAAGGTCTTCAGAGCTCTTTAGGTTCTGTGTGTACCTTCAGTCATAACTTAAACAAGCATTCACTAGGTATATCATTAACACATTTCTTAATTGTGGGCTTATTACAAGAAGTAACGCAAAAACAAAAGGTGGTTTTCATATGGACAAATGTACTCTACATCATAAACAATCAGATGTTGTGCGGGACAAGCATTTTTCTTTAGAGTTGTATTTTCTTTATGGTCAGGAAATTTTCTGATACAAACCCTGACTAAACTATAGAATGAGCCACGTTCACACATCAGAAAATGTTTTAGTTGTATCTTTAAAATGTCTAGCTCATGTGAAAGAGAAGGCTTTCAACTTGTTATGATTCCTTTTTTTTGGTGCTTACCATGATATTAAATCCCTGGCAACTAGTCATACATAATGTCCATGTACTACAGTATGTGTCGTTATTTTAGAAAGTGGTGAATTAGAGGTAGGGTTAGAAACCATGTGCATTAACGTGGAAGGTTACCACTTCTACATTGTTATCACCTGTTTTCCAAACCCTTGCCAACAAAAAGGTATGAGCATTTGTCACCTCAGATGGTACTGGTCCATCAAAATTTGGGAGTCTGGGCTCATCGTCTACGTCATCATCCTAATTGGTAATTGGCCTTTAATAACAATCATGTGTTTGTAAATGGGAATTCAACAATACAATCAGACTGATCCATTATGCACATCATTAAATTACTGTATGATAAAAATAATATAAAGTAAGTATGTTTCTTTTGGCTGATCCCATCTTCAGGGGTCACCACAGTGAGCAAACTTCCGTGAAAGATTCAACAATTTGTTTTACGCTGGATGTCCTTCATGATGCAGCCTGGGCTCGAACCCACAGCTTCAGGATTGCAAGACCACAGCACTGACCACCAAGCTACTGCAGACCCCACACCCCAATGATAAAAATAATATTGATTTGTTAAAAACAAACAAAGCATAGCATTCACTAAAATAATGCACATCTCACCACATTTATGCCACAGTTCTAGACAAAGATCATGTACAAAGACAGAGATAGCCATTTTGGTCAAACCTTGTAAATGCCATCAAAATATGTCCATTGATTCATGAGATAATGGACAGAGATAACTTCAATAGTTAGTGCCAAAGTTTTATTCAAAAATCTTGGGAGACATACCATACCATACCATACCATACCATACCATACCAGCTTTATTTATAGAGCACTTGAAACACCTACAGGACCAAAGTGCTGTACACACAACAAAACAATCATACAGTCAGATAATTAAAATGATTAAAAGTCACATAATAATCAGATATGTTAGCACTCACTTTGTATTCAGATGAGCCTCAGCTACTTCCACCCTAAACTGTAGTTAAACGTCTGTAAAACTGACAGTTATTGTCATTTTGTTTTTTCTAAGGTCAATTGTCTGAAATCAGTAGAGATTTGCTTTGCTGTAAAGTGTCCAATCTTGAACTTGGTTGGATACAAAATTTAATCAGTTGTAAATGTACAATCATTACTTACTGAAATTTCATTAAAATCCATCAAGTAGTTTACAAGATATTTTGCTAACAGACAGACAGTCAACTCCAATGATTTATGTTTTAAAAACAGATTTAGAGAGCTTAGTTAGCTCTCTCTCTCTCTATGGGAGCAGTAGCACAGAGGTTAGAGAAGGTGGGCCTGTGATCGGAAGATCGACAGTTCAACTCCTGGTACCAACAACATCAAAATGTGGGTGGAAAGTTGAAGCACCCACACCTGCTTCCACCCTAATTTGCCCCTCTCAGTACTCTTGAGCAAGGCCCTTAACCCCCACCATCGGCTCCTCCAGGCGCACTAGATAGCAGCTCTCTGCTCCACACAGAGGCTGTGGTAGCTCGGTGGTCTGTGGTTGCGTCAGGAAGGACATCCAGCGTAAAAATAATTGCCAAGTCTTCGTGTGACTTAAAAGGGAGAAGCTGAAAAAGAAAGTAGCTCTCTGTCTATAAGTTCTGGATGAGTATCAACTACTACCACACTAATTTTGCTCAATAGCATTAAACTGTACTGAGATCAGAGTGCCTTTATTAGTATCCATTGGGGGAAAAAAATTTGGTATAGAAACACATTTCACAAATGTATACATACAGTACATTTTAATAAGAACACATCCAACCTACAGTTACCTAATGCTTTCCTCTCTGTTCATCTCCGCTTATCTGCTTATTGTTTAGCTTATTCAAAAGAGTGACAAATGAGGTCTTGTACTGCTTGTTTTATAGCCATTTATGTTTCTAGTTAGCTGTGTGGACCATCTTGTACTTGAATCAGATTTATATAGTGATTAATTTTTGAGAGCTTGAGTTAAATTTTTATCAGTGGCTCATGAGACATTTTGATAACCAAACAGACAAACACACACATAAACAGGCACTGGCAAAACATGACAGCTCTTTCATCACCCTGCCAGTAGGGTGGTACAGACTGAGGTACAGGATGAGATCAGACAGTGAGATGCAGGGAGACCCTTAGTCTCACAGTCCCTCAGCTTATGGCTCAATTGAACTAGCAGGCTCAGCCAGAGGGGTCAAATATGACTCTGTAGGGTTCTGGCACTGCTCTGAGTCCACTCAGGCAGGCACAAATATCTAGGCTAGAGAAAAACAAAAAGGAGATAAAAAATGAATTAAAAAAACACATCAGAGGGAGGGCAGCACGGTGGCACAACTGGTAGAGCTGCTGCCTCTCATCGCGCAGGTTCCTGGTTCAAATCCCAGTCCAGGGGCCTTTCTGGGTGGAGTTTGCATGCTCTCTCCGTGCATGCGTGGGTTTTCTCTGGGGTGCTTGGGTTTCCACCCACAGACCAAAAACATGCATGTTAGGCTGATTGGTAACTCTAAATGGTCCCTGAGTGAGAGTGAATGTTTTTTTGTCTCTATGTGTCCCTGTGATGGACTTGCGACCTGTCCAGGGTGTACCCCGTCCCTCTCACAATGATTGCTGGACATGGGCACCGGCAACCCCCGTGACCCAAAATGGAAGAGGCGGGTAAAAGATAAGGTTTGATGGATGGACATCAGAGGGAGTGAGAACTTTCATTTTTTTCCATTAGCATTTATTTTTTAGGGTTCCAGTAGATTTTTAAGTTTTTTTTTTTTTTTTTTGGTAATTAAAAAAAAAGCAAACAAACAAACCAAGAAAACAGTATGACTTATCAAAAAGCTGTAAAATTATTTAGGACCTTATAGGTTGTGAATATTTATGACTCAGCTCATCAATAAATGCTTTCTTTTTTTTTCTAGATTCACGTAAGCCATTAAAAAAACGAGTTAAATATGTTAAAGAATAAGCCGTAAACTGTATAATCATAACTTTATTTAACTTCTGATATTTATAATTTGGGCTCCTTCAATTCTAGTAGACAAAATCTTTCACCATTAATAAATCATGAAAAACAAATTTTTCCCGCTTGGACTAACTTACCTCAAAGTTACAAATAAACACTCAGAGTATAAGTTAACTCAGAGTTAAAGGCTAAACTTAGATTTACTTATCTGCAGAAAGTTAATTCAGTTATAAATGAACTCAGAGGTTTCAGACTCAAAGTAAGTTGACTGAGTTTAGGTACAAACAAATATTTACCCACTTGAACCCAGAGTAACCCCAGAGCTTACAAATAAACTTGGGGTTTCCCCAGCATGGAGTATGTTAACTCTAAGTTTATGGATAAACTCAAAGCTTGCTGAACTTCTAATATAAATGCCCTTCTAATGCATAGTCAGAAAAGGAGAAGGGGATGTAAACTGATAAATGAGAAGAAAAAACTAATCAAACACTC
>NC_056516.1:12959274-12981674 GCF_014905685.2 Nematolebias whitei | reverse complement strand
TTCAAGTGGGGAATCGCACAGTTAAAGAAACCTGACAAGACTTGACAATTACGGTATGTGCAGTGCCACAATAAATTTTGCTAACAGACAAACTAAGTAATAGTTTTAAGCACAATATTATGCAATGTACAGTGCTCATGCTGAAAATGACCGTCAGCCACTTCAACCAAAAATCTTAATTCAGTACTTGGCTGTTTAGCCAATTTTGTTTTTCTTAAATTCAATTGGTTGTATCAGCCATCTTGGATGGGTTGTCTTAAAAAGTAAAGAAGTTGTAGATGTACAACCACTGATTTTTTTTTCTGAGAATTTCACTAAAATCTACCAAGTGGTTTATAAGATATGTTGCAAAGTGATAGAGTTGACTCTAATAGCTAATTGCCCATCTCACCTCAATAGCAAGTGATATCACCCTTGTTAGTTGTGTATTAAATTATTGCCAGGCCTAATTTTTACACCAATTCATCACGTGATATAACCTTCTTGTTCACCCAATAAAAATAACTTTACACCAACCAAAATCATAAATTTTTTTGGCTGTAGTGCATACAAACCAATCAGGGAGCACAAGCCAGTGCATCTCTTGTGCTGGTCCCAAGCCGGGGTCAATGGTGGGGGTTGTTTCAGGAAGAACATCCAACATAAAACAGTTTTGCCAAAACTATAATGCAAGTTCAGGGGAGTTGAGCTGGCAACTTTCCGATCTGCGCCGCCACTCCCATGTTGACTCCAATAGTTATTTAGTCATTAATGTACATCTAATGGTTACTCTTTGTAAGTTTCATTAAATCTGTCCAGTGGTAATGAGATATTTTCCTAACAAACTCACAAAGGTGTAGACAATAAACAATGCTTCACCTTCACATTCAAAGGTGGACAATATCAATACAAATAATGTTTTTCCTGTATACATGCTTTTGACTGAAAATGAGTTTAAAAAAAAAGTCAGACACACAAGGTGAAAAGGTCCTAATCTCTACAGCTAGATTACAGGTGTGCAGTGGAGCATCAACGTGTGGCATGGAGGCTGCACAGCTGCAGAAAGAAAAGCTTTGCAGAGAGTGGTGAAGGCTGCACAGAAGATGTTGGAGTCAGACTCCCCACCATCACAGACATCTACACCTCCAGATGCAGGAAGAGGGCCACCTGCATCATGAAGGACCCCACTCACCCAGCACACATTTTTTGCCCCGTTCCCCTCAGGAAGGAGGTTGAGGAGCATTAAGTGTAGAACCACTAGACTGAGGAACAGCTTCTACCCTGAGGCTGTTAGACTCATGAATCTCTAACCAGAATAATTACTGTAATGCCACTTTAATATGTGACTTGACACTTTATCAACTGCTGATTATCCATGCTGCTGATCTCTGCCATGCTGCTGTATCCATACTCATCTGCTCACTACAGACTCATGTTCAGGCTGCTGTTTAATATATTGTATTGTTTTACATTATTATTGTTTAGCATATATCTTAGATCCTTGTCTACTGTTTCTTCTTATACTTTATATTTTAGCTTTTTTTGGGGGTGTAACGGGGACCTTCAGTACACAATTTCATTCCATCTCATGTACCACATGATGTGAATGAAAATAAAGAACCTTGAACTTTGAACCCAGATTAAAGAGCAGCTTGATCAAAGTGTCTTAAGTTGTATGTACAATCAGGATCAGTAGGCACAAAGAAGAACTGAGCGAGGAGCTTCAGGAGGCAGAGCTGATTAACTTGAAATGAAACACAGAAGAAGCTACAACTTTATATAACATTTATCTTTTGTCCACATGTTGGTGTGTGCTTGTTAGCAAAATATCTGAGTGAGCATTTTATTGAAATTTTAAGAAAGTACCTCGATTAACTATTAAAGATAACCACCACACCGCACACAATTTGATAGGTAATGGACTTCATTTGGGTGAGGAAATACCTGAGACATATCCTTAACACATATTCTGAGCACTAACAGTTTGTGCAAGATATTCATTAAAAAATGTCATTAATTGTATAAAATCAACTCTCATCTGTTTGCATATTTTTGAATTGCTGTAAAGATTTTCTAAAAACTTGCAGACAGAAAATCATGGGTTTCAAATCTTAATCTTTGAAGCTAACCTCATTCAAGATGGCCACCACAGCTATATGATCATAGAAAACACAAAATGTCTACCTCAGTCAATTTTGTGTACATTGTCCTAAAAATTGGTGTAGATGTAACTGGGAGTCATTTAACTCCAATTGCTAATTGTCAAGATTTTTGCTTTGGAGTTCAGTATTAACTGTTGAAATCTAATGTCTCAGTCACTGGACGGATTTGAGCA
Source organism: Nematolebias whitei (assembly GCF_014905685.2). NCBI lineage: Eukaryota > Metazoa > Chordata > Actinopteri > Cyprinodontiformes > Rivulidae > Nematolebias > Nematolebias whitei. Next base: position 12,979,360 of record NC_056516.1, on the reverse strand, counting down.
AAATTTTAAAAGTACCGTAATCATCATGTAAGTATTACAGATTTTGAACTAAGATTTTGTCTGGTAGTAGCACAGACTAATCAACAACTTATACCTAGAGAACTAACTCAAGCTCTGTGTTTGAAACTGTGTAAATAACTAATGGAATGAACTCAGATTCACAGATGTGACAGTAGTCTCAACGAATACTCTGAGAACAACATGTTGCAATAACGAATACGATTGTGGGGTTTTATAAGCAGCAGGAGATATGCATTTCTTAAAAGGAGAGCTGTCCAATCCTGGTCCTGGAGGCCACTATCCTGCATGTTTTAGGTGATTATTTGCTCCAACACACCTGATTTGAATCAATGGGTGATTACCAGCCTTCTGCAGAACATAAATAATTAATTCAATCATTGAATCAGATGTGTTGGTGAATGAAAACAAGTAAAACCTGCAGTATAGTGGCCCTGGAGGACAAGGGTTAGACACCCCTGCCTTAAAAGTACAATTGGCCTTTTGAAGCATCTCATCTGACATGGGTGTATGTCAGGGAAATTTGGTCAAATGTTATGGATGAATTTATTACTATGGCTGCCTCTCTGCCCTGAGAACAAGAAGCACAAAACAAAATTGTAACTGTCTTCCAAGATTCTTTCTGTGGTAAGACACTCTGCCCATGAACCATATATTTGGGTAAAAACAGAGCACGGTGTAAGAAGGCTGCAGCTTCAAGGACACCTCCTGAACTCTGTGAACTGAGCTGAGAAAAGTATAAAAAAAAAGCAGATAATGTCTTTTTTCTGTGACTGGTTTTCATGTCCGCAGCACGGTGGCGCAACTGGTAGAGCTGCTGCCTCTCAGCGAGCAGGTCCCTGGTTCAAACCCCAGTCCAGGGGCCTTTCTGGGTGGAGTTTGCATGTTCTCTCCGTGCATGCGTGGGTTTTCTCCAGGTGCTCCGGTTTCCTCCCACAGACCAAAAACATGCATGTTAGACTGATTGGTAACTCTAAATTGTCCCTAGGTGTGAGTGAGAGAGTGAATGTTTGTTTGTCTCGTTTGTCTCTATGTGGCCCTGTGATGGACTGGAGACCCGTCCAGGGTGTACCCCGCTCCTTGCTCAGTGATTGCTGGACATGGGCACCAGCGACCCCCGTGACCCAAAATGGAATAAGCGGCTAAAGAAAATGGATGGATGGATGGTTTTCATGTGTATACATCTACTGTATGTATGTTTCTAGACATGTGTATTTATGGAACCTCTCCTGAAATCTGACCTCGCAAGTGAAATGCAGATTCAAAATCTGCCGCCGAGTGTGGTTCTTTTGGGTAAACAACGTTAGTGAGGGAGATTTTCTCCAACAGAGTATTTTTTGTAGCCTACAAAAAGTGAAGCAAGAGTGTCTGGTGTTAGTGTGAACAACAAACAGGACAACAAGCTCGGGTGAAAAACATGTTTTCCACCAGGCACAATGACAACAGTAAGGCCAGGATGCAACAAAGAGCATGGGGATCAATCTGGACCTATTTTGAAGACAATGAAAACCTGTGCTTGTTTTTCTTGCCTTCCGATAACTGCCCAACCGATTATGTCCATCACCAGCGTGCCCACCCTCCATTACACTGATCCAACCAATCCCCACGCTGTCTCTGTGGTTTCAGGGTAAAACTCAGCTGAGGAGTGTCCAGCATTAACCAGGATTAGCCTCGGATTGTTCGGAATTACTCAGGCTGGAGAGGGATTAGGTATGATTGCCAGTTCTGGGGTGGGGAGCTTGAGTTGTGTCCATGTGTGTGTGCACATTAATTAAAACAAATTGTGTTATACATATGCTATTATTTGTATATTTGTTATAGCATGTACATAGTGTTTACTCTTCTGAATGATCACCCGCTGTCGACGGTGAAGATGCAGTTATGTTTTGGCTGTGTACGTGTATTTGCTTGTTAGCAAAATATTTCATGAACCACTGAATAGGTTTTGAATTAAACTTTCAGAAAGTAACCATTACTGCATGTGGACCTTTAGCTGTTTTACCTTTGGAGTCAATTCAAGTTGGCCACCACAACAAAGCAACCTTATTAAACACAAAACTGGCTATAACTCTGATAAGTTTCTTCTAATAAGATCAATTCTGGTCTAATAGTAGCTGAGAGGAATTTACAGTACTTGTATGTGTTATATCTTGCAAGTTGTAGGTCTTACAGGTTTTGTGAGGTCTCAGAATAACACATGGGGTTATGCATCAAATCATTTGCAAGGTTTTCCCAAAACACCTGCAACTTAAAACATTTTTCAAAATAAGATGATATTGGTTTAAAATAGTGAAATGTAAGATGGTAGACAATATGCAGTTATAGAAAGACAACTATTCTTTTAGACACAGATCAGCCAGCGCTTTTTATGACAGCTGTGACCAAAGGAAAGCAGATAGAAAGGGGCAAACTGAAAATGATCAAAATCATGATAAAAATATTATTAAACAAAACTGATCTTGACAGACGTGTAGGAAAGAGCACTTCATCATTGCCACGTAAACAAAATCAAAACAACTGAATTTAGAAAAAAGTATGTACAGCAGTGTTAAGCTAAATTTAAAAACATGCATGTTAGGCTGATTGGTAACTCTAAATTGTCCCTAGATGTGAAGGAGAGTGAATGGTTGTCTTGTTTGTCTCTTTGTGTCTCTGTGATGGACTGGAGACCTGTCCAGGGTGTCCCCCCGCCTCTCGCTCAGTGATTGCTGGATATGGACACCAGTGACCTCCATGACCCAATAAAGAATGAACCTGCTAAAGATAAAGATGGATGGATGGATGAAGCCATGTATTAGAAGTTTAAACTTGCTGGAGGTCTGGTCTGGTCTACTCTGAATTATAACCTAGTTTTGACCAGATCAGACCAGTCTCAGCTGCTCACAACGAGCGATCCCAGGGTCAACACCCGATAAGGAGTCATTTTTGTTTTTGCTTACTTCCAACATTTAGATTTGCACATCACCCTATTATCCACCATCAGAAACAGATAAGACCGGTGAGGTTACACAGTCACCCCTGATACACTGATAGGTTGTGCTCGCCCAGATGTGAAGGTGAAGCCAAAGGCCAGCATAGGCTGGGGCATTCCGGCACATGGGGCTTACGGTTCCGGGTTGCGACGAGTCAGACGGACACCTCGGCACTGAGCTTGTAATTTTTCCTGCCTTACCTACATTAAATTTCAGGTCTTTCTTGTAAATGAGTCCCCAAGGCTCAATGGGATTAACCTGTATAAATAAAGGTTGAATTTAAAAAAAAAAAACGGTAAAAAGAATTGACCTCTCTTGATTTTATTGAGTTTGTGTTAGTTTCCTCTCCACCTGGGAACGAAAAGAACTGAAAGAGTGCCGTGGTCAGACGGCCGACACGTGATAAGTTGAAATTACAAAATTAAGGGAACCAAGAATCACTTAACCTGGCACCTATGAGACTGACTTGATGCAGTATTAGAAACAAGCTTGCAGATCTTGATCTTACAGTGCTGGGACTCAGTTTTCTATCACAGGTTAGGGCCATCTCTGATGACAAAATAATTTGACACTTTGACCTAAGAAACCATAAGAAAAAGAGGGGAAAGCACAGACTTAGAGCAGGGCTTTGCAAAGGACGCTGGGGTTCAGATTTGAGTTTTTATAAAGTGTTCTACATGACACACACTCCAACACATTGGACACAATACAAAAAGTTGTGCACTACTCACGTGGTCTTAAGTTGCAAAGCAATAAGGCCCCAAAGCCAAAGAGGAATTTACAGGTAAAGCATTGTTACAGATGATATTAGGTTAACATAAAGCCAGTTTCAAAATGTCATTTAGTAATTACACATTGCACAAGTGTTTGGGCAAGTCAACATCTTACTACGTGCTACAGACCGGAGGACTTGACTTGTGCTGGTCTTGTATTGATATTTCTACAAAGAGAAGCATAGAGACATGCCCACTGTGCTGTTACAAGATGGAGAACAGAATTTTGGTGAAAAGTGGCGTTAATTAGAGGAACACATGGGAATTAATTACCACAGTCAGAGACTGTGTCAGTTATTCCATTTTTATAAAGAAAACTCAAATTTGGTGTAAAGACATTCAGTCATGTATTCATTCATGACACAGATCTATTTTAATTGTGTAACTTATAGAGTGTGATGTTTGTGGTTTGTTTTATGGATTGTTCTTAATTTGCTGTCGTATTTAGTTTTGTACACTTGTTTTGTGAATTGAGTTTTTTTTTGTGTTTAGAACAATGGATGAAGTTTAGCTGTTATGCTAATTCAAGCACGTTTATGTTCTTGGAATATTAACGTGCACTGTCCTTTTCAATAAATAAATGAAATATGATAACCCTCTCTTTTACTAGTGTTTTCATGTGAACAAGTTGGTAGAAGTGTTAATGTAAACTCACTCCTCTCTGCTTTGATCTGACTGTTCAAGTCGTCACACATTTTTTAACGGCTTCAGATAAATCTGTGTTATGGGTTTAGCTTAAACAGTTGCCCATGGATACTTTTGCCATAAGCATTGTGTCTAGTGTTAAATGTCATAGTTTCTGAATCCCTGCAGTAGAAACTGTTTTGCTTTTACCTCTCTGTTAAGTAGCTTGCTCTACTCAACCCACAGACAGGAGACTACAGGAATGTGCAGTGGCAAAATAGTCTCCATAGTGAATGGTAAAGTTTTGAGCTCTGGTTAAATGATGAGACTTGTGCTGTCAGGTGTGAGTGCCACACAGCTGACCACAGGTGGAGAAAGCACAAACTGGAGGTGTCATGTCAAATAATAAAGGAATTATAAAGAGCAAATGGAGCCAGCCACCCCACTTAAGAATGACTCTTTCTGACAAGTTAATATATACGCTAAGGCTGGGATGAACTGCTGTTTGCCACAGAGAGCTGCAGATCTACAGGTTTCATTCTAGCCAAAGGCTATGTTGCAAGATTTAACTAATCTGTTCCTGTGTGGCTGTCTGATGGGTGCAATACAGCCAGTGATTGCTATTAGAATAGGCAGACTCTGTAACTTCTTACTGCATAATTCATGAAGTACGGCTAATGTTTAACACTGCAAGTCATCAGGATCAGATCAGTTCAACTGTCTTCTTAACAGATGCAAAATTCAAGGTTTGGATAACCTCATACACCATTATTAACAGTTCAAACCATTCTATGCACTTGCAGTGATGGATAGTCTATAGGGCAGGTGGGACACAGCCCCACCTAAAAACTTAATTTGCCCCCCAAAGTAATTCTTCCTAATAAATATTGTAAATTACTTATTTACTGAGCTTGCTGTGTATTGTTTTGTTCTACTTTTCAACTATTTGGACATTTTTAAATGCCATTTAAAATGATTGTCAGGGATTCATTCTCAGTTTTTTACTTATTTGGTGTCATGGGGTGGTACCATTCACCGCCCCACATTCGTCAAGTGGATCGAACCATGTCGCCAGTGATCCAAACAGTCAGCTCCATTAGAGTCTCATTTAGGGCGTCATTTTTTTCAGCCATGTGGACACATTTGACTGGTTTGAGCACACTGATACGACCACTACTGACAATAGACCTGATGTGATCACAGAGCTTCAGTGAAACCTGCTGAGTCCAATAGTGGAGATATTCAGTTTAAATTCATTTGGAGGAGACCTGGGGGGGGGGGGGGGGCAGACCTAAAACTGAGGAGGGCAGAGAGACATAAAACTGGGACATGTTTGCTACCATAGTACGATCTTATTTAACCAGTTCTGTGGTGAAATTGTGTTGCTGTGATAGACCAATGGTTAAATCAGTGGTCTTGTAATTGGAAGTATGTGGGGTTGATCCCTGACTGGATCACTTTTGTGAATCGGTGATGATGCATTCATCATTTCTTTACTTATATATATATTTTTTAGTTACTTCACTAAATGACTTCTTCCATTTAACTGTGTTATTATAGCGTAATATTGCAGAATTGTTATTTCAGATCAAATTATAAATCAAATTCAGAAAGCTGTGTACCTGTCTGTTTTATTTTACATGGATAAAATTAAAAATATTCTTATTTCAGGTGGAGGTGGATGTGGGAGGCGTTTGTTAATGCAGGTTTATTCGCTGGGACTATTTTTCATGAGACACAACCTTGACCTGTAGGAATAAGAAAAAAGGCAACAAGTTTGTGCACACACAAAAAAAGAAACAATAAATCAAATATAAAGCAACATTTTTTTTTTTTTTTTGCACAGAAAATGTAATGCAGTTTGTAAAATGTATGTGGTTAACCATTCAGTAAATTGATGTCTGCCCAACTAATATTTTTGCTCAGGAGCTGCCACTGTACAGTTCAGGATACAACATATGTCAGTGGTTTGGCACAATTTTTTGTGTGAATGCTGAGTCCGCAGTCACACTATTGTTTTCTTGTTTAATCGCTAATCAATCCACATTTGCCTAATTTGTTCTATTCTAACCTTTCATATATCAAAAAGTTCACCTTGATCAATGTTATTTCTACTATGATCTTTTAAATTACAACCAAAACTGTCACAACTCCATACCTTCTCAACCTTTGATAGTCTTAGTTTAAAACTCTGATGTAAAATGCAGAAAAAAATTGTAAGCCTTCAAGAATTCTAGGCTTTTAATTTTGTAATACAAGATCAGTGCATGGACTAATAGTCGAAGAAGAAAAGGCATGAGGAAGGAAAGCCAGAAAAAATTTGGGTTATTTTTCTAAGATGGAAACCTGAATAATTTTATTTTAGATTATTATTTATTTTAGTCCATTTGGGATAGTTTCTATGCTACAACAGAGCTTTAGGGCCACACTAAGAAAAAACAAAAATTAAAAGTCATAAAATTACAAGATCCATCCATCCATCCATTTTCTTCTGCTTATCTGGGTTCGGGTCGTGGGGGTAGCAGCTTAAGTAGGGAGGCCCAGACTTCCCTCTCCCCAGCCACTTGGGCCAGCTCCTCCGGGGGAATCCCGAGGCGTTCCCAGGCCAGCCGAGAAACATAGTCCCTCTAGCATGTCCTGGGTCTTCCTCTAGGTCTCCTCCCGGTGGGACGTGTCCGGAACACCTCACCAGGGAGGCGTCCAGGAGACATCCTAACCAGATGCCCGAGCCACCTCAACTGGCTCCTCTCGACGTGGAGAAGCAGCGGCTCTGCTCTGAGTCCCTCCCGGATGATTGAGCTTCTCACCCTATCTCTAAGGGAGAGCCCAGACACCCTGCGGAGAAAACTCATTTCAGCCGCTTGTATCCGAGATCTTGTTCTTTCTGTCACAACCCAAAGCTCATGACCATAGATGAGGGTAGGAACGTAGATCGATCAGTAAATTGAGAGCTTTGCCTTTTGACTCAGCTCTCTCTTCACCACGACAGACCTGTGCAGCGTCCGCTTCACTGCAGACGTTGCACCTATCCGCCTATCGATCTCACTTTCCATTTTTCCCTCATTTGTGAACAAGACCCCAAGATACTTGAACTCCTCCACTTGGGGCAGGACCCACTCTCTGACCCGTAGAGGGCACTCAACCCTTTTCCGGCTCAAGACCATGGCCTTGGATTTGGAGGAACTGATCTTCATCCCGGCCGTGTCGCCCTCTGCTGCGAACCGCTCCAGCGAAAGCTGTAGATCACAATCTGATTAAGCCAATAGGACCATATCATCTGCAAAAAGCAGAGACGCAATCCTGAGGTCACCAAAACGGATTCCCTCAACACCTTGGCTGCGCCTAGAAATTCTGTCCATAAAAGTTATGAACAGAATCGGTGACAAAGGACAACCTTGGTGGAGTCCAACTCTCACCGGGAACAAGCCCGACTTACTGCTGGCAATGCGGACCAGGCTCTGACACCGGTCATACAGGGACCTAACAGCCCGTATCAAAGGGCCCGGTACCCCTTACTCCCAGAGTACCCCCCACAGGGTTCCCTGAGGGACGCGGTCAAACGCCTTCTCCAAGTCCACAAAACACATGTAGACCGGTTGGGCAAACTCCCACGCACCCTCCAGGACCCTGCTGAGAGTGTAGAGCTGGTCCAGTGTTCCATGACCAGGACGAAAACCGCACTGCTCCTCCTGAATCCGAGGCTCGACTATCCGACAGACCCTCCTCTCCAGAACCCCCGAATAGACCTTACCAGGGAGGCTTAAGAGTGTGATCCCCTTGTAGTGGGAACACACTCTACGGTCCCCCTTTTTGTATAGGGAGACCATCACCCCGGTCTGCCAATCCAGGGGAACTGCCCCCAATGTCCATGCAGTATTGCAGAGTCGCGTAAGCCAACACAACCCTACAACATCCAGAGCCTTAAGGAACTCCAGGCGAATCTCATCCACCCCTGGGGCCCTGCCACCGAGGAGCTTTTTAAACTCCTCGGTGACCTCAGCACCAGAGATTGGAGGGCCCGACCCAGAGTCCCCAGGCTCCGCTTCCTCAGTGGAAGACGTGCCGGTGGGATTGAGGAGGTTTTCAAAGTATTCTTCCCACTGACCCACGACATCCCGAGTTGAGGTCAGCAGCACACCACCCCTACTATAAACAGTGTTAGTGGTGTACCCCCCCCCCCCCCGAGACGCCGGATGGTGGACCAGAATTGCCTCGAAGCCATGAGGAAGTCATTCTCCATAGCCTCCAAGATTTTTACAAGAATAAATTATAAGAATAAAGTCATAATATTACGAGAATAAAGCCGTACCAGTCTTTTTGCAGCTCTCGTTTTTTATGTTTTTTTCCAATAGTCGGCTCCACAACGCGACCTGTCAATCATTCCAGTAGGTGTGTCAGCAAATGACCAATCCAACGCTAAATGAGTCATAATATTATCTAAATTCCGATACAATAAAGCAGGGTTTACTGTCTTTTACCTGTGGTAAAAATAAGAATGTTGAGCATCTTGCTAAGTTATACTTTGGTATTGCTTTTACAAATAAGGAGATAGTTAATCTGTTAGCACATCAGCATCAGATTATTATCAGTATCAGGACTTTGAACCTGCTTACAGTAATATGGTATGCTCTGATGGGCTGCAGCAGCTCTCTGCAGGTAAGCAGCATTTAGCTTTGGATTCGTCATTTGCTGACACGCCTACTGGATTGATTGACAGGTCGTGTTGTGGATCCGACTCATGGAAACAAGAAAAACAACCAACCACCAAACAAACAAACAAAAAAACACACGAGAACTGCAAAAAATTTAATTAATAAATAAAAGTCTTGTATGACTTTATTCTCATAATATTAAGACTTTATTCGATTTTATTCTCGTAATACTAGGACTTTATTCTCGTAATTTTATGGCTTTTAATTTTTTTTCTTAGTGTGGCCCAATAGCTCTGTTGTACTATGCCCAACTTGACCAACAGAAGACAGTAACTGTTTCACACAGTTCCTGTAAAACTGACCTAGCCATTCATTATTTTATGGAAAAACAAAAACTGCTAAAAGTAAGAGCAAAACCTGTTTTAGCAAAACTTGACATTTAAATTTTAACGCCAACACCAAAAGGAAAATTTTCCACAGTCAATTTTGTGGCATTAGTTTTAGCTCTATGCATTACAAACAGTTTTTAGAGGTAAACATAAAAATACTTCATTAAAATCTTTATCATTTATTTACTGAAAGCGTAAACAAAGAGCAAACAAATTGGAAAGTATAAATAAAATTACATTTTACATTTTTGTCAGCTGCACTATGGTAAGTTGACTTTAGCTTAACAAACATAATATATTCAGTTGCATTTGCTGAATTGCACACAGGATGTCTAATCAAATTCAGTCTGATTTACCTTCATCAGTTTTTTTCACATAAGTATATAAATATGGCTAAGATTTATCTCTCTCACAACCAACTACATTTAATTTAATCCATCTTTCTGAATATCCATTATATCCTCAGTGATGACATTTTCAAAACTTTTGGGCACGGATATTTAAAATCAGAATTTCTCTTTAAGAATTTTTAAACTTCATCTCAACAGAGTTTCACTAATAAATGGCAATGCACAAAAAAAAAGCAAGTTAAGGAACAGGAAAGTGCATTATTCCCTGTTGCCAAAAACAAACATTCAATTAAGTTTTTGTTTGTCTGTCAGCAAAATATATCATGAATCACAACTGATTAAATTTTGGATTTATTCACATTCAACACACAGCTAAACAACTTTAGCCAAATTTAAAAAAAAGTTTCCAAACCCAGCCTGTTTTACAAATAATGAGTTAAAATTTGATGTGGTAGTAGCAGAGAGTCATTTTCAACACATAATTAAAGGGCTAACACATTATTGTAACCAAACAACATGAACTTTCATTAAAAACACCTGATGACACTGAATGTCTTAATGACAGAGTAGAAGAGGTGCAGAAAATATTTGTCAGCCGAACAGCATCAGAATCCAAAAATAACCCCCCCTTCACAGATTTTCAAAAAAACTTTTATATTTTCATATCCCTTGTGCCACGACAGCATTTACTTATCACTCATACACTCAATCAGAGAGGATGTACTGGGTTGGAGCCTCAACCTAAATGTCATGGCATCTTTGTTTCTGTGTAGTTTCAACAATACAATACAATACAACTTTATTTATAAAGCACTTTAAAACTACACCGTTGGCCAAAGTGCTGTACAATAACACATACAAGCATAAAAACTATGAACTCAACAAATACCATAAAAGTAATGAACTACCAAAACATAAAGCAGCAAACAATAACAACAATAAAACAAATAACATAAAACAGTAAAGCCAACATTTCAAGCTGCGTTAAAAGCCAAGGAGAAAAAATGAGTCTTCAGAGCAGATTTAAAAACAGGAAGTGAGTCAGCTTGTCTGACGTGCAGAGGCAGCTCGTTCCACAGTTTAGGGGCAGCAACTGAGAACGCTCGGTCACCTCTCAGCCTCCTGTTGGACTTTGGGACGGTCAACAGCAGCTGATCAGTTGACCTAAGAGAGCGTGAGGGATTGTACGGCTGGAGAAGGTTGGACAGATACTGTGGGGCGAGACCATGAAGACATTTGAATACAAACAAAAGAACCTTAAAATTAATCCGGAAATGAACTGGGAGCCAGTGTTGTGATTTTAGGACAAGGGTGATGTGCTCTTGTTTTCTGGTGCCAGTTAAAAGACGAGCAGCAGCATTCTGAACCAGCTGAAGTCGAGTCAGTAATGACTGGCTCAGGCCCACATAAAGTGAATTGCAATAGTCCAGATGAGTTGTGATGAAAGCATGGATTAAAATCTCAAAATGATGTTGTGACAGGAATGGTTTCACCTTGGCCAGTTCTCTCAGGTGATAAAAGCTGGACTTGACCACAGATTTAATCTGAGCATTCAGTTTAAAATCATTGTCCAACCTAACACCCAGTTTGGTTGCTGTCTCAGTCAGATGTTTGGTTAAAGGACCCAGATCAACATGGACTTTGGAACCATCACTAACATCCAACATCATGTTTTATTACACTGCCTGGTAAACAAAATTCATCATCTCGCAAAGTTCTGCAATACAGTAGTCCCTCTACATTATTTCCTCTACAGTAATCCCTCTATAGCAGTCCCTCTATATTGTTTCCTCTACATTAGTCCCTCTACAGTAGTCCCTCTGCATTAGTCCCTCTACATTAGTCCCTCTACAGTAGTCCCTCTACATTAGTTCCTCTACAGTGGTTCTTCTACAGTGGTCCCTCTACATTAGTTCCTCAACAGTATTCCCTCTACAGTAGTTCCTCTAGAGTAGTCTATCTGCATAAGTCCCTCTACAGTAGTCCCTCTACATTACTTCCTCTACATTAGTTCCTCTACAGTAGTCTCTCTATAGTAGTCCCTCTACAGTAGTCCCTCTACATCAGTTACTCTACAGTAGTGTCTCTACAGTAGTCCCTCTACAGTAGTCCCCCTACAGTAGTCCCTCGTTACTTCGTGGTTCGACTTTGCACACTCATTCTTTTGCTGTTTTTCAATGATTGTCAACTTTAAAATTACTTGTGTGATTGTGTCGGTAAAGGATGCAAATTCAAAAAGCGTAAAGGATAAAAAGTTTAAGAAAAAAAATACTTCGGACAGGCACCGACATTTTATAGTTTTGTTTCAATTAGCCTATACTGCAAGACCAATCAAAAGAACTACACTACCCAGAATCCAACAGAGCTTCCGGCTGAAATGGAGGGAAAGTTTTGCAACGCAAAGTCAGAAGTAACATCTATCTATTAAACTTACAGAACTGGCAGGAAAGTCGCAAATACCATTTTTTATACCATTCTTTATACCATTCTTTCCTCATGTTTTTCTTTTCTTATCTCTGTATGAAAAGTTGTGCTGCTCTGCGGCTGCAGTCCTAGACATCTTGTTACCCCCCCATGTATGTTGTCTTGGCAGGATGTACTGAAATAAAATTTCCCCTTGGGGATCAAAAAAGTATATTGAATTGAATTTTGAATAATCCCAAAGCTTCCTGAAGCTCAATTATCCACACATCAACCTGGACGGGGCAGTGGGGTTCATCACTGCATGGTAGATCTGCAGAACGTTGGTTACGTACTGTAACCCCAGATTCTATGAGTATAGGTGTAGCCCTTTAAGGCCCTCGCTAGTGGGTTTATCCTGTCATGCAAAGCATCGCACTGAAAAAATTAGTCCATGCCCACCTGTCGTTTGGGCCCCACCCGGTCTGTTTAAATTACGTTGAGAGCAGGTAATCGGCTCCCAAATAGCTTTTTCTTCAGCCATTTAGGAGCCAGTGAGGCCCAGAGCTTAAAGGGCTACGCCTATACTCATAGAATCTCGGGTTACAGTACGTAACCAAGGTTCTATTTAGTATAGGCTTCGCCCTTTAAGGCCCTCGCTAGTGGGTTAAAAGGCGAAGCAGGATGTAGTCTATGCCTCACTGGGTCCATTCAGACACCATATAAAGTGTCCGCTTGTACCAAAAAACATTTCATCACTCAGCCCTCCATGTGCAATTACGCAGAGCGTAATTACGCGCACCATGCACAGACGTGCGCTGCCTAATTTACACGTTCCCTGTACATGGGCGCACCGGAGAAAAAAGTTTTCGACGGGGAAAAAGGGGAGAGGCTAAAAACATTGAACAGAGCAGATCAACAGCTCTTTAATATGAACAGGTTAATAATAAATGAACTGGTTAATAATCAAATGAACTGATTGGTAACAGTAGTCATGAACTGATTAGTAACATTAGAACAAGATCAACAGTCAAAAACTTGTGACTGATAATAAATATTTCACACTGTAATTGCATGCAGTCAGATGTGAGTTTAAATGAAATTCCATGAAAACAATAGAATTCATTCTGTTAAGACGCTGAGAACAGAATGCGCCATGGAACAAGCCGACACATCACACAGATAGAAGCAAATAAATGAGCAGGGCGATGATCACGCGGCCGCAGTGCAAATATCCTTCATTGTCATACCATTATGCAAGGTGTCGAAGATGCGAATCCTCTGGTCGAGTGCGTCCTGAGGTTGTCAGGGGGCTCTAAACCTGATGCTCTGTAAGCTTCAGAAATGGCCTCACACAGCCAGTGTGACAGGCGCTGGGTGGATAACGGGCAACCTGCAGAGGCGTCTCTATAATGCACAAACAAATGTTGAGTCTGACGCAGTGTGGCCATGCGTGCTACATAACATGCCAACGCACACACAGGGCAGAAGAGATGAAAACATGCTTCTTCTTCTGATTTGTGGGGAGGGTGGAAAAACCCCTCCAATGTTATCATTCTCGATTTAAATGAGCTTGTGATGTTTTTAGGCATGAACGCTGGGTTAGGTCTCAGATCAGCTGAGCTACCATCAGCTTGAATCCTGTGGCATGACGGAGCAACAGAGAGGGCAGATAAATCACTCACTCTCTTTGCAGATGTCAAAGCCAACAGCAAGGCTGTTTTAAGTGACAAGAATTTAATTGAAGCCTGATCTAACGGCTCAAAAGGAACTTTGATCAGGGCTTGCAGAACCATCGTTAAGTCCCACTGTGGAGCTAGTGGACGTGACACTGGTCTGTGCCTCCGTACACCTTTTAGAAAACGCTTCATCAGCGGGTGATTAAAACTGTTCTGTCACTGAAGCCTTTGTGACAGGAAGAGATGGCTGCAGCATACGTTTTAATTGTGCTGAACGCCAGATTTCTGTCCATCAGCTACTTCAGAAAGGACATCACGCCACCTAGCGGACATGAGACGGCCTCTACACCTTTCTCCGTACACCAGTGTTGAAAAGCTGTCCACTTTGATGTGTACAGCGCTGTGGTGGAGGCAGCACGTGAATCCTGGATTGTACGCACTACTTCTTGAGAGAGGCCCGTCTTCTCTAAGTGGATCCACTCAGCGGCCAAACCCAAAGGTGCTGGCCTATTTCTGGGTGACTCCTGATCGCTCCTCTCACCTGGAGGACAGCATCCTCCCTCCAGTTTCCACGGACGACCCGATAACAGACGTCCCAGGATTGGAAACCATGGGGCGCTCATGTGCTGGGGGCTATCAGAATGGCCGACAGTTCTTCCTCCCGAACTCGGTTCAGAAATCATTATATTAGAGGGACTGGGGGAAATGCGTAAAGGAGCATTTTGGGCCACGGACTGTGGGCAAACGCGTCCACTCCTAACGGTGGATCATCCCGTGGGCTCAGTGAGAACCATAGTTGACACTGGGCGTTCTCCCGTGTGGCAAAGAGGTCCACTTCTGCTTGGCCAAATTTCTCCCAAATCCGAGAAATCAGCTTGAGATGGAGACTCCAGTCGCCGTGGCACGGACCGCCCCTGGACATTATGTCTGCTCCTCTGTTCAGGACGCCGGGGATGTACACTGCTCTGATAGAGAGCAAGTTTTTGTGTGCCCAACACAGCTGCTGCCTCGCAATGTGCAACATTTGGGCTGAGCGCCCGCCCCCCTGCTGGTTTATGTAAGCAGCAGTCACTTTGTTGTCTGTGTGAATCAGAACATGCTGATTCTGTAACAGGGGAGCAAAATGTTGGATCACATTCAAAACCGTGAGACATTCCAAAACATTTATGTGAGTTGCTGTGTGAGGTGGCCACAGCGCCCCCACCGCCTGAGACAGGCACGTTCCTCCCCAACCTGACAGGGACGCGTCTGTGAAAACTGAGACATATGACATAGGTCTGCTGATAGGAACTCCCTCCGACAGAGTGAGAGGATTTCCCCAAGTTTTCAGGTCGGTTCCCATGGAGGGAGGCACAGAAATCATCCGCCTCTTCTGCCTTACCGGATCTATACGCAGACGAGCAAACCACCTCTGGAGGCATCTCATGTGGAGTAAGCCCAATGGAACCACCGCATGAGCTGACAACATAGTTCCTAACAGTTTCATGATGGAGACAGCTGTCACTACTCTGCCAGGCTTTACGTGGTGGAGTTGGTCTTTTAAAGCTTCGGCTCTCGTCTGTGATAAACGGGCCCTCATAGTGACTGAATTTAGCTCTACTCCTAGATAAATGATCATCTGGGTCGGGAGAACCGAACTCTTCTCCCAGTTTATGGCGAAGCCCAGGTTTAACAGGTGTGACGTCAGCTCTTTGGTTTGCGCCGCTGCTTCCTGCCTGGATCAGGTCAGCAACAGCAGATCGTCCAGGTAAAACAGAATTCTCATCCCTGCTCTGTGTAGCGGCTGCAGAGCTGTCTCCACGCATTTTGAAAACGTACATGGTGCGAGGGAATAACCGAACGGGAGCCTGTTGTACTGGTACTTGGTCCCTTGGAAGGAGAAGCGCAGGAACTTTCTGTGTTTCGGAATGATTGGAATGTGAAAATAGGCATCTTTTAGATTGATGGAGGTAAACCAGTCGTTTTGGTGAATGTTGTTCAACAGCTGTCTGGTTGTCAACATGTGAAACTGTCTCTCCATGATCGACTTGATGAAAATGGATAAATCCAGGATGAGTCTCATTCCTCCGGTCTGTTTCGGAACCAGGAAGTAACGTGAGTAAAACCCTGTTTTCCCTCTCCGTTGGGAACCCTGGAAATTACATTTTTTACCAATAGTTCCTGAAATTCTGCGTGAAAGGACGAGATCTGTTCTGAAGATGACAGAACCATCTCTATAATCCCTCTGAACGGTGGGGGTTGAGCTGTGAACTGCAGCGTGTAACCTCTGCTGATAAGACAGTCCATCCATCTGATCAGGGAGCACGCTCGCTTCCATTCCGCGTAACACTCTGGGAGCGGGCACGCGTGTTTGTGTTGCGTCATGTCTTTCACGGATGTCAGCCAAGTCAAGGCCTCCATTGCCGTCATTTGCTGCGGAGACATACTCCGAGCGACCCAAGGGGAGGCCTTGCTGAAAGGACCCTAGAAGCGCCTTTGTGCCGCGCTCAGGCTGCGGGCTCGCATTAGGGTTGATGTGAGCTAACGTGCGCTGAGGGGAGACGTGCGCGTCTTCAGCAATGCAACATCGTTTGGGTGGAGGCTGCAGCTGCCGTGAGGAAACGCATTTGTCCCCGCTGCGGTCAGACGAAGCAAAACACAACCTGGGCTGAGAGCGAGGTTTTCTTCTGGGCTCAGTCTGCTGAAAACATTCATTTTTAGCTGTTGTGTCAAGCGAGCATTTTGTGTGTTTACTCGAGCTGCAGTGACTTTTAAAACCCTATTCTGAGGTCACCGGCTCGCTTTGTGGGGAGAATGTGTGAAGAGAAGCTGCTGTGAGATCTTTCGAACTGACAGGCTGGAATCAGACACTTTATTCTCTGAATCATGTTTTCGTTTTATTTTAAAACTCATGTCATATTGCATACACACACATCCTCTGCAAGGAGTCATTTCTTAAATCTTCTCCCCCGTGAGCCCTGCGACTGGTTGTTCCAGGGCGGTGCCTGTTGGCAGTCTCTGGGGAAACGCTGAGCCGCTGGTTGCCGGGATGAGAAGGGCTGTTCTCTGGCGGGAGGGGCCGGCGGCGGCGGAGCAGGCGGGAGGAGGAGTGCGGCTTCATCAGGTGGCGCACAGTCTCCGACACCTCCTCCGACTTCTTTGATTTTTCAAGCATGGCCTTAAAATAGGCTCCGAACAGCGCGTCCGTCATGATGGGGCCCTCCAGCAGGTCTTTCTGCAGTTTATCCGGCAAGAAGGGGGAGTGTCGGAGCCAGGTGGATCTCTGGATCATTGTCATCCAGGCGGCGATGCGAGACAGGCAGAAAGCAGAGGAGATGCACAGGTTGAGGATGACGTCAGATGCCTTGCAGAATGAGCTCTTTGTCTCCTCAGGCAGGTCTGTTTCCTCCAGTCTCTTCGAGATGCTGTAGGCCAGCAGAGCAACATTGTTGTTCGCTGCGCCCTGGAACACACACTGGTGGGCTCGGTTGGAGAGTGACGTCACCGTCTGGTTGTGTCTCCCTGGAGGAACAAGACGCTGGTCCGACCTGGACACTTTTGCACCGAGTGCCTCTGCCAGGCTTGGCTCCAGGGGGTGTACCGAGGGAAAATTCCGCTCAGTAAACCCCTCCACTCTAGTGATGGGAGCGAAGGTGGAGATGGGCGCTGTCAATTTACCAAATCCGGCAGCAGCCTCGTTCCATTAGGATGTCACTGCTGGGAAACAAAGCCAGATGGGGTCAGGGCGGCGAGCCGGGGTGGAGCCAAACCTTCCCGCTAGAACATCCAATCTGGGTGGGGGGAGGAGAGGGACGGAAAGTCCCTTCGTGTCAGCCGCCTCATGGATTATGCCGGGCAGCTCTGAGAGGAGGGCACCGACAGCTGGGAGCGGTGTGGTCGCTGATGCGGAAAGGCCCGGGGGGGGGGGCTCGTTCCAACACTACGCTCTCCGGGAGGGAATGAGCAGCGGGGCTGCTGCTGACGTCGCCTGTCCCAGAGGAACCATCCGATTCGCTCCGAAACTCAGCGTCAAAAAAGGCGATGGCATTGTCCCACAGCCATCTGCAGCTGCAACAGCGTCCTCCCGTCCCGCTCCGCCACCGGCCCCTCCCGCCAGAGAACAGCCCTTCTCATCCCGGCAACCAGCGGCTCAGCATTTCCCCAGAGACTGCCAACAGTCCCCCGCCACAGAGAGGCACTCCTCGACGTCAGCCTTGAACAAGGCTGCTCGCCTCTGCCTCTCCTCAGAAGGGAGGAGGTCACAGAGACGGCAGGAGGAGGCGAGGTCAGTGTGGCGGGGACCCAGGCATCCTTCGCAGGTGTCGTGCCAGTCAAAACTCAGCATGTATCCGGTCTTGCAGGACGGGCACAGGCGGATGGTGTTGGTGCTGAACATCGCGTTCTTGGAAGATCAGTGCTGGATGCTTGCTGAAGAAAAATGGGAGCCGATTACCCGCTTTCAACGTAATTTATACGGACCGAGTGGGGGCACACGACAGGTGGGCGTGGACTAAAGTTTTCAGTGCTACGCTTTGTGTGACGGGATAAAACCCACTAGCGAGGGCCTTAAAGGGAGAAGCCTATATGAAATAGAACTGGAACTGAGCTGCTGTTCTGCAGAGCTGGTGAGTAAAATTGTGCAGTACTGTATAGTACATATACATATGTTGTTAAAATTACATAGGTTTAAGAGTTTAAAATATTGCAAGATTGTGGGAAGGGTTTATACAGCCTTAATATATATATATATATACATACTAAAAAATATATAGCATTCATACTTTGCGGTTTTTCACCAGTGTTTTTCCATGTGTGTGGAACGTAACCCCTGTGATAACTGATTGACTATTGTATTGCACAAGATCCCACAAAACTTCTTCTACTTTTACAAGATTTGAACAAAACAGCTTTAATTCAATACCTTCTCACGCTAAAATGATCTTAGTCTAAAATTCTGATACAAAAATGCTTTTTTTATTGCTCTAGTATACAGAAACACTCTCCTTTTTCACAAGCACACACACATACACACACGCAGGCGCTGCTAATCACAGCTCGGTACAGGTAGTGAATGAGGCTCTGGGACTGCTGGTGATTGAGCCTCCCTGGTGGATTGGAAGCAGGAATCTGACAGACTCAGATAAAAGGCTGTTTGGAGTTGTGTGCAGCATCAAGCAGCATCAGCCACCCTCCATAACCACACTCGTTTTTTCACTACTCTACCATCACCTCTCCTCTTTTCACTTCTGCTTCATTTTTGGTTTACTCTGTTGCCATGGCTACACCCAGCCAGATCTGTAGTGATGTAGACGAACCTGTCAGAGCTCAGCTCTCAGATCACCTGATGCAGGTTGCCTCTGCCAGTGGCCTCTTTCACATGCACCATCATTCAATTTGGCTTTGATTAAGTCTGCTCTCCCTCTCTGCAGCTCAGAATGCCTTCTCTTGTTTTGTCAGCAAGCGTTGTGCTTGGATAATTTTCTTGGCCTGGTCTTTAGAGAAAGAAAAAAAGAAGGAACAGAAATACTCATCTCAAATCCAATTTCCATAGCCGTGAAGAGAGTCTAGTCAAAGCGGCTTTATTTGAGTGGAGGATGGGATAAAATTACCTATTAAGTCACTCTGTAGGGAAGGGTGCTTTTCTACATGAATGAATATTGTAGTAGATAGGATACAAGAAAAATATGAAACCCACTTAAAGCTGAATTTCTGCTGTAAACATTTTGCAACCAGCATATTACCGGCTGTTCGCCATGCTTTGTGCTAAATAACGCAAACCTGTGACCAGTTACCTGGGAGTCCAGTTTGCTGCCAATAGGTTTATGACATAAAACAATGCTCCTGAATACAATTCTGTGAAATCCACTTGAAAAAACAAAATTACGCCAAAGTTAAAAACATGTTTAATTCAACCGTCTTTCAATGACAGACATGGAACTTTTCTTCACTCATCATATTGTCTTGTCAGGCCTCAACCTCTCTGTGGCCGAGATACTTCTCTTTGCATAAACAGAGTGCTAAAGGCCAGATGTGAGAACAACTCGTAAAGTTTTTGTGGAATCTAAAAAGAATAATTGTAAATGCAGAAAATTCTGAACAGACTAAAAAGATTAACTAAATGCTAAACAAGTTATACTGAAAAAAATAGATTACCAAATCAATTTAACCAGCTCTCAGCTGTCTCTGTCTCCCTCCATACACACACACAAACACACACACACACACACACACACACACACACACACACACA
>NC_056516.1:12934732-12954274 GCF_014905685.2 Nematolebias whitei | reverse complement strand
GAAGTAGAGTCTCTGATGAGCTTTCTTCATCAGGCTGGTGGTGTTGCAGCTCCAGCTGAGGTTGTCATTCAGGTTAGGGATGGGGCTGATCCGATCCGGTATCGGCCTCCGATACCAGCATAATTTACATATCGGATTTTCCGATCCACCTGCCGATATTTCCGTTCCATGATGCATGTTGGCTTCAAACTATGGAATGGATTTCCTGAACGGCGGCGTGTCTCATGAACCCAGAGTAATAAGACCCGCCTCACATTCAGGAAATCCAGTTCATAGTTTGCAGCCAGTTACAACGTGAGGACTGAGTTAGCAGCACTGTGGCCAACAGCTTACAAACTTTTCATCTAAACATGTCCACTGTGTGGAAGTGTTTTACACTAAAAACACCACAAGACAGCACCGTGCAATGTCTGCAGAGTCATAGCGCCACATTAAACCACGTTAAAGTTAGTTTTACGATGGACATTCGAGCTCTGGGGCTTCAGCGGGGCAGTACTCTTTGGTCAAACCAAAAGAGGCGACTCGACCCCGGCCAGCCGCGTCCAATCTGCCCCGCTCAGTCTGCCCGTCTCTGAGGGACAGACTGAGCACGGCTGCCCCAAATCAGGCTGCCTGCTTCGGATTGAACAAAAAGTAGACATCGCTGAAACCACGGAGCTCAAATATTTACAGAGAAGTTGCTAAACTTCATCATAATTAATGACCAACCACTATCAGTTGTAGAAAACGAAGGATTTCTCAGCTTAATACTTGCAGTCAAGATATAGTTTACCCTCCAGGAGATATTTATCAGTACAATAGTAGACAATCATAAAAAACATGATTTGAAAATTATATATATTAAAAACATAAACAGCTACATTATAAAGTGATGTAAAATACTAAAAACGGGAACATGTCTGTTGGTTTATGCCATGAACTTAGCAGATGTTTGAAGCCATTTAACATTTTGTTTTATTAATTTATTCATTCATTTAAATGAAACAAAATTAAAAAAAAATCATCAAAATGAAAACATTGAATGAAAAGAGTGCAGAAAGATGAAAAAATCACATATAAATCACTTTTTTGGATGATTATTTCCTCTGGTGTTGGATGCTGTGCAGCTGGAAGGATTTTTACATTAATATCTTTACTTTTGGACATTTGTTATGATGCATAACCATAACAACAAGGTAATTTTTTACAACCGGGAGCATCTGATTAACATCTCCAAAGTGCAAATAATATCTCAACTACAGCCCCAAATCCCAAATGAGTTGAAAAGGAGGCATCGTGGATGCAGAGCAGGAGCAAAGAAGAGGGTGAAAGAGAGAAGAATGGAGTTCAAACCATCTCTTCCATAGATCATGATGGGTAATATGAGATTGCTGGGAAACAAGTTGGATGAACTTCAACCCTTAGCAAGGACCCATCCAGAGTATCGGGAATGCAGTTTTATGTGTTTCACTTAGACATGGCTGCAGGATCATATCCCCGACTCCAGCGTTTCTCTGCCAGGCTTTCTGACCATACGAGCAGATAGAGATTTAAAGAGGAGTGGCAAAAGCCAAAGGAGGTGGGTTGACAGCGCTTGTGAACAACAGATGGTGTAATCCTGGCCATGTTACTGTGAAGTGTCATCTCTGCAGTCCAGATATTGAACTGTTAGCACCAAGTTGTCATCCATATTTTTGCCAAGAGAGTTCACCAGTGTTATTTTGACATCTGTTTACATTTCACCCAATGCTGTTGCCGAGACTGCGTGTGATGTCATCAGCTCCGAGGTTGCTAAGCTACAGACACAACACCCTAGTGCGTTTGTTGCAATATCTGGGGATTTTAATCATGCGCCACTCTCTGCTACACTTCCGACATTCCAACAATTTGTCAACTGCTCTACCAGAGAAAACAAAACGCTGGACTTGTTTTATGCAAATTTCAAGGATTCATACATGGCTAAAGCAAGACCCTCTCTTGGCAAATCAGATCACAATCTTGTGTTTCTCTTCTCTCTTATCTTCCCATTGTTCAGAGACAACCTGCAATAAAGAGAACAGTGAGAAAATGGTCAATGGAAGCTGAAGAAACCCTGTGGGGTTGTTTTGAGGCTTCAGACTGTGATGCACTGTGCCAGCAACATGGAAAGGACATCAATGACATGACTGAGTGTGTGACCGACTATATAAACTTCTGTATAAACAACACCATCTCCACCAGAACAGTGAGATGCTTCCCCAAAAACAAAGCCTGGATCACCACTAACCTGAAGGAACTGCTAAACCAGAAAAAAAGAGCCTTAAGGGAGGGAGACAGGGAATTATTGAGGAGTACACAGAAGCAACTAAAAGTCAAGATCAGAAACAGCAAGGAGGTGTACAAGAAGAAGCTGGAGAGCAAGCTCCAACAGAACAATATCAGAGAGGTGTGGTCAGGGAAAAAGATCACAGGCTTAAAGCAGAAGGAGGATCAGAAGGATGGAAGCCTGGACAAAGCCAATGAACTGAACATGTTCTTCAATAGATTCAGTTCAGGAACAAGCTCAGCATCCTCCTCTTGCCCACAGCCAAACAGATATACCACCCTCCTTTGACCCAAAGCTGTCCTGTCACACCTCAAATACTGTGTCTGCCACCTCAGTCATGGACCCTTCTTCTACATATTGGTCTTCAACCAAATCAGATGATGCTAATACCTCCTTTGCCTCCCCCCTCTGCACCTCTAGAAGTCAGGTGAGGAAGCAGCTGGAGAGAATGAACTGGAATAAGGCTGCAGGTCCAGATGGTGTCAGTCCCAGAGTCCTGAAGGTCTGTGCAGAGCAGCTCTATGGGGTTCTGCAGCACCTCTTCAACCTTAGCCTGACCCAGGAAAAGGTTCCAGTGTTGTGGAAAACATCCTGCCTTGTTCCAGTGCCAAAGAAAACTCACCCATCAGTCCTCAATGATTATAGACCTGTTGCCCTGACATCCCACATCATGAAGGTCCTAGAGAGACTTCTGCTGACCCACCTGACTAAACAAACAAGCACATATCAGGACCCACTGCAGTTTGCTTATCAGCGTGGACTTGGAGTTGAAGATGCCATCATACACCTGCTTCAGCAAACTCACTGTCATCTAAAAAAAATCAGACAGCACTGTGAGAGTCATGTTCTTTGATTTCTCCAGTGCATTTAACACAATCCAGCCTGATTTACTGTCAGAAACTCCAGAAGACTCAGGTGGAGGCCTCAACAATCACCTGGATCAAAGACTACCTGACAAACAGACCACAGTTTGTGAGACTGAAGGGTTGTGTGTCTAACCAGGTGGTCAGTAGCTCAGGAGCACCACAGGGGACTGTACTCTCACCATTCCTTTTCACTCTATACACCTCAGATTTCCAGTAAAAAACAGACTCCTGTCATCTGCAGAAATATTCTGATGACTCTGCAGTGGTCAGGTGCATCAGAGATGGACAAGAAGCTGAGTACAGGGAACTGGTGGACCACTTTGTGGTATGGTGTGGAAACAATCATCTCATCTTGAATGTGAACAAAACTAATGAGATGATTGTAGATTTCAGGAAAAACAGGAACAGGTTCAACATTATTTCCATCATGGGAGAAGAAGTGGAGGTGGTAGAGAAGTATTAATATCTTGGGGTTCACCTGAAGGGACAGAGCAGACTGTACTTCTTGAGGAAGCTGAAGTCCTTCAATGTTTGCAGCAAGATGCTGCATAACTTCTATAAGTCTGTTGTAGAGAGCGCTATCTCTTCTGCCATCATCTGCTGGGGGAGCAGCACCAGAGCAAGTGACTTAAAAAAGATCAACAAGCTCATAAAGAAGGCTGTCTCAGTCCTGTGGACTCCTCTAGAACTTTGGAGATGATAGTACAAAGAAGGATTCTTCATAAAATGAAGAACATTATAGACAACCCTCAGCACCCTCTTCATCAGACCGTCATACAACATCAGAGTGTCTTCAGTAAGAGGCTTCTTCAGATCCATTGTAGGACAGACCGCTACAAGAGATCTTTCCTGCCCACAGCCATCAGCATCTAGAACAACTCTTTAATGAAACCAGGATGATGAGTTACCACAACATATAATTTCCCTCTGGGATTAATAAAGTATTTTTGAATTTATATATATATATATATATATATATATATATACATATATGGGCCTGTGATCGGAAGGTCGCCGGTTCAACTCCCTGGACCGACAACATCAAAAATGTGGGTGTGAAAGGTGAAACACCCACACCTGCCTTCACCCTCCTTTGCAAGGCCCTTAACCCCCACCATCTGCTCCCCTGGACGCCCTACATGGCAGCTCTCTGCTCCACACAGAGGGCTGTGGTAGCTCGGTGGTCTCTGATTGCATCAGGAAGGGCATCCGGTTAAAACAATTGCCAAGTCTTCATGCTAGTTAGTTCGCTGTGGAGACCTCTGAAGAAGGGAGCAGCCGAAAGAAGAAGAAAAAATGTATATGACTTTGAATTGGCCTCTATATCTGTCTTTCACATTCACATTGAGAATTGGGTTACTGGAACGTGACATTTGTGGACAGAATGCTTAACACTGTCAAAATGCCACTATGTGAACAAGCCTGTATGTGTGTGGTGGTGGTGGTGGTGGGTGGTGGAGGGGGGGGGGGGGGGGGTGTTTGTGTGTGTGCATATAAATAAATTGAAACTTAACAGCCAATTAGGTTGGTCCAGAAAAGACTCAGTTTTGGTAAAAATCTGAACTGGTGTCAGCCATTTGTGATCCTTACCATAGAAGGTGTGTGTTCAAAAGCCGCATGCTGATAAACGATGTGAAGTTCATGAACTATCCGAATTGCCTCCAATAAGAGCTAAGCTGTTGACAGGTATGACCCATGATTTTATTCTTTTGCGTTTCACACAGATGCAGACACCCCCCCCCCCCCACACACACACACACACATGCTATTTTCTTTCTGTATTCCACTGAGACAAAGAATAACAGGTAAAGGGGAGTAGCACAGCAGCTGTGATTGACATACATGCACTCAGGAAGGGAGGGGGTTAGTCTTCATGTGTCTAACCGTTCAAAAGAATGGCTCTTTTGAAAAACTCTTTGAGAAAAACAGATCCAGATCTGTCTCCCTTCAAAGGGCCATAAATCTCATCTTTAACACTGACTGTTTGGATAGCACCGCCCAGCCTTGTTCAACTAACACAAATTTACATCTCTCAATGTTTGGCCATATTTGCTCTTCTTTCACTGTGAATAAATGAGTGATGGGGGGATATGGTGGAAGCCGCAGAAGGCACAAGAATATGAATGTGGAGGGAGAGCGAGAGAATGATCAATGTTGTGATCAAGAGAGGCTGGGACACCAAGAGGGAGATGAATGGGGCTGAGAGCAAGAAAATTGGACAGGAGGTGGGGAGTGAATGAAGATAGAGAACGACTGAAGATAACAGGAGACAGAGATTGTGAGCTATGTGCAGGTAATAAACAGGGTAGAATAGACAAGATATCTCTAGAGAGGAAAAAAAAAAGAATGTGTACCATTGCATACAGTGTATAGGCAAAATGTGTTGGAGACTTGTTCTTGCCAAAAGATCGGAAAAGAGGAAAACAACAAAGTGGTGGAAGAACGATTGAACAAGATTTGGATGAACTTGGTAGAGGCAGATGTGGGTACCCATGCTAAGCAGTTCTTTAGACAGGCTTATGTTTCATTAGCTCATTCCAGGTTGGCACAGCATCCAAATGGTGTTGCCAGTCTGGGATTTACTCTACAGTCATCAATCTTACATTTAAACATGGATCTGGAAAGTCTTGCCCTCCGCACCCTGCCCCACAAACACAACACTCCCAGCCACTACATCCAACCTGTCCTTAATGTGGTAGTCCATCTGAAAGGTTTGATATCTTAGCATATGGTCATGTTTACCAAATCATGATTTTAAAGAGATGAAGTGACATTGTCATTTTATTTTAACCCCATCTTAGTGTTTCTTTTTTCATTCTGGTGTTTTATGTATTTTATTTTTTCTGACTTTCTTCTGCCAAATAATTTCTCCTCTGTATCCTTCTGTAGAAGGTCTGAATGGATCTCAGGCTTTTATTTTTGGAGACCCCATAATCTATATGAGCTGTTGTTGATTGGTTTGTGATTCATTTCTGAACACTCTGAAAAGTTTTGATGTGAAGGTTGTACCCATGTTCATGTTATGACTCAGTGAGTGTGTGTAAGGGGAAGAGGGTGGTCAAGGGAGGTACCCCTTGGTCTTTCACTTTTCAAGCTCTTTACAATTTTTTGGACCATCTTTTTTTCTAATTTGCAGTGAAGCATTAATTTAGTGAAGTAATTTAGCCATTAGTATAAATGATTGTGATCTCTAGTGAATATTTAGCACCTAAATTCTAGATAAAATTGGAACTTTGTATAACATTTAAATGAAAACAGAGTGCAGTGCTTTGTAAATCTCACAAAGCCATATTTTATTCACAATAGAACAAAGTAAATTTATTCAAGGATTTAAGATTCTCTATTGTCATTCACATCACATGTGGTACATGGGGTGGAACGAAACTATGCACACAGGGTCCCAGTTACATCCAACAAAAATACAAATTGTAAAGAAAAACAGTAATAAAATCTAAGATATGAACTAAGAATACACTAAACTAAGAATACACTAAGCACTAATAGTACAAAACAATGCACCAAACAACAGCAGCATGAACACGAGTCTGTGTGAGCAGATGAGGATGAATGAACACAGCAGCATGAAATAAATCAGCAGCATGAGATCAGCAGCATGGATAGTCAGCAGCACATGTCAACAATCAAATAGCTTTACAGTGATTTTTTTTTTCACAGTAATTTTCACAGTGATAATACTGACTAGGGATTCACGAGTCTAACAGTTTCAGGGTAGAAGCTGTTCCTCAGTCTAGTGGTTCCACACTTAATGTTCCTCAACCTTCTGCCTGAGGGGAGCGGGGCAAAAAGTGTGTGCTGGGTGAGTGGGGTCCTTCATGATGCAGGTGGCCCTCTTCCTGCATCTGGAGGAGTAGATGTCTGTGATGGTGGGGAGACTGACTCCAACAGTCTTCTGTGCAGCCTTCACCACTCTCTGCAAAGCTTTTCTTTCTGCAGCTGTGCAGACTCCATGCCACACATTGATGCTGGAGCACAGGATGCTCTCCACTGCAGTGTTCTGTACTCCAGGACACCCCACTGTATCAAATGTTGAAACTGAAAAAATGTTCCATTGTTGGGGAAAATATGAAGTAATCCTGAATTTTATTTCAACACTACCAAGAGGTGATCAGCCCCAGTAAGAAGCTGATAACGGCTCTTCATCTAAACTTTCTTTGTTCCTCTCGCTTTATTTCAATAAAAAATATATTGGTGTAATTATTTCTTGTAATCAACACTGTCAAAGTTTAAGTTGAACAAATACACACACCCTTACTAATATTTGTTTGTTTCTTAGCAAGTTGCACATTAGCACAAGCTTTTTGTAGTCATCAGCAAGTTAAAAATCTATAATGAATTCAAACATGTTTACTTAATTTTTGTTTTAAAAATTACTGAAGCCATATGTTGTACAATCAGTCAACTCTGGGAAAAGACCATTTTAACTAAACCCTCAAAACAGAAAAATGAACTAATGCCCATGCCTATAATGATTTAATGGAAATTTCTTAACTATTTGCTTAATATGTTCATCTATGGCAGCACGGTGGCGCAACTGGTAGAGCTGCTGCCTCTCAGCGAGCAGGTCCTTGGTTCAAACCCTGGTCCAGGGACTTTTCTGGGTGGAGTTTGCATGTTCTCTCCGTGCATGCGTGGGTTTTCTCCGGGTGCTCCGGTTTTCTCCCACAGTCCAAAAACATGCATGTTAGGCTGATTGGTAACTCTAAATTGTCCCTAGGTGTGAGTGAGAGAGTGAATGATTGTTTGTCTCATTTGTCTCTATGTGTCCCTGTGATGGACTTGCGACCCATCCAGGGTGTACCCCGCCCCTCGCACAGTGATTGCTGGCCATGGGCACCAGCGACCCCCGTGACCCAAAATGGAATAAACGGGTAAAGATAATGGATGGATGGATGTTCATCTATTCATTTTTTTAACTTTATAAATCTTCCAATAACGGTCAGTCAGGTCATCTGGACAGTTTCTCTTTGTGGAAAGATGTTTTGCCCTCTATCCAGAGGGCTTCATCAGCAGCCTGCTGAAGGAACTACTGTACTGCTTAAAGTACAATGGAGAAAAAAAATTGGTCACCAGGAATAGAAATACAGACAATAAAAACGATAGACCAATCAGAGCTGTTAATTATATATTTAAGATGGATGAGAAGATTAAAAAACACATGCACTGATTACAAAGAAAGAAAGAAATCATTCTAAATCCATCAGAAACTTTTTTAAGAGCTGCTAGTTTTTGCATCATGTTTTTTATTTTATTTTATTTTTTAGATTTCAACATGCAAGTGTTGCTTTTAGTGTAAAGTTTATGATTTAAATGTTGGAACATGGAACTCAAATAAGGGCCTACAAAGTTCTTATTATCAATCACTTTATAGTTATTTTATTATTTAGCCTGTACATAAAGCCAGATTGATTACTCTCCTCCTCAACCGTTTAACAAATCTATATGATGTGAGCTGCTGCACTAGAGCTGGACAATAATTCAATATCAATATATATCGTGATATACTTTTATTTAATAACGATGATATGAGTTTTCAGCACATTTTCAATATTTCAATATGATTACAGAGTTTCACTGATGCATTTCTTTTTCCGCTTCAACCCTGACAGAAAAAGGTGCAACACAACTATATAAGTGCGTGGTGATGTAGATGTTACGCAGAGCTCGAGTCCAGAAGGAGTCAGCGGTAGCAGGCTAGGCTAGGCTAATCTCCAACACTTGTTAAGTATTCGCTTCAAAATGAGTGCCCATGACCGTCAGAATGTGACTGAACAAACTTTCACAAGCGAAGAGAAAGCAGATGACATCACTGATAAGAGAGGAAAGACTAATTTGGCGATGTAGAAGTGGTTCGGCTTTCTAAGATCCAATAAACTGCAGGTTTCAATGCCGCAAAATGTGATGGAGAGTCATTCTAACTAGCGGTGGGAACACATCTAACTTGTTTCATCTGAAGAGGTTCCACTCGATAGAATATGCTGAGAGTCAGAAGATGAAGCACAATAAAAGTTTGAGCCAGCGTGTCCCTGAAACAACCCCCCAGCTGTATCGAAAGAGAAACACATGCAGCAAATATCTGCTGCATGGGCTATGTTATGGTGTTTAAAGTTAAAACTATTAATATGTCGTTACTGATGAGAAGATGACATGGAAATCTCATGTAAATTACTCAAGAATAAAAATAGCAAAATAAAGTAAGAGTTTTTGAATGACAAAGCTTTATATATATTGTATAATGTAATGATTGTTACATATTTAATCTATTGTACTGAAGTTTGGGGAAAAGCATGCAAAACAATTATAAACCCTATTTTTATTTTACAAAAAGAGCTATAAGAATTAACAAAGTCCATGCTCAATAATCCAGGTATAAAATCCAACATTTTTCAGTCAGGTCATCTGGACTGTTTATTTTTTTGTGCTGAAACGTTTCGCCTTCGATCCGGAAGGCTTCATCAGTCAAGGAAACACACAACAAAACTGATTCTTCCTCCAACAGCTTACTCCAAAGTGGAACAATCTTATCACAAGCAGAACTGGTTTGTTCCACCTGACTGAAAAATGTTGCAGCTTTAAGAATTATTAGTAGGAAGTGCTATGGTCACCCAACAAATATATTATTTCATCATTTATTCATTCAACCTTTATCAATTGAAATTATTAAAATTTTATGATTGGTTGAATATAGTATTTTACAAGTCATGTATAAAGCTCATAAAAACGAGAGTCATTATAACCTTAAGGGAATGGAAATGTTTGTAAAACCTCCATTTAGAACTGGTCTGAAGGAGCTGCGTTGTAATTCTGGGAACAGGATTGTGGAATTGTTTTGATATCACCATAAACATTTCTAGAACATTTATATGTTTAAAAAGATAATTAAGTTAAAATTGTTAGGAAAGTGTGATACTCTGTGAAGAATGCCTGATGTTTTTTGTCTTCGCTTCGGGGTTCAAGCCTGAGTTGTTATTTGTAGTTATTTTGTAAAGGAGCAGATATTCTTCTTCTTTCTGCACACTTTTCATTCAATGTTTTTTTTTCTTTTTGATGAATTTGTTTTGTTTATTTTGTTTCTCTTAAATTAATTAATAAATTTAAAAGAAACTGACAAAGTTGAGAGTTTTATGTTTATTTGACAGTGATTTCAAATTTTTTTGAAGGCTATATACAAATAAAAGGTGAACATTAATTTATTTGTACAGTTTTCCTGAGGCTTTTATATTGTTTATATCAATATCAAAATTATATCGTTAGCGACCGAAATTAAGAAATATATAGTGATAAAAGTTTTGGCCATATCGTCCAGCCATATGCTGCACTAAAAGTAGAGAGGAGCTGCTAAGTGAATTAGACTGACAAGAGAAGAAAAGTAAATCCAGAACATTTTCTTAACACAACTAAGCATCACATTTTATATTATATTTAAGTTCAACACAAATGTTCATGTTTCATTAAAATGAGTTTTTATTTTATTTTTCCGTGCTAATGTTTTGGGGTGTTTTATAGCCACAGAAGACAAAAAATAAATTCAAATAAAGTAGACCACATTCATACACAATGTGGGACACACATTGGAGGCAATGAGGGGTTCAGTGTCAAAACTCTCCCATTGGAGGATGGTCGCTCTACAGTTGCCCCAATTAATAATATATTTAATATTCAATTTAATTAATAATTAATATGTTTTATTAATTATTTATTTACAATTTACTTCATGTCCCAACTGTTTCTGATTTGAGGTAGTAATCGTAAATGTTTGTTTGGTTCATTTGTGGAATAATAAATGTATCATGTTTTTACTTGTCTTTTTCTTCTCTCTCTTCTGCCCTTCCAGAATTCAATCAGACACAACTTGTCTCTGCACAGTCGCTTCATCCGGATGCAAAATGAAGGATCAGGGAAGAGTTCCTGGTGGGTGCTTAACCCAGAAGGAGGAAAGATGGGTAAGGGACCCAGACGACGGGTAGCCTCTATAGAAAACGGGACACGCTATTTGAAGTCAAAGGGCCGCATAAGCCGAAAAAGAGCAAGGCCCATAGGTCTTGAACAAGGACAAGTTCAGGGAGCTGGTTCAGCAATGCAGGGTTCCCCAGAGCAAGGCAGTCCAGCAAGGAAAGGTAGTGTCGGCATTAATGGAGAGGAGTACGATACCTGGACAGACATTCATTCCCGTACCTCATCCTCTGCCTCTACGCTGAGTGGTTGCCTTTCTCCAATCCTAGCAGAGGGAGACACTGATGAACCTGAAGAGGGTGGACTATCTTGTTCAACATCTCCACGCCTATACCCTAGTCCCACCAGTGCACACTCCCCAGCCTTGGGCACTGGAGGCTACTGTCCCAATGTGGAGTTGCCTCAGCTCACCAACCTGACAGGCACAATTAGTCTTGATAAGAGTGGCTACTCCCAGCCACAGCAAATTAAATGTAATGGATATTATGTGTCTGGGACAAAAACAGAGAGACCTTATTGTGGACCTTTGTATGGACAGTCTTCCATGGGCATTTTACAGCATCACAGTCCTATGGAGACCATTCAGGAGAACAATTCAGTTAGTTTTCCGCGGCCAATGAGAGCCTACTCAGAGTGCAATGCCCTGCAGAGTCTGCTTATAGGAGGTCCTGCATACAGCAACAAAGACACTATGCTAAGCCAGGGATGCAAAACAAATGTGTTATTAACACAAGAAAATTGTGTTCACAGCCAACACAACCACAATCAAAATCACAGCCACAATCAAAATCACAGCCACAATCACAGCCAAGAGCTTACACCCAATCCTAGT
Source organism: Nematolebias whitei (assembly GCF_014905685.2). NCBI lineage: Eukaryota > Metazoa > Chordata > Actinopteri > Cyprinodontiformes > Rivulidae > Nematolebias > Nematolebias whitei. The sequence continues at coordinate 12,942,321 of NC_056516.1, read as the reverse complement.
CTACACAGTGGTCATGGCTCAGTCCAACAGCAAAACACAGCCCATCATCAGAACCATAATCCTGGTCATAAACACCAAGCTAGCCTTGACTACAGTCACAAGCCCCATACTCCCCACGATTATGGTCAGAGTCATGAACATAGTCACAGAAATAAAGTAAATCCTTGTCATGATAACAGCCCTCGCTCAAGTCAGAGTCACTTGCACAGTCATCCCCCCCACAACCCTCATAACCCTATGCACAATGGGCCTCACCAACAGGCTCTGTCTCCACGGGTGAGCCCTGACATCTTGCAGCCTTATAGTCTCAAGACCTCTAACCACTTTGGGCCTCGCCCCCACTTCCCCACATCCCCTTCCCTTCCACTAAACCCTGCAGGAATTATGGATGTTCCCCAGGACCCCTGCCGCCTGGCAACTGCACCTCACCCATGCCATCGGTCTTACCCTGGAGCTCACCAACATGGTATGACTGACTCTTGGCAAGACTACTATCATCACAACAACCAGACAGGAAATTCTGAATACCAGGGACAACAGCACAACTCTCATAACAGAATGGCTGGCCAATTGGAGATGGAAAATGTCACTAATGGTCTTGACTGCAATGTGGACTCCATTCTGCTCAATGACTTTATAAACAAAGACCATGTGGATTTCAACTTTGATGGTTCTCTGTCACAGGGGGTGGGCATGGGAATGGGCATGAGCTTAGGGGCTTTTGCTTGCCGTCTGCCAGCACATAACAACCAGAGCTGGGTGCCAGGGTGAACTCAGGCCTGAGGGTTTAGATAAACCATAAAGCTCATCCACTGTGCTGGATGGATGATGGGTTTTACTCTTGGACTGACTGTACTTTTTTCTGAGACATGCTAGTTTTTTTTTTCGTTTTTTCTTGGGGACTCCCTACATTTCCACATTGTGCTTTGTTAATCTTTCTTCTAGTGTCTCAATATTGCACTTGCCTGAATCAGACCAGTTCTAAAATCCATGTTCTCAAACCCAATTCATGTCCCTCAGTTTTTGATTCTGTTGTTTTTACTGTTTTATATAAATCTCATTTAGTTTCTTATCAAGCACTTTACATTCATCTCGTCATACGAATGCAGCACCACACATATTAGGCCATGCTATGTGTTGACTTAAGTTTAATGTATGAAATCCACTCTACAAAACTCTAACCTCTCCTATAACAATGGTGTAGGTCTTGTCTTTAAATCATGACAAACGGCTGTTAATTATCTTGAATGCAGATGAGCTCTTAGATTAGAATGTAAAAGGCAATCGGTTATGGGCTGGGGCTTTGGGGGTAATGAAGAAGAAAGCTGTGGTAATGCTGGTGGGTGCATTGAAAGCCAGTGTTAGAAGAGTAATACAAATATTCCCTCTGTGCCTCTTCCTCTCATTTTGTGAATTTATGTAGTTTTTCCTATAATGAAATAAGCTACAGTCAGAGCCTGCTGTACATCCTGTCTGATTGACTGGTCTCAGCTCTCACCTTTACAAAGATGACCCCAGAAAAGCGAGCAGCCACAATAGGTTGATGGAGCTGCCATCCTCAAAACCTCAGCAACCTTGCCTAATTCTCTAACACCCAGGTTCAAGCCTATTATGTGATTTTACTCCTGTGAATTACTCACTGACGAAGAGCATCAGCAGATTCCTATTTTGTTATATCTCGTTTAACAAAACCCCCTCCTTTTGTGCCACCCCATCCTGAGGTTACTCAGAGGGTAAACAAGAGTAATTAACCGCCAAACATGATGGATGATTTATGCAAGTGTATTTGCTCATTGGCACAAAGTCATAATCCTTCCTCCTGCCAAGCACAGGAGGGTAATTTTTGAGAAGTGGCACCCAGCAACAAAGTAGTTTGCAAAATGTTGTGCTTACATTGTCCTTCAAGGTTTTTTTTCTTTACAAGCGTTCCGACCCAACCCAGCCATCCCATAGCTTTCCTTTGCTGTCGTTTCCCTGTGCGTGTTTTGCGATTGTGCAGTTGTCTGTCCAATGAGTGTGGATTAAAGCTGTTTTGTGCATCTTGAGGACGATCCACAATGAAATAGTGTTTTTTTGAATATACTTTTGTATTTTTATTTTTTAACTTTTTTTTATTTCAGCTTGATGTCCACATGGAAACATTTTAAGAACTTCAAAATGGTATTCCTGCAAATGGGTTCCAGAATGAAAAAATAAGTCTTTAAAAGCCCAGAACGTCATTAAAATTCCAAAACACTATTTTTTTGAAAACAAAAATGTCATAGCCTCACCTCTAAACTAACACAAGACCCCAAGTGTGTCTAAATATAATACCAACAAAATGATGACATGTTTGTGTTTCTGCTTCAAATATTGTGAGAAAATTCCTTTCCTTAAGCCACGGGTCACCAACTGAAATTCAGCAGGGTTCGCTTAAAAAAAATGTTCTAGCAAAACATCCAAACTATATTTACATATATCCACATTTCTTCATTCACCATATTCGTATTTCAGGATTGTACCTTTCTATGAGCTGGCAGCTTCTAACTAGAGAATGAAGCAGAGGAAGTCATAGCAAGTACCAGAAATGCCAGAAAAGCTTTACAGCCAAAATTCACACTAAATTGTAGAAACACACACACAGACACCAACCCCCCCCCCCCCCCCCACACACACACACACACACACACACACACACACACACACACTATCGGTACCACTTTACAATAAGGCTCTTCTTTTAGATGGCTAATAAATAGTTTATATATATATTATATTATATATGTTATTAATTCCTCTATTAACACTTTATAAATCATTAATAACTGCTTATTATTCATTAATTAAGAGTGAAAGAGACAAAACTGACCGGTTTCTTGCCAAATATGTTCACCTATATATTTAATCTAGAGTTGTTGTATTAAACATTTGAGACTAACTTACTACCTTGTAAGCACAATAGGCATTTGTAAATCTATTTCTTTAGTATATAATATTAGCTGTAGATACTTATAATGCAGTGATAAAGTACAATAGTATATGCTAAAGAAATAGATTTACAAATGCTTATTGTGCTTACAAGGTAGTAAGTTAGTCTGGAATGTTTAATATAACAACTCTAGATTAAATATATAGGTGAACAGATTTGTCTCACTTTTTGACAAGAAACTGGTCAGTTTTGTCTCTGTCACCCTTAATTAATGCATAATCAAATATTATTGATTTATAGTGTTTATAAGGGAAATAATAATGTATTTATAGACTATTTATTAGCCATCTATAAGGGGAGCCTTATTGTAAAGTGGTACTGTTTCATTCAGACCAAATGTCACGTGCTAAATAGCCAGCTTCAGAAAACTTTGACCAGTCAGTCACTTTTCCCTTCTGATAAAAGATAATGTGTATTTCCATATACAATTTTTTTTTATTCTTCTTTCTTTTAAGTGTGTTATGATGGCTCATTGTTGTAACCCAACTGTAATTTATGTGTAAAACTTATTGTGGGTGGAGGACTATCAGTGAGTGTAGCACAGTGATGTACAAAAGCAGATTAAGGGAATATCCTTTAGAAGTTACTTACCCTGGTATTACTCATGTTTGCTGAGTGCAGCATACCTGATACAAATCATTTATATTTATTGGTTAGGAAACCTCACTGCTTTGTCTTCTTGTTGACAGTCAGAATGCCATTTCTGTTTGACTGCATTTTATCCTGTACATAATCTATATTGAGAAAAAATACATTTTGGATACTTTTTTTTGTTGCAAAAAACAATCTCTTTTTTTTTTTTTTTTTTTTTAAATAATGTCTCTATTTATGTTTTGTCTGTAAAATAAAACAAAAAAAGAAAACTGTTTTTTGTGTCTTTTTTTTTTACATCAACAACTGTGTATAGGTCTAATAAGGTTGAATCAGGTCAGGTATTTTCTGCTGAGATCCTTTCCAGAAGAAACAAAACAAACAAACAAAGGTGAAAGGTTAAGGTAGGATTATTCAGACATTATTAGAAACAACAAATTTAATAAGCAGAAAGGAAACAACACAGGTTGTTTCTTTAAATTCTTATTTTATGTAGATTTGGTCACTTCTACATTTAAAGAGTTTTTAATTTCATTTGAAATTCTGTTGTTTTGACATTTTACTTTTCAAGCAGAAAGTGGGTTTTTCCTTTACTGGCTTCTGATAAGCCCGGCATTATTGATCTGTCACTTTTTTCTGTACACCTTTTCAGCAAAGAGGGTTTGCCAGGAGGGGGAAAGGTTTGCATAGGAGGACATCTTTCTGGCAGTTTTGGAACAGATCTCAACTTTTATTTGTTTTGTTTATTGGCTCCTGTTGAATGAGTGCACTTTTAATTTTTACATATTCTGGTAAAGAGCAGTCAGGTTGTTACTTTAATTTTTACTGATTTGATTTTTTTTTTTCCCTTTGGGGCATATGAAATTGTTTGATAATGTATTTTATTTTTTATTAATTTTTTACTGTTTTGCATAATGATACAAAACGTGTTTGGATCTGAATGGGTTATTTTAAAAATATTTTTTTAGAAAATGTAAAAACAAACAAAAAAAATAAAGTTTTTTTAAATTTAAAAAAAGAAACGAGAGATCCAGGCCCTATGTTTGACTAAAGGGCAATTTTACTATTTCTGTGTTCATTTTGTTTGCTGTAAGCGAAGCTTTGGGAAACATTTATTTGAGGTTGTGTTTTAACTTTTTCTGTTTTGTACTCAAGAGGCTCTGCGGAAAACTTGGGATTCAAGGTTTCCAGAAAGGGGGGATACAGTCTGGCCCCCACGCCCAGAAAAGGTCAGCTCACGACCTCCGAATATTTGCACTCACTGCCGATGAACACCTACATCCATCCATCCATCCATCCATTATCTTCCACTTGTACCGAAGTCAGGTCTCGGGGGCAGCAGTTTGAGCAGGAGGCCCAGACATTTATTTCCACAGCCACCTCTTCCAGCTCTTCTGGGCGGACTCTAAGGTGTTCCCAGGTCAACTTAGAGATGTAGTCTCTCCAGCGTGTCCTGGGTCTTCCCCAGGGTCTCCTCCCAGTTGGACATGCCCAAAGCACCCCCCTAGGGAGGCACTGTTGGGATTACCTTCACCCCACTGAGTCGTTGATCGAAGAGGTACCTTCAAGAGACGTCACCTTCAATTACTATACAAAGTCAGGGAATTATTAAATGATAAAGCTCTGTACATGTTGTATAACACAATCATTGTTCCACATTTAATCTATTGCATTGATGTTTGGGGGAAAGTGTGTAAAACATTTACAAAACCTATTTTTATTTTACAGAAAAGAGTTATAAGAATTATCACCAGAAAGCATTACAGTCATCCATCAAGCACATTATTTTATCAACTGAAGTTATTGAAGTTCCATGATTTGGTAGATTACAGTATTTTATCAGTTATGTATAGGGCTCAAAATAACACATTACTATTAAATATCCAAAGAAATTTTGTTAAAAGACAAAGTTGTTATAATCTTAAGGGGATAGAAATATTTGTCAAACCAAAATTCAGAACTAGTCTGAAGGGAAGGTCTACCTCAATCCAAGGAGTTGGATTGTGGAATGGTCTAGAGAGTGATGTGAAAAATGCCAAGTCAATGTGTACATTTAAGAAAAAGATCAAAGCTGAATTGTTAAAAAAATATATATGAAGTAGCTTAGTGTGTTTTGTATTCGAATTAGAAAAATTAGAAAGAGTTATTCATTTTGTTCAGTTACTTGAAAATTATTATGATTGAAATAATTGTTTGAAAAAAGGGGCAGATATAATAAGATTTTTTCTTCTTTCTGCTGCCTTTCATTTTAAATATCTTGTATCTTTTTTATATTGTTATGGAATTGTTTTGTACTTTTTTTAAATGAATAAACTTTATACCATACCATACTTTATACCATACCATACCAATTTAACACATTTATTTTCACACCATTAAAAGAGTACATGTACAGTTTTAAAACCGAATGCATTCGGGAGACAATCAACAAGGACGTCACCTTGATTCTAGCGAGCCGAAAACCTCAAGATTGGCTGAGAGCTGAGAGTGCGTGCAGTGGATTATAAAGCTTTCCTAGTCCTACCTCTTTCCGGGATGTATCCCATTTTGATTGGTTCAAACTATTAACAGTGAGGAAGGGGGTCTTTTTGTATTAGTTGAACTAGTTGCTAGGTTCTCGCCCTCTTCTGCCTTAGTATCGGACCCTCCCATACTCCCGTTACGTCCTAGTCTCTTTGCATTTTGACTAACACCTATGGTTATGAGGTTTGGATTATGACCAAAATAATGAGATCCCAGATACAAGTAGGCAAAATGGGCTTCCTTCATAGGGTGGCTGGGCTCAGCCTTAGAAATAGGGTGAGGAGCTTTCTGCAGTTTTACTTGTGGTTCCTAGAGTTTCCAAAATCAGAAAAGGAGGCAGAGTTTTCAGTCATCAGGCTCCTCTCTTGTGGAATGAACTTCCAGTGTCTGTCTATGAGGCTGACACATTGTCAACTTTTAAGATTAGGTTTAAGTCTTTCCTTTATGATAAATCCAATAGTTAGGGTTGGTTTGGGTTTCCTGAGCTATCCCTTAGTTATGCTGCTATAGGCTTAGACTGCTGGAGGACATACTGATCACATTTTTTCACTCTGCTGCTGACTTTACTTACTCTACTTGCATGGCATGGAGGCTGCACAGCTGCAGAATGAAAATCTTTGCAAAGAGTGGTGAAGGGTGCACAGAAGTCTGTTGGAGTTAGTCTCCCTACCATCACTGACATCTACACCTCCAGATGCAGGAAGAGGGCCACCTGCATCATGAAGGACCACACTCACCTAGCACACACACTTTTTGTCCCGCTCCCCTCAGGAAGGAGGTTAAGGAGCATTAATTTTAGAACCACTAGACTGAGAAATAGCTTCTACCCTGAGGCTGTTAGACTCATGAATATCTAACCAGAATAATCACTGTGAAAAATCACATCATGTTGCTGCTGATCTGTTTCATGTTGATGTGTTCATGTGTGCTCATGTTCGTGCTTGTAATGACTGGCGGAACCCAGAGTTGTACGAGACCAGGATAAAGCCAAACTCAGATGTATAAAAAGGTAACAGTGTTTATTATTTACAGTAAGGGGAAATTTACAATTGGTATCTCTGGAGCTCCTGAAAGAGAGAACAGGGTCATTTGGTCCTGGTAGAGTGGCTGAGTAGATGTTGATGTTGATGATATGTTTGTTTCTCTTACAGGTGGTGAATGCTATAGTGGGGGGTAGAGTGGAATCCACAGTGGCACCCGAGCAAAGGGGATCAGGCAGGGGAGGCCAAGCAAGTCTGACATGCAATGGCAGGCAAGGCAGGTCCGGCAAGCGAGAGGCAACAAGGCAGGACTGGCAGATGACTGGCAGGCAAGACAGGATTCGAGGAATCAGGATACTGCGGGCACAAAGAACAGGGTAAGTCTAATTCTCTTAGACACATATTTTCAGGACGAAAGCATAAATACCAAATGAGGCGCAATGCTCCAGAGTCGGGTCGCACTGGACTGCAGCCTTAAGTAGTGTTGCTCCTCATCAGGTTGATGGCCGACAGCTGGTGTTAATTGG
>NC_056516.1:12906438-12919732 GCF_014905685.2 Nematolebias whitei | reverse complement strand
CAGGGTGTCCCCCACCTCTCACACAGTGAATGCTAGGCAAGAGCACCAGCAACACACCTGACCTAGAAAGGAAGAAACAAGTAAAGATAATGAGTGAATGGATCAAAATGGCTATAATTTACCATCAAAAGATGATGTTGGATAATTTCTTGTATCAAAGGTGGTGAATATTCCTTTAAAGGACGCTAAGCTTGTTTTTTTTTCCATTGGCTTTATGTTTCTATAAAGAAAAGCTGTAGTTATGTAGATACAAATTATATAGTTTATACATACGTTTCTAGCAGAAGATTTGTATTTCAAGTCTTCTCTCTCCTTCACACAAGTAACAATCAACTTCCAAATGAATTCAGCATTCAGTATCAGACCTCACACAGTGTATCAAGCCAAAGTCATGTATGCTGAGGGGATAATTGCTGACTTGCAGTGGTTTGAACTCACTTACTGACTGACACTGAAACATACACATACCTGAATTACTATCAAGCCCCTAAAGACACACAAAGACTGAGTGACACCACCAGTCGACACACTGCAGTCATCTTGCTTGTGCCTTTTAAAAAGGCCTGTGTATGCTGCAGTCAGTATAATCCTTTTCCATCATGGTGACACTGTGCACCATCACTGGATTGTCACACTCACTAATTACTCTTTGAGATAATCGGCCTGTGTGGATGCAGATGCAGCTCCCCTCCATGGCTCTGTCTTCATGTGGAAATGAGAGGTTTAGTCTGTAGCGAGATCAGAGCTATGTGAGCAGGAGTACAAGAGATGAGGTGGATGGAAAGAGGCCAGTGGAAATAAGAAGGAATTTGCAGATCTTAGTAAGCTCCTAATTACGTTTTCTATCCTCTGCTAGTGGCAGGCATAAATGGTGGTCCCCAGGGTGCCTCTGATCCACTTTCTGATCTGCACGATTCACTGTTGAGCTTCTGATCAAAAAGATGGAGTGGCCTAGATGCTTCAAACACATGGGACCATTTTCCATTGTGGGACTAGTATCTTGTTACTGGGTGGAAGTTTGAATTAAAAAAAAAAAAAATAGGAGAGAAGGAGAAATAGAAGACAGATATTAGATCTTCAAATTCACCATAAACTGATAATGAGCATGCATGCAATGTGCTGAAGGTGTTTGTTGCATATTCAAGGTAGAATGTATTGGTGGTGAGCTCCACCCACATCCTTTCTGTTCTAATATGGCAGATGTAGCTTTGAAGTTCGCCATCAACTGAATTCCTGGGAAGGTTCAGTTTGTAATAAACCACAGCAACAAGCACACAAAAACATAATCACCAGTGGTAAATCCTTGCAGCCCGTCCCAGTGGCTCTCTGGGACCTGCATGGAGTTAGAAAGACACGAAGACTTGATCATGAAACATTGCACATGCATTCTCAGACACATTTCTAAATGGCTGGCAGGTGCCATTACAGTTACTATGATGACAAAAAAAAGTCAAAATTTGATTTCTGTTCTACATTGCTGATTTAATTCAATTAAATTCAAAGCATCCCTCACAGTGTGCCCCGAGGTACATGGTCGAACGCCTTCTCCAAGTCTACAAAACACATGTAGACTGGATGCGTAACCCCCCATGACCACTCGAGGACTGTAGTGAGGGTAAAGTGCTGATCCATTGTTCCACGACCAGGACGTAACCCTCATTGTTCCTCCTGGATCTGAGGTTGGACCAATGATCTGACTCACTGCTCCAGTATAGACCTTACCAGGGAGGCAAAGGAGAGTGATGCACCTGCAAATGGAGCACACCCTCCAATCCCACTTTTTGAAGAGGGGAACCACCACCCCAGTCTGCCAATCCACTGGCACTGCCCCCGATGTCCACACGATGTTGCAAAGGTGTATCAACCAAGACAGCCCCATCACATCCAGAGCCTTAAAGAAATCAGGGAGAATCTCATCCACCCCCGGAGCCCTGCTGCCGTGGAGCTTTTTAACTACCTCGGCAATCTCAGCCACGGTTATGGATGGATCAACCCCAAAGCCCCTCGACTCAGCTTCATCCATGGAAGCTGAGTCGTTATTCAAGACCCCATCGAACTCCTCCCACATCCGAGCTTTTACCTCAGCAACAGCCAAGGCTGTGGACCGCTTGGCCCTTCGGGACTCCTCAGCTGCCTCCGGAGTCCCACCAGCCAATAAGGACCAATAGGACTTCTTCTTCAGCTTGACAGCCTTCCTAACTCGAGGTGTCCACCAAGTTCAAGGATGACCACTGTGAGCAGCACTGACAACCTTGCTGGCCAAGGGACAACAAGATTTTATTTTTAATTTTAAAATAAAGTTTGGTTGTTGAGAGTTTTTTGTTATTAAATGTAAAATTTCAATTTCATTTCTGACTTTAACAGGGATAATTTAGACAATAGCTAAAACTGGAGAAATATGATTTTTCCAAGTGTTTGCTTTGCTTCTAACCATCAATCACATTTGTAAGCTCCATTTGTTTTGTTAGTCTAAAGGACTCATGTCAAATGAAGGCCCGCAGGCATAATCTAAACCTTGTTAACGTTTTATTTGGCCTCTAAAAGAATAATTTAAATATCGCTCTCAGATTTTTAAGATGAATTTAAACTGAACTGAATAGATTAAAGTAGACAAAAATGTAGATTAAATATTAAAGTCCTTAGCTCTAGTTATTACATCTGCTGTAATTGTCCCTGATTATTTTGTGTTTACTCTTGTCTTTTTCATTGCAAATATAGAAGATAGTTAACTTTGTGCATTAATTCCATTCATATAATTAAATAGTAATATAACACCATAAGGTTAATGCAATTTTTAAGTAGGATATCAGAAAAAGTTAAGCTTAAAGGCAAGTTGTCAGTGGGATTTTATTAAATGTATAATAAACCAGTTTTGTTGTTTTATTAACTCCTTTTGTAAATTTCACCTCAGGTGGCTGGAAAATGCACTTTTAAGTACCATATTCTTGGGACTATAAGACGCACTTAAAATCCTTTAATTTCCTCAAAAATCGACAGTGAGCCTTATAATCTGGCGCACATTAATTCTGGTTGTGCTTACTGACCTCAAACTGATTTTATGTGGTACAACTGAACAATGTTGAGAGTTATTGTGAACGAGTTGAAAAAAGTTAAACTTATCTGTTTTGTTTTGCTTAATGCGCCTTATAATCCGGTGCATCTTGTAGTCTGACAAATACAGGAGATTTTTTTACATTTTCCAGGGGACATGTCTCTGGACCGTCCTAGGACTGTTTTGATCCACATACGTATAGGTGACCCTCTTTGCCATCAGCAAATGTTAGGTATGACATATTAGACATGCAGATTTTGATACTCTGTTTTAAATTCATACTATTGTTTTTAACAGTTTTAATTAGACAATCTATTTTTTAAATAAAAGACAATATCAAACTATTAAGTTTTTTTGTATGAGTGTTTGTAAATTGGCTGAGAAATTTAGAAATTTGCGCAGGGGGCGCCACCTAAAATAATGTAGACCCCAGAATTGTAATCAAATTGTAAGGTGCCTAAAGATTTAAAGCTGTTATACAATTTAAATACTTTTACCCACACATAAAAAATTACGAGTTTTTAAGAGTTTATTTTCAATTTTTAAATAAGGATGAGAGAAAATTTTGGTTTGGTGGTTCCTCAGATTGAAGAAGTGTGTTGGATGACAGATGAAACGACTCAGCACAAAAAATAAACCGTCCAGACGACCTGACTGAACATTGTTAGAGAGAAAATATATTTCAAAGAATCTGAAGGAAAGTCAGAAACACTTGTTTCTCCAAACCTTAACATCTAAAGTCATTCCCAACAAATGTCTGTCACAGATTTACTGCTGTGCTTAAAATGTACCAACCAGTTCTTGTAGCATATACAGCAGATCCCCTGCAAATCAAAGAAACAGCACCCAACTTGGTGTGTTTAGTGTGCATTGTGGGGGAGTGAGCTCGTAGGGGGTAAGTGAAATTGAGGGAATTTTTTGTGTGGGTGTATAATGACTATCAGAGGTGACTTTCAGTGACTAAAACACTTGCACAAACACAAACAAGCCTGTTCCCCTTATACCATCACAGATAACAAACATTAGCTTTCACAGTTAAGTATCAAATGATCATAGAGCAACAGCAAATGCTGAATGTGCTTGTGTGTGTGTGTGTGTGTGTGTGTGTGTGCGTGCGTGCGTGCGTGCGTGTGTGTGCCCAACTACATCAGGCAATCAGAAAGACTAAGTGCTGACACTCAGATGAATTTTCTTGAAGCTAAGTTTTTCATTCATTCAACCTTTATTTAGACAGATAAATCACATTGAGCCTAGAAGACTCATTTCCAAGTGCGATCTGTTTAGACGGACAAAAAGTAGTGAAACTGGACACATGTAGGAATTGGAGGCGAAAAAATTCCTGTCAGGGTTTTTCTTCTGTGTGCGTCACTACAGTCCTGGTCACCTTTAACTTTTTTCTATGTGAAATCAGATCCATGTTAAGTGTGAACACAAACCTAACTTTACTCACTTTTTCAGGTCCAATATGTTAAATGTGGCTGTGGAACATAGATTTTCAAGTTCATGTTATAGTTTAGGACAGTTGTGAGAATCTGTGTTGTTTTGTGGCATTGGTTTAGATTCTTGTGTTTCCTGCCTTCCCCGGTGTTTCTTCCCTCATGTTGTCAGCTTCACCTGCTTGAAATCCCAGTCACCCCAGGTGTTCATCATTATGTCTCGTTAGTGTTCCTTTAAGTTTTGTGTCTTTGTGTTTCCTTGTTGTCTGTGTATTGTGCTTCCCATAGCCTTCGTGCTCTGTCTTCCTCCGTGACTCACTGACCTGCAATTATGTACGTTTTGCTGCCAAGACAGGCTTTTTGTTTCTTTTAAAAAAATAATAATAATTTCTGAGTTCCCTGTGTCTGTCTGCACCCCAAGCATGATAGTTGTATTCAATTAAAATTCAGCGGGGTCCACCTAAATTCCCACCTTCAGTTTCATGGTTCAGACTGTGCAATGACAATAAAGACCTGTTCTATTCCATTCTATTCTTTTTTTTATTTATTTTTTACTTTTGGCTGCTCTCTTCTTCAGGGGTCACCACAGTGAACTAACTCGCTTGAAGACTTGGCAATTGATTTTATGCCGGATGTCCTTCCTGACACAACCACAGACTGCCGAGCTACCACAGCCCTCTGTGTGGAGCAGAGAGCTGCTATCTAGGACGCCTGGGGAAGCAGATGGTGGGGGTTAAGGGTCTTGCTCAAGGGCCCAGAGTGGGGCAAATGAGGGTGGAGACAAGTATGGGTGTTTCACCTTTCCCACCCACATTGTAATGTTGTTGGTCCGAGGAGCATGTTTTTTCCGTGCATGCGTGGGTTTTCTCAGAGTACTCCAGTTTCCTCCCACAGACCAAAAACATGCATGTTAGGCTGATTGGTAACTCTAAATTGCCCCTAGGTGTGAGTGAGAGAGAGAATGGTTGTTTGTCTCTATGTGTCCCTGTGATGGACTTGCAACCTGTCCAGGGTGTACCCTGCCCCTCGCAGTGATTGCTGGACATGGGCACCGGCGACACCCGTGACCCAAAATGCAAGAAGCGGGTAAAAGATAATGGATGGATGGATGGATGGTCCGAGGAGCTGAACTATCAACCTTCCAATTACAGGCCCACCTCTGCACCACCACTGCCCCTCCATTCTATTCTATTCTATTCTAATAAAAACACTCAAGCAAAGGTCTAAATTGCCTGGAAGACCCAACTCCCCCTATTTTACCACAAGCAGTTCCAATACTTGTTTAATTCATGTCTTTAACCCGAGGTAAAGGATATCTCAGCTGTTCTTAGACTTTGTTTAGGTTTTTGAAATGGATTAAACTGTAGTCTACTTTCTAAACACTCAGGGTAACGCGTGTCTGATTTGTATGTTCACAACTGACAACGTTTAACCATTTTCTCTGACTATTTTTCACAAATCCCTCTGACCGCAAAACATTCGTAATGCAAAACACCGACAATGTTGTTGAAGGAAAAAGGGGTGCATGCAGCTCCTGCAAGTAAAGGGGGATACACTACGGAACAATTTGTGATCCCCATTTGGGCAGTTGCTGACAACCCTATTGGACTGATTGGCAGTTTGCGTCATGTCAATTGTATTAGATGCATCCTTGGCCCAACAAGGGACATAAATATAAAAAAAGTTATAAGGGTTGTGATGGTGAGTGGGCAATAGGTCTAAATGAAATGGGACCCTCTTAAATAAAATACTACTAACCCAACCCTCTGCTTACAAAAAAAGTTAACGAGCAGAGACTGGGGGCGGACAGTGTTTTGAGCTTTGATGGATGCTTTCTACCTGCCATCCAATGTAACACTCTGACTGCTTCTCACTTCAAAAATGATGCTGCACATGTTTGTTCCTCACACATCCTCTGAAAACACATTTAATCTTGGATAAATTATGAAAATCCAGTTTTCTCTCAGAATTTCATGGCATGGTCAGTAAAAGACATGCTAGTAATTTGATAAAATATTTGTAATTTTTCCTGTATATTGGTAGTCGTTCCCCAAAACAATGTTTCCAGTTTATCTTTCTCACATTTTGAGTATTCTGATCAGCAGTTAAATGTTTTCTATTGTCATGTTAACTACTAGTATTTTGTTTTTGTTTTCAAAGGATAAAGTTGATGAATATGCAGACTCAAAAATGGCCCTGTGTTCTTTGAAGGAGTGCATAAGGCCTGCCGTCTTAGTTTTAGACAATTTCATCTCATATTTGTTTGTTTTTTTATGAAACCTTAAAAATTACAGCAAGTGGACTGTTGTTGAATTTGAAGTCAGTAGAACTAAACAGCTAAAACCAAAGATATACAGTATTTGGGAGGAACACAGCATGCCTAAAGTACTTTAGTTAATCAATCCCATTACCAGCATTTTTCATTTTTTCCATTGCTCTGGGAAATTTGCAAGTGTTTTTCCAGACTTTCAAAGATTTACAATCCCTGTTGTGTCTTTAATTACAGAGAAGTAATTGTTAAACCTGAAGTGGCTATGGTTGTGAAAAAACTGGTAGGTAATCAAATCTTGAATCACTTGAATACAAGGACATTTTCTATACATAAAATGCAGCTCAGTATCAGAAATTAGGTGGTGTAGTTGAGGTTGTATTTAAACCAGCCACTAGGGAACACAAGCCAGTGTATCTTGTGCTTGTCCCAAGCCTGGGTAAATGATGAAGATTGGATCAGGAAGGGCAATGGACATAAAACACTTTTGCCAAAACTATAATGCAAGTTCATCTAAGCGACACCATACATTGAATGGTGAATGCTACTGTTAGTCGAAGACCACAAGGAGGGAAATGTGTCAAGAAACAGAGGGAGAAGAGGAAAGTCAAGAATGAAGGACTGAGGGTTGCAACTCTAAATGTGGGGAAAATGATGGACAAAGCTAGGCGATGATGCAGAGAAGGAAAGTAGATGTTTTTATGTTTCCAAGACACCAAATGGAAGGGCAACAAGCCTTGCAGCATTGGAGCAGGGTTTAAACTGTTTTACCATGGTGTGGATATAAAGAAAAATTGAGTTGGGGTGGTCCTGAAGGAGGAGTTGGCAAAGAATGTAGTAGAGGTGAAAAGAGTGTCAGATAGGGTGATGTGTCTGAAGGTAGAAGTAGAATGTCTGATGCTAAATGTTGTCAGTGGTTATGCTCCACAGGTTGGATGTGATGTGGAGGAGAAATATACATTTTGGAAGGATCTGGATGAAGTGATAGAGTATTCCCAGGGAGGAGAGAGTGGTGATCAGAGCAGACCTGAATGGACATGTTGGTGAAGGAAACAGAGGGGATGAGGAAGTGATGGGTAGGTTTGGTGTCAAGGAAAGGAACCAGGAAGGACAGATGGTGGTGGATTTTGCCAAGAGAAGGGAATTGACTGTAGTCAACACTTATTTCCAAAAGAGGGAGGAACATAGAGTGACCTATAAGAGCGGAGGAAGGAGTACTCAGGTAAACTACGTTCTGCGTAGAAGAGGAAACCTGAGGGAGAGTGGGGACTGTAAGGTTGTGGCAGGGGAGAGCATGGCCAGGCAGCATGGGATGGTTGTGGGTAGAATGACTGTTGTTTTGAAGAAGAGAAAAAGAGTAAAATCAGAGAATACAACCAAATTGTAGAAGCAGAAGAAGGATGAATGTTGTGAGGAGTTCAGAAAAGAGTTGTTAAAAGCTTTGGGTGGTAAGAAAGAACTTCCAAATGACTGGGCCTACAGCAACAGTAATTAGAGAGACTGGTAGGAAGGTAATTGGTGTGTCATCTGGACAGAGAATGGATGATAAAGAATCTTAGTGGTGGAATAGTGAAATGCAGGAAGCAATTCAAAGAAAGAGGTTAGCCAAGAAGAAATTACATTGAGAGGACTGAAAAGGAATCAGGACAGGAATATAAGGAGATACAATGTAGAGCAAAGAGGAAGGTGGCAAAGGCAAAGCAGAAGGCATATGATGAGGTGTTTGGGAGGTTGGACACTAAAGAGGGCAAGAAGGACTTGTACCGAATGGTGAGACTGAGCGATCAGTCTGGAAAGGAAATGCAGCAGGTTAGGCTTGTTAAATATCAGAATGGTAATGTTCTAACAAGTGAGGAGAGTGTAACAGGAAGATGGAAGGAGTACTTTGAGGAGCTAATGACTGAAGAGAATTAAATAGAAAAAAGAGTAGATGTCATAGAAACTGTAGACTGGGAAATCAGAAAAATTAGTGAAGGTGAAGTCCTTAAAGCTCTGAAAAGAATGAAGAAGGAGACAGCAGCAGAGATTGATGACATACCAGTGAAGGTTTGAAAATGTCTTGGAGAGATGGCAATAAGGTAGATACACTTCATTTTTCTGATGACACTGACAACATGAGGTGTCAAAATATTTTGAATTGATAAGGATTGCTAGCAACTTGTTGTCCATGAGCATTTTGTATTTCTTTAGGCCAAAGAGGTATTGGTATAGTTGTTCAGAGGCACATTCAACAACGAGGTATTCTTTTTGTACTTGCACATACATCTTCATAGCATAAGTCTCTGTGTGCAAACAAAATGCCACAGGCTTTGTCCATCGTGATTCTGCTTGAGGACTCCTGAGCTCTGACCCAATAACTTCTGGTGACTACACTAATAATCATTGCATTTGCCACTTTAAAAATCTCACAAGATTTAACTGTTTCACTTTGGTGAACACTGGCTTTTCTTGACTCCGAGTGGTTCATTAAGCAGCTGCAGCACTGTGGAGGTGTCCAGTAAGTATTGCCTGGTGTTGTTTGGTAGTTTCTCAGATTGCTAACATTTCGAGGAGGGTTCCATGGTTGTGATGGCCTTGACTCTCTATGAGCTTGAGGTCTGACCTTTGACTGATCTTTAGTCTAACACTTTGCTACTTATATTGTCATCTTTGCTGAAGAACCAGGAGTTTTTAAACAATCTGGTGTTCCGAGAACCAAAAAAAAAAAAAAAAACTTACCGACTCAGACTATAAAAATTAAGTGTTTTTATTTACAAAAGTGAAAAGGAATTTGAACCAGGATAATCTGCGAAAGGGAAGTTAGGGTAAGTATCTTGTAATATTGTAACTGTAAGGAGAATTTACTTGGTTCCAAAAAATAGAGAATAGTCTTGCTTACAGTGGTGACTTCTCTCTTTCAGGCTGGGAGGAATAGGTGTGGAGGATTATTTCCAGGCAAAGGTAGCAGATCTCCAGAAGGTGAGTGTGTCCAGATAGTTAGCAACAAGATGATTTTGATGATGAGGAAGAGTCATTTAAGTCAAAGTGTCCAAACTTATCTGGTTGAGAGGGGAAGTGGTTAGACAATCTTAAGCTCACTGTAGGTTGACCACCGTGGGTGAACTCACTCCAGCATTAGAAAGTGTGGACTGGCTTCAAGCTTTATGCTGCTCTGTCTCATCAAGGTGGTTGCAGCTGAGATAGATAGGGAACACTTGCTGCTTGTTACTGTAAAGAATTGGTTAGAGACAAAGAGGAGAACCAAGAACTAGAATCCTCATAGATATACTGAATTTCCCCCACAGCGGGCCAAGTATTGGTATACAATATTCTATTCTTTGTCCATCTGCATTTTCTTTTGCCACTAACCATTCTCATGCACAAAAAGTGACAATTTAGTTATCAAATTACCCACCATTTTTGCTTGGTGTGAAGAAACTGGAGTACTCAGAGAAAACTCATACGTGCACTGGAAAAACATTCAAACTACGCACAGAAAGGCTCTATCGAGCATATAAAATTCTTGCTGTAAAGTGACAGCTCTAACCACTGACCCAATGTACTACCATTTTATTTTATTTTATTTTATGTACATATAGTATATATATATAGGGACTCAGAGTAGAGCCGCTGCTTCTCCACGTCGAGAGGAGCCAGTTGAGGTGGCTTGGGCATCTGTTTAGGATCCCTTCTGGACACCTCCCTGGTGAGGTGTTCCGGACACGTCCCACCGAAAGGAGGCCCAGAGGAAGACCCAGGACACGCTGGAGGGACTATGTTTCTCGGCTGGCCTGGGAACGCCTCGGGATGGATGGATGGATGGATGGATGGTACAGTATATACAAAGAAAAGAACAGAATAGTGGCATGGCTATATGATCATTAGATATCCCAATGGTAATAGCCTGGCCAAAGGAGAAGAAGCCACTGACCTCAAGACACAACAGCTGCTCACAATGCACAGAGAGATTCACCCCAAGCTTATGAGACTGTACACTAGGAGGGAGAGCAGTAGTTAGGGATTGTCAGACAAAGGTAGATATTGAAACATACAAGATCCTGGAGTACCTGTATATTAAGAAGAATGCACCCAGCAATGAACTGCAAAGTAAATGGTTCAGGCAGCCTCTCAGTCCAGCATAAAATAGCAAGGTGTAAAATGGCAAGGAAGGAGGCAGGAAAATCATACATAAAACATCACAGCTAAATGGCTGGAATAATCTGGTCCTCATAGCACACTGTCCTGCATATTTTAGCTGTTTCAGCACACCTGATTAAAATAAATGACTTACAGTACCTGCTCAAACTATGATCAAGTTTAGCAGAAGCCTGTCAATGACTTTTTCTATTCATTCAACCTTTATTTAGACAGATAAATCCCATTGAGCCTTGAGGACTCATTTACAAGACATACCTAATTTAAACAAAGAATGATGACAACAATGGACAACAGCAACAACAATTACAGTTATAAAAAGTCATACAGATTTTTAATTTTTTGTACAAATAAGATGGCAAAAAAAGTAACAAAACCAGCTAGATTCTAAGGCGAATGTAGAAAACTAAAAACAGGAACATGTCTGCATTGGTCCTTACCAGGAGTCCAACAGATTTTTAATGCCACTTAAAAGAGGTCATGGTTGAGAGCTTCGGGTCTTTTTATAAGAAATTCCAGGAAACAGGAGCGGAGTAGGTCCTTTTGCCAAGTTCAGTCTGAGGGAACACTGCAGGTAATAATGTCCTGAGAGCGCATGCTGTAGCTGCACTCATGCAGAGACATGTAGGAGGAGATGTATGAAGGCAGCAGACCAATAAGTAATTTAAAGATGAAAATGTACCAGTGAGAGAGTCTGCGTGAAGTTAATGATGTCCAGTTAACCAGTGAATACAGGGTGCAGTGATGGGTACAGTAGTTACAGCCAGTTATGAATCTTAGTGCACCATGATAGACAGCATCCAACATCTGCAGGGTTCTTGTAGGAGCGTTCATGTAAATAATGTCACCATAATCAATGGAGGGAAGGAAAGTCAAAGATACAAGGTGTTTCCTAGCATTAAAAGTTAGACAGGATCTGTTTCTGAAAAAGAAACCCAGTTTAACTTTCAGTTTCTTTACTAGGTTTTCCACATGGAGCTTAAAAGAGAGATGTGAGTCGACCAAGATACCCATATATTTATAGGAATCAACTAACTCAATGGGGACACCATTTGAGGATAAAATCAGAGCTGCTAGGACCGACTTCCTGTTTGAAAAAAGCATCCCTTTGGTTTTGTCGGCATTTAGGACAAGTTTGAGGCGGAACAAATCCGACTGGATGATGTTGAATGCAGATTGCAAAAGCTGGAAAGCCTTAGCAACTGTTTAAGCTCGACAATAAACAACTGTGTCATCAGCATAGAAATGTATGGATGTATCAGGGATGCTCTGACCTACATTACCTATGTTGATTGTAAAGAGCGTGGGTCCTAAGACTGAGCCTTGTGGTACACCATTGTTGACTGTTAAATAACTGGAAGAAGTACCATTATATTGAACACATTGCCTCCGATCTGAGAGATAGTTAGAGAACCAACCAATGGTGTGATCTGAGAAACCATTTTCTGAGAGCTTATGACACAAGATATGATCCACAGTCTCAAAAGCTTTAGAAAGATCTAAGAAAAGTGCAGCACAATAATCCTTAGCATCGAATGCTTCAACAACGTCATTAAGAACTTATTTAATTTAATTAAGACTTATTCATTTCAGTCAGGTGTGTTGAAGCAGAGAAGCATTTTAAACATGCAGAACAGTGGACCACTATAATCATGATTGGGGACCTCTGGACCTACTGTATAGACTGGAGGTCCCAAAGTCAAACAGGGTGACTCCACCAAGAGGGATGAAGAATCCTCAGAGATCTGTCTAAAATAGTACAATTTCAGTAACAGTTAAGATACTGAGCTAAACCATCAAGCTCCCAGGCCTTTGGAAGAGAACTTGAGCTTGAAGTGAAATGGAACCCCCTCAAGTGGAATGTGACAACCACTTTCAGTCCAGATAACACAATATTTGGTTTTGGATCTGGACTGTGGTTTGCCATTTGGGGACCCCTAGCATAGAATGAAAATGAAAACCAAGTCATAAAATAGTGGATGTTGCAGATTTAGCCTTAAAGTAACTAGAATTTAGGGGTAAAGCACAAAACGAGTGGCCCACATCAGTGTGCCACTGGTTGGAATGTTAAAATGCAAGTAGCTTTATTTATTGGTGTTTCCTCCATCATCTTGAAGCTTTTCCGCTGTCTCCATTCTTGTGTGCTGTTTATCTCATCCATTGTCACATTGCTGAAGTGAGTCATGCTTCTTCTGATTTATTCATGATACAACTTTTAATATCATTCACCATGACAATGGAGTCGGCATCTTAAATTAAAATCCTTCAGGCAAAGTGTGTGTCATGTGGTGTGTGTGTGCGTGTGTGTGTGTGTCTTTGCATTTGTTATCTTGTAAGGCCCTTTGTGTGTGTGTGTGTGTGTGTCTTTGCATTTGTTATCTTGTAAGGCCCTTTGTGTGTGTG
>NC_056516.1:12898074-12906338 GCF_014905685.2 Nematolebias whitei | reverse complement strand
TCAAAATGGTAATAATCAACAATATATTTTGTTGGTTTGAATAGCATGGTGAGAGTAGTTGCTTAAATAGGCTTTTACCTGATTACTTAAAGGCACTGCATTTTTGTACAAAACTTTAACACGGGTTTTATTCTCAGAAGTATCATAAAACTATGATTATTGATTATTCAATACATGGAGTTTGCATTTAAGGTGAGTGACTTGTGTATATGTTTCTCTTTGTAGCAATGCAGCATCTAAGCAATTTGCTAAATGTAACTGAGTGGGGCAGATGATTGTCAGCAGCAATTCCAGTGATGGAAAGGCACGCCACTCAGGAGTGTGTGGGTGTAAACTATGAGCATGGCTTGATGTGTGTGTCTTTTAATTTTTAATGGCTGCTATAAGCTCTGATGGAACATTACCAGTTTGTTTGTGAACGTGTGTCAACATATGTGGGTGGAAAGGTGTTCTTCTGAAGAGCTTTATCTGTTTAATCATGTGGGTGGGATTTTTTTTTGCGTATTTTTCAGTATATTGGAGAATTTATGAGCATTTGAAAGTGATAAAGAAAGTAAAAATCCAACCTAAAGACATACATCTTTTTTTACAACTGTGTTTTGGATCCTTATTGCCACCTACACATTTTGTTCTGTTTTACTGGTATTTTGTACTTGCTGATTACAATCTGTTTGTTGGAATCTTAACTCTTTGAAGCACCTAAAGGAACACTGGTAAAAAAAAAAAAAAAAAGGAACATGGGTAAGTTGTTTTTGTGCACACAAAGAAACTATTTAGTGCACACTGGAAAGTATCTGGTGCACATCGAGAAACATTTTTGTGAGAACCAGATAATCTGTTTGGTAGCCCAGCTAGCCAAATGTATTTAAACACAGATTGTGAAAAGATTCAGAAAAACATTCCTTCAACTTCTTGAAAACAGATTTTTCCTAATGTCATTTAAAACCTCAAGTAGGATGGAGAATTATGCAACACTTATTAACAAATTCAAATGTATTTTTAAAACACCTGTTCAAAGTACTTTTACATTTTTATTGTTGCTCATAGTTTTGGTATATTTGGCTAAATGAGGTATTATATTAGTTGATCAACACCCCCCCCCCCCCCCCCCAACCAGATCAACATTAAAGTTATAAATGTTGATGAACAGTTGACAAAGTTTATCAAGCAATATGGAGACTGACTTTTACTTCAACCCCAGTAGATCTTGTGGGATAAAATCAGTATGTTTATTTGTGATTTATTTATTTTGGTGTTGTCCAGGGGTGGGCACAGCTAACCAAATACAGTAGATAGCTTTGCAATAAGACGGCTGTCTCTCAGTCTGCGTCTCATGTCTTTGTCTCCTTCCAGTTGTTTTTGTCTTGAACTTTTTTTTGAACTTACAGTTGAAACGGCGTTGACCAAACACATCTTGTCACATGTAGCTACGCAAAGCAAGTAAACCAATAGCACGCCTTCAGCTTGCAGCCGCTGCGTCGATTGTCTTGTCAGGTGAAACCATACTGTATACTGAACAAAAATATAAACACAACACTTTTGTTTTTTGCCACAGATGCAAAAGTAGATTGCACATTATGTCCCCTGAGCTGCTCCTGTGTGAAAAGCAGGAAGCCCAGTAAAGAAACGTCACTACTCAGCCTTTTGAACTGGTGTCAGTGGATATCCTACATGTAGACAGATGCTCAGTGGGTTGAATACATTCTGGTCATATTCAGGGCTTAATTTGTACATTGATCGACACCAGAACGCAAATGGCGGGTGTACCAGCAAGAGGCGGGGCTGGGGGGTTCTCCTTCAAAAATTTTTGAATAAGTAGATGCGGTTTCCTGCATTTTGGTGTATTTTAACAGATTGTTAAACATCTACATTTACCTACAATTGTAAACACTCCACTTCTGTCAATCAAGTAAGTCAGGCTTGGAACCGAGCCCGACTCCGTACCCTGCTCAATGTTGTCCAACTCCATATGTGAAACCTCCAGGCAGCTGCCTGGTTAGCTCGGCACTCACCCCCACCACTCTTTTAGGGGCAGAGATTTTTTTTAAGAGTAGATGCGGAAATGCCTCCTGAAGAGGCAGATTGTATGGTGTTGTGTTTAAAATGAGTGTTTATGTCATTCTTTTCAGTTTACATTAAGGGCGGCTGTGGCTGAGTGGTTAGAGCAGTCGTCCTCCAATGCGAGAGTTGGGGGTTCGAATCCAACAGCAATCACATACTGAAGTGTCCCTGGGCAAGACACTGAACCCCCTCACTGCCTCTGATGTGTGTCCCATCAGTGTATGAATGTGATCTAAAGCTCTGATTAGTCTCTTTAGAATGATTTGTTCAACTTTAAAGAGATCTAGTAGAGTGTTGTATGAATGGATAAATGAGGACACAGATTGTAGTGTAGAGCTTTGAGTATCTCGATAAGATAGAAAGGCGCTATATAAGTACAGTCCATTTACATATCCAATACAAGTTTTATTCGTTCAAGGCAGTCATATATGTTCATAACTTTATTATTAGTAAGCCCGAGAGTTTCCGGATCCAAGCAAAGAGTTACCCGAATGCACCCTGTCAAAATAAGAGAGTTCCCTGATCCTGTTCAATTAATTTCAGTTCAATTCAGTTTATTATATAGCGCCAAATCACAACAAAGTTGTCCTTGTTCCAGCAGGACCTGGCTCATATTAAGCACTGGTCATAACAGATCATTTCACATGAGTCAAACAAGCTTATGCAACATCAAATTCAGGCAAAACTATGGCTGATGAGCTAAATGCAATAAACATAAACAACTGCAACGTGATCTGCCGCTCAGGAGCTGCAAGAACGAGTTAAGGATGACAAAACCCCCAGAATCCCCACAATAATGTGAACAATGATTGAAAAACAAATGGATCTGAGCAAAAATAAATAAATAAATAAATAAATTAGAACTGAGCATTAGAATTATTGCAACTGTGCCAAAATGAAGCCTCAATGTGTCTGCTAGCTTCCTTCCTTAGATAAATAACTTTACTAAATGCCATTTATAATGTATGTGAATGTTTCTGTTCGGTGCCCTGAGATAACCTGTTGTGACCTGGTACTATGTAAATAAACTGAATAACTCAGTTAAGTTCAGAGTCAACCACACCACAACAATGTCCAGGGGGAAGAGGAAATGCCCCAAGAAAAAGGGTGTTGCATTGGACCACTGAAGCTTTTATGCAGTCCATTGATGAGGAGGAAGTGATTGTGTGCAGCATGGTGTGTCCGCAGGACTGCAAACTAATAAAAGAGTAGCAAGGCTGTCCTCTAGTAAGAGAACCCCTAGAAAATCAGTGGATGAAACACATAAACAGGATTTTTATATTACCTGATCAGAAAAGCTTATTCAAGTTGTTAAAGAGTACACTGAAGCCAATATTTCAGTTTTAACTTGGCTCTATTTTCAATCAGTTCTGGGCTTCTCCATTTATCTCAGTAAATAAAAAAACAAAGAGCTTTTCAAAGCCATCTATTTTCCTCTATGGACCCTGTCAGAAAAGACAAATGATGCGACTCCTTCCTTTTTGGAGCACTGCAGACCACTTTGAATTGTGCTGGAGCGTGATGTTAGGGATTATTTTTTTGACAGCGTCCTGGAGAAACAATTATCCTGTTGTCGTGTGATGTTGGAGTGAGCAGTTTTGAATCTATGTGATGTGCACTTTTAATGAGTCCCATTAAATAAAGTGGCAGAACTGCTGAAAAAGTTGCTTAGCAACTTATAGTTTGCTATAGTTTCACGGCAAACTTGTATAAGCTCCTTTAATTCGGCACATGCGGGCGCTCTTTCTTGGCAGTGCCGGGAGAAGACTCCCTTTGCTCCACTGAGAGGCACGCAACAGCAATTAGCCGTCCTCTGGAGTCTTAATTAGGGAGCCACGTTGACCTGGAGATGAATGCGTGAAAGGGCCACACGTCGGTCAACAGCTAAATAAAAAGATGATAAAAAAGTGGCTCTAATGAATTACAGACTCCAAAATGAGCAGCCAAGTAGTGGAGGGCTTTAAAAAGCAGGAGGAATGAAGTCAGTCAGGGGTAGTTTGACTGCTAGAATAAGAGGGTGGTGGTATCATTTTCCAACTGCTGTCTTACATAGTCTGAAAACATATTAAAGAGCAGCTCATAGCGCCTCTAGGCACACCTGTGACCTCACATTTTGTGCTATGTGTTCTTTAGTTAGATTGTAACTGACTCTGAGAGGCTCATGTAAGCACCAGATCAACTTTCCTTTGCTTAATTGGTATTTAGTGCATGCACTGTTTGTCTGTGTGTGTCTGTGTACTTGTTTTTTGTTACATTTTTATGATAATTTCTGGTATGATCACCTTATTGCCTCATCAGGAGCAGTTGTAACTGGCAATGTTTAAGGATAATGTTAAGCACGTACTCCTAATGGTTAGGTCTTTGTGAGATATTAACTCACTGTGGGATTCCTAGTCTTTCCTACCTCTACTTCCTTCCTACACAGTCAACGAGCACCTAATGGATCACACCTGCACCTTATTCCTGACCAGTACCTGCTGCACTATTTAAACCCGTGCCAGACGTTCAGCCAACACTTGAGCATTGATTGCCTTTGGTAAATCAGCGAAAGCCTTCACGTGTACTTTGGTGAATCCTGACTAACCTTGTGATTTTCTGTCCGTCTGCCAGTTCTGCCTCGTCCTGTTTTCTCGGCTCCCTCCTGGCTCCTTGGCTGCTCTGGTCCTCCGAACCTGCACACCAGCATTACCCACTCAAGGCCCAACATTGGACGCTTCCATCTGCAACCGAACCAACCGTAAGGAAGGATTACATAAACAGAATAATTATTTATTGGACCATCTCTTTGGGATCAATTACTCACCCAATCTCCTATTTCCCTCCGCAGCCCAGCCTCCAGTTTTTCCTGCATTGTAAATAAATATCACTTTGTTTTACCCGAGTCTCGAGTCTGTTCAGTCTGCCATTTTGGGGTCATTAATACTCAGAATCATGTTACTCACAAAGATCTAACCCTAATATTTGATAGCTGCTCCATGTTTGGTATAAAGATCAACAAAGGGCACCCTCATTTAAATCAGGTTGGAGTTTTAGGACTGTGATTACAAGAAAAGTAGATAAAATGTAGTGAAGTGTAAGGCTTGATGTACTTTTACAAATGTAGTTAAGTTTAGGGCATGTACTGTTAAGACTTGGGGTTATTCATGTACTGGTGAGAGATAGGTTTAAGGTCATATTAATAATAGGCGTTAGGGTTCAAAAAGCGTTCGATACAAAAATAATTAAGGTTAAGAATGAATTGAATGGAAATCAATAAGGATAGGAATAAAAACTAGAAAGTTCCTGGAGAAACTTTGACGGGGACTGCCAGGCTGCTGCCAATATAAATTGTTGATTTGACAGTACTATGTGTTTGGGTTCGCTCTCAGCTACCACTATACCAAATTTCACCTGAACAGCTCTAAAAATGGATGATTTATTGTATTTTTCCCTTTTTAACTAAGGTGGCCATCTTGGATTTTTGATTTAGATTCAGTATGTTATAGGGAACGTACTCAGCTATAACCACACAAAATTTCAGCTCTTTATGTGTAAAAGTGCCTGAGTTAAAACCATTTAAATGTTGTTTTGCTGGCAATCTTGGATGTTTTATTTGGATGCCCTATTTTATGACAAACATTCTCAGCTATCATTACACCAAAATTCAGCTCAATATCACTAAAACTGGCTGATTTATGGTATTTTTTCTTTGTAACTCAGGTGGCCATCTTGGATTTTTGATTTGCAGTCAGCATCTATTAAGGATTGTTCTTATCTACCAATACACTAAATTTCAGATGAATAGCTCTAAAAATGGTTGAGTTGTCATATTTTTTTCCTTTTAGCAAAGGTGGCCATCTTGGATATTTGATTTGCATTAGGACTGTATAACATCTTGCTCTCAGCTACAACCAAACTAAATTTCAGCTCAGTATCTGAAAGAACAACTGAGTTATAGTCAATTTTGTGTTTGCTGAGGTAGCTTTGGCAGCCATCTTGAATCAAAATGGTTCCAAGCATTAATCAGCTCTAGAGATACATCTGATGATTACTTTCTGTGAGTTTCAAACAAATCCAACAATCTGTTCATGAGACATGTTGCCAACAGACAATCTAAGTTTACGTGTATTTCTAAATGTGTATTTCTGAAGTCAGGTTAAAAGTGCGTGCATGCTCCCGTGCATGCGTGCATGTGTGCGTGGGTATGTGCATGTGTGTTTGTGGAAGCGGGGCACAGTAACCCAGACACAGGAGCAAGATGAGAGAATATCTTGCTTGAAACAAATGTACGCTATCTGCAAATGATTGTGAGTGTGGTTCACACTCGTGAATTTTCACATTTTTACAGATCTATATGTCAGAGATATGACGAGTTTAAAAACACTCCTCACAATGCAACCTAAAATGGTTGCATTCTGCCTTCTGAGGCACCTCACGAAGAAACCATAACTCCCACAGCCAAACCAGATATAGCTACTAGTGGAAAAAGGACAAAAAAAATCATACATTTTGATGTATAATATATAAGCGTATTCTAAAAGATGTGGTGGTAGGAAGAGTGTGTTCGATGACTTTCTGAGTTTTGTTCATGGACCTCTCCACTCTAGGTCATGTGACTTCAGAGCTGCAGTAACTGTGACACAAGTGATCCGTCAGGCATTTTGGATGGGAATTATAGTGTCTTTGTTTGCAAATTACATTGCCATGGTAACTAGAAACGCCAATAAAAGTAATAACACACATCACGGCTTTGAGCCGGTCATTTTGCAATAACATTTGTAGAGGTACACATTGTGGTTGGGGCCGCATTTGTTGACGGAAAAGTAAGATATAGATAAATGAAGTTAAGAAATCCTTGCCATGTGGATAATAATAGGTGTTTGCATACTACGCAGTCCCCAATAGTTAAAAAACCAATTGTGAGATGAATAATAATAGGTTCACTGCTTATACCAGGCAGTCCCCAACTACACGCCTACTACACTTCCTACATCGATGTCAGTAGGCCTAATGACCTCAGTGTAGAGGCATCTGTTTCTGTGAGGATTTGTGTTTCCTAGTGTGTGTCTCCCTCTCGGGGTCTGTCCTGCACTCCTCAATGTTTAACCCTTTTGTAATCAGCTCCTGCATCTGCCACCTGTTCTCCTTTCCCAGGTGTTTGTCATTGTCTGTCGTTAGTGTGTGTATAGAAGTCTGTATCTCTGTGTTTCTCGTTGTCTGGACATTGTCTTGAATGGTGTCCTGTTTTTTGCCTCCCTCCGTGTATCCCCGATGTTCATGTAAGTTTTCTGCCACACCAGCCTTTTGTTTTTGTTTAGTAAATCAATTGAATTATTCTTACCTCCTGATTTCTCTGAGTCCTGCCTGCACTTTGGGTTCAATCACCACCAGATCATAACAGAATGCCCAGACCAATACCTGAACCCAGCTGGCAGTTGACTTGGGCCAAGTATCTGGCCCAAGAAACCGCTCAAACTGCCCGGTGGGAGCAAGAGCAAGCACAGGAGGAATGGTTCATCCCTGTCTGTCCCTGCCAGGTGGGGTGGTTTCCAGGTCAGAACTGCTCAGCTACAGAGACACCGCAGCTCGGAAGTAGAGATCCCCCCCCTCGCCTCTTCTGGTAGAGGAGGAGATCTCAGCTCCGAGGAACCTGCCTGGCACTCAAGCCCGTTTGTTCCTCCTCTCTGCCGCTTTGTTCCTCTCTCAAGTTTTTCAAGTGGTCATCGGAGGAGGACCCAGACCCCGATGATGAGCTCTGCCTCACCCCTGGCCTCAGCTCACGCCGCTACCACAGGAGGGGCTGACGACGGACCCAGCTTGGGTCTACTAAGTGTCCTGCTCCTCCGCCAGTGTTTCCTCCTCTATCTCCAGCGAAGCAGCTGAGCTCTACTCAGCCAACCAAGCAACCAAGCCATCTGCAGCCGATGAAGCAGCCAAGTTTTTCTTGGCCAACAAACTCACTTCCCAGCATCTCAGTGGGAGTCAACTATGAGGTCTCACCTCCCAGTTTCTCCATGGAGGTCGGTGGTGATGACCCACCTGTTCCCTATGTCTCTGAGAGGGTCCAGGAGGATGCCTTGCAATTTTCGTCCAAGAAGGTCCAGGAGGACGCCTCTCACCCCTCTGAGAGGGTCCTGAAAGATGCCTCACATTCCTCCTCTTCATCTCCGGTGGGTCATGAGTCTCCTGTGGTTTCAGAGTCTCCTGTGGTTCCTGAGTCTTCT
>NC_056516.1:12867580-12888074 GCF_014905685.2 Nematolebias whitei | reverse complement strand
CAGAGCAGGTGCATTTATACGGAGACTTGATTACACACAGGTGGATTCTATTTATCATCATCAGTCATTTGGGACAACATTGGATCATTCATAGATCCTCACTGAACTTCTGGAGTGAGTTTGCTGCACTGAAAGTAAAGGGGCCCAATAATATTGCACGCCCCACTTTTCAGTTTTTTATTTGTTAAAAAATGTTTGACACATCCAATAAATTTCATTCCACTTCATGATTGTGTCCCACTTGTTGTTGATTCTTCATAAAAATTTAAATTTTATATCTTTATGTTTGAAGCCTGAAATGTGGCAAAAGGTTGAAAAGTTCAAGGGGGCTGAATGCTTTCGCAAGGCACTGTATCTAATCAAGATACTCAAAGTGCTTTACAATACAATCTATGTCCTCATTTACCTCCACACACATCCCTACAGTTGATGACCACTAGACTACTACAGCTCTACAAAGCTAATCTGAATCGGTAGAGAATAATCAGTGCTTTTAGATCACATTCATACACCGTTGGGGCACAAATCAGAGGCAATGACGGGTTCAGTGTCTTGCACAAGCACACTTCAACATGTGACTGCTGGTGGAATCGAACCCCCAGCTCTCCCACTGGATGGGAACTGCTCTAGCCACTCAGCCACAGCCACCCCCATTAAGATGCACAAAAATAATTTACATTAAAAAAGTAACACTGATATTGGGTGTCATTGCTGTGTATGACAGTAACCAGCAGGGGGCAATAGTGCACTAGCACTGACTTCAGCTTCCTGGAAGGTGGAGGTATTGAACTGGCAGTGTCATTTGTTTAAAAATGGTTTTGTTGATGAGTCACTGGGACAGGGTAGGAGTGGGGGGTTAGTTAGTTGGAGTTAGGAGGTGGGGGTTAAGGAAGGCTGCTTACATTACTTCTAGGTGTCATCTCACATTTCCTGGAGGTGGACAAATACCTGCTGCCTCGTCCTGAATGCTCCTGTTCTATATTCTGCTTTCAGGGTCTCCAGCTGTCCATTCATCCACAACATACATCAACTCAAAACACACACATCCACTCTTTTCTGAGGGAGAGGTAGAAAATGCAGATGCCAGGAAAAAGACAAAGAGGAGATACATGGATGCAGTTAGACAGGACAGAGTGAGATGAAGGATGACTCGCTGCGGTGACTTCTGAAGAGGGAACAGCCAAAAAGAAAAGAAGCCATGTTGAATAGGGTGACTCAAAAAGGAATCTGTTATAGATAATCGTTGAATGATTACTTCACACGGTTCAAGGTTCTTTATCGTCATTCACGTCACATGTGGTACATGAGATGGAATGAAATTGCCTACTCAAGGTCCCAGTTATACCCCAAAATAGCAAAAAATAATATAAAGTATAAAAATAAATAGTATACAAGTATCTAAGATATATGCTAAACACTAATAATGTAAAATAATATGGTATATTAGACAGAAACCTGAACATGAGTCTGTAGTGAGCAGATGGGTATGAATACAGCAGCTTAAAGGCAAAAGATCAGCAACATGGATAATCAGCAGCACAGATAATGTCACATATCACCAATGAGAGTGGATTACAGTGATTTTTCTTTTTTTTTCAGTGACTTTACTGGTTAGGGATTCATGAGTCTAAGAGCTTCAGGGTAGAAGCTGTTCCTCAGTTTAGTGGTTCTACACTTAATGCTCCTCAACCTCCTTCCTGAGGGGAGCAGGGCAAAAAGGGTGTGTGCTGGGTGAGTGGGGTCCTTCATGATGCAGGTGGCCCTCTTCCTGCATCTGGAGGTGTAGATGTCTGTGATGGTGGGGAGGCTGACTCCAACAGTTTTCTGTGCAGCCTTCATCACTCTCTGCAAAGCTTTTCTTTCTGCAGCTGTGCAGCCTCCATGCCACACATTGATGCTGGAGCACAGGATGCTCTCCACTGCACACCTGTAGAAGGAGGTGAAGACTGAGCTTCCCAGACCCGCTCGCCTCAGCCGTCTGAGGAAGTAGAGTCTCTGATGAGCTTTCTTGATCAGGATGGTGGTGTTGTTGCCCCAGCTGAAGTTGTCATTCATGTGTACACCCAAGTACTTGTAGCTGGAGAACCGTAGATCCTCCCATGTTTGGGACCGGGGTGGGGGGTTTGCTCCTTCTGAAATCTATGACCATTCCCTTCGTCTTCTTCACATTGATCTGAAGGTTGTTCTTCCTGCACCAGCTCTCCAAGTGTTCCACCTCCTGCCTGTAGCTGGACTCATCGTTGTTTGTGATGCATCCAACCACCACTGAGCCACTCCAACTGTCCATTCATCCACAACATACATCAACTCAAAACACACACACCCACTCTTTTCTGAGGGAGAGGTAGAAAATTCAGATGCCAGGAAAAAGACAAGTCTGCAAACTTTACAATATGACAGCCTGGATGGGTAGGTGCACGGTCATATGTGAGTAGAGTGAACAGGAGTGGGCTCAACACATATCCCTGAGGGGAGCCAGTGCTGAGGGTTATGGTGGAGGAGGAAAAGGTGTGGATCCTCATAGAATGCAGCCTGTTGGTTAAGAAGTTCAGGATCCAGATGATTATATGGAGGAGCTTAGTCTCAGTGTGAGTAGTTTGTCCATCAGGGTCTGGGGAATCTTGGTGTTGAAGGAAAACGTGAAGTCCACAAAGAGCATACGGACATAGGAGTCTTTCTGCTCCAGGTGGGTGAGAGCAGTGTGGACCACAGAGGAGATGGCGTCCTCTGTTGATCTTGAGTAGATTTTAAAAATTCACCCATTGGTGTGTGAGGTTTTTTGCTAACACTAGAGGCAAATGAATACATGCAAAGACTTATGCAAAAACATAATCTCTTCTCTGGTGGCAGCTGAAAGCAAAGAGAAAAAATAAAATTGTCTTAAGCCTGGCTGTGGTATGCTAGAGGTTTCTTCATGATAAAGGGAGACGTTACTTTCCACTCTCATCAATGGGCTGCGCAAAATTTAGAATTGTGACAAAACAAGATTTAATGTACCAGTAATATGGTGGCTTCTGTAGAAGCAAGAACTTGAGATGACATTTGCTGTAAGTTGTTTTATATATGAACTAATGTGAACTGAATATTGTATTCAACATGTGCCCCCAAAATCATGAATTTTCTAAACTTTTTTACTTTGTATCTTCTTTGTGGCATCTTTCTCTTCATTAATAATCACTTAGGTCTTAAAAGTTTAAGCCATCTTTTTATAACAATGACTTGGCCAAGCAAACATTTGCAAGTAAAAGGGCTCCATAAAACTCCATGTAGACTCTGACCTCCAGAACCAGACGAGCAGCAGAAGGAAAACAGTCACCTGTGTAAACAATCAAGGATATTTGCACAAGCACTGGTCAGAATCTAAAAACTCTTTAAATATCAGGTTTCTTCTAATCACTTGATGCATTTAAAAATTTCATTTCAGTTTACACTTCTGAACAAAAGTGAATAAATCACCATCATAACATACACATCTATTCATTTGAGTAACCAGTAACTAAAACAAAATTATTTAACAAAAGCCTTTTTAATATTTATAACCTGCTGCTAAAAACAAAGTATTTGCCCTTGTATGCGTGAGTCCGTTGGCTAGCAAAACATTTCAAGAACCACTGGACAAACGTTAGCAAAACTTGCTGAAAACCGATGGCTACCACAAATAATTAGCTACTGACAGCATGTAAATGGTTATAACTCTACCAACTTCACAGATAATGAGGTGTGGAACTAGCTGAATGTCACCTACAACATATATGTCCAGCTCTACAAAGTAACTGACGTCTTACTTTCTTAGAAGGCCAGAACTTCACAGATTACTTGGTAACTAGAAACATACCTTACCATACCATACCATACCATACCATAACATGCCATACCATTTTATTTATAAAGCACTTAATACAGTGACAAGGCCAACCAAAGGGCTGTACAGACAGAACAACAGGTAACACACAAAGTAATACACAAAATGAAGTAAATCAGAATATAGACATAAAAACGATGCAGATAATAAATATGACGACAAACCAGTGTGGAGCATACAGGTTCAAAACACAGATCCTCTGGTGTTGAAAGCTACTGAATGGTAGTGGGTTTTTAAATGGGATTTGAAAACCGAGAGGGAGGGGGCCTGTCTGACAAGCAGAGGTAACTCGTTCCAAAGTCTTGGGCCTGTTACAGAGAAGGCCCTGTCATCTCTGTGCTTAAGACGAGTTCCTGGAACTGTCAGGAGCAACTGGTCCGCTGACCTCAGGGAACGTGGTGGGACATACGGCTGTAGCAAATCAGAGATGGGGGGGGGCGAAACTGTTCAGCGATTTGTAGACATACAGGAGTATTTTGAACTGAATTTGAAGGTGAACCGGTAGCTAGCCAGTGTAGTGAGGCCAAAACTGGTGTAATGTGCTCTCTTTTGCCTGTACTGGTTAAAAATCGGGCTGCTGCATTCTGGACCAGTTGTAGTTGTGCAATGGAGGTCTGACTGATACCAAACAGGAGTGAATTGCAGTAATCAAGCCTAGATGTAATGAATGCATGTATTACTGTCTCCAGGTTATTTTTGGACAATATGGGCTTCAGTTTAGACAGCCGCCTCAGTTGGAAGAAGCATGATTTAACAATGTTTACATGATTGTTAAGTTTCAGGGAAGGGTCCATTATCACGCCCAGATTAGTGACTCTTTGATTTTCTGACAGGGCTAGAGTGGAAAGGTCGATGCAGTGATTTGTGATAGTGTCGTTGGAAGGGAACAACACGACTTCAGATTTCTTTTCATTGAAACTTAAGAAATTTAAAGCCATCCAGTCCCTGATGTCAGCCAGGCAGTTGAGCAGAGGTTGAATAGAGCATGTACCATTGTGTCTTAGGGGGAAATCAATTTGACAGTCATCAGCGTAGAAGTGAAAGGGTATGTTGTGTTTCCGGAAAATAGCACCAAGTGGCAGCAGGTATAAAGAGAATAGGAGGGGACCCAGGATGGACCCCTGTGGAACCCCCCATTTAAGCTCTGCCTCTGCAGAACTAAAATCCTTGATGGAGACACAAACGGATCTGTCAGCGAGGTCGGATCTGAACCAATTGAGGGCTGACCCTGTGATGCCCACCCCCTGCTCCAACCTAGCAATGAGGATCTCATGGTCGATGGTGTCAAAGGCGGCTGTAAGGTCCAATAAACATAATTCATAACTGTCACAAATTCAATTTTAAATTTTGAAGTCCATTGGTTCAAGGTTGTGATGTATTTGTATGGTTGACATATGTGTTTATGTGCTTATTGCTGTGTGCCTCCTTACTGTTTATTCATGATTTATGGTATTTTAGTCATGCTGACAGTAAATCTGGATGTAGAATATACATTTCAATAGAGCCTAACATTGTCAGGATTTATCAGGCACGAACAAACCCAATAGTGGCAGGCAGGGGCTCGACTCAGAAGATTCAAAAATAAATACTTTAATGATAATAAATTACAAATGTAAATAGCTGACAAGGCAGCAACTTACAAAATATATTCAG
Organism: Nematolebias whitei; assembly: GCF_014905685.2. Classification (NCBI taxonomy): domain Eukaryota; kingdom Metazoa; phylum Chordata; class Actinopteri; order Cyprinodontiformes; family Rivulidae; genus Nematolebias; species Nematolebias whitei. The sequence continues at coordinate 12,882,559 of NC_056516.1, read as the reverse complement.
GACGGGAACAGACTGGCAGGGCAAAACAGGGTAGACCCAATGATGACGCGACAAAGGACAAGACTCACAGACTGGCTTAAATACACAGACAAGGCAGGACGTGATTACAAACAGCTGGGAACAGGAGATGGAATTAATCAAGAATAATGAGACACAAGGGTGCACAGATAAGGGAGACCCACTAGATGGTGCCATCCCTACAGTACCCCCCCCCCCCCCCCCCCGTCCCCCCAAAACCCCCCCCCCCCCCCCCCCCCCCCAAAAAAAAGACTTGGGTGGGCAGAGGGAGGAACTGCAAGGATGGAGGGCCCAACGAAAAACATGAGGACAGAAACTGACAAAATCCAAAACCTGGGGGCTAACTAAACACAAACAGGGGAACACAAGTAATCAGTTTTACAGTTACAATATTTAAGATTGAAATTCAGAATGTTACCTTTGGAGATAGACCAAGCTTTTGAATTTACTCCAAAGGGTTCAAGAACAGCATTTCATTTAATTAGGGTCATTTAATACATTAGTAATATGTTTAAAATGACCTGCTTCATAATACAGTTTATTCATTCTGACATGGTTTTCATTCTTCAGCAAACTGTTTGCCTCCTGGAAGCCACAACCTAACATTGTCTAGGTAGCTTCAGCATGGTTTATGAGTCTGATAGTAAATGTGAGACTTTGATAGTAAAAGTTTAATAGTAAATATGAGACTTTGACAGTGAATGTGACTTTCATTAGTAAATGGAAAAGTTTGATAGTGATTGTGCAACTTTGTAAATGTGAGACTTTTATAGTGAATGTGAAAGCAATAATTAATAAAAAAATCTAAAGGACCTCTCATAGTGTTTTGTGCTACTCACACTTATTCAGCAAGTAGGAACAAAACCAGTAGGACCAATGGAACTTTAGTGTGTTCACCAGGTTGGATGTAACTGTGATCATGCTGACACTGCATGCGCATGCAGCAGGGTTGCCAGATAAACATGAATTGTTTTTTTTAACCCTCATTTTCTATGCACACGTTAAACACAACACACATCTTACAACACTGTCACTCGGTACAAATGAGTTTGGGTCAAAATAGAATAAAGCATCTGTACAATAGATCACTGTTACTTATCTGGCAACCTTACCCGTCATGAAAATAGTCTTTTCATGTAAACTGGCTCCTATTTATTTATCCCAATAAACATTGAAAAAACATGTCCAGAGGTTGTTCTCGTGTTAACGGAGCCTGAGTTTACGCGAACTAACACAGCTAACATCCGACTGAAGCAACTTCATTCATTTAACTGTTCATGACAGGGAGTTCAAGGACTTGATTTCATGTTTATAGGTCAACTTGAACTGAAGTTATGCTGGAAGTCAAGTCACTTCAATACTTAAATTACTTGCATATACTTAAATCACTTCAACTCAGTAAAAACAACCGTTTAAATAAATATTTTATTTGAAAATAAATACATTTTCTTAAAATAGAATCAATAGCTTTACAAAAGCTTTAGGGAAATTGGAAAGTAGGATAATGGAGGTGAGGTGGATGGTAGGGCGGTAACCATAGGGTACACGTAATTTGGAATATGGGAGTACAATCTTACATTTATCTACCATCTTAAGACAAATTCTCACATGTTGTTGTTGTGTACATTCACTGACGTTCAGATGGAAAGTGGTGGCATAACTTTTTCAAACATGCAGTCTACTTGGTCTTTAAGCTTTAGAGCTCTGCCCCAAAAGGCATACTGTGTCTACACTGTCAAAATGTGCAACGATCTCATGTCAGCACCCCAAAAATCTGCTACTGATTTACAATAATATTGTTTTTTTCATCAAAGTACCTTAGATGTGTTCATATCAATGCCACCTCTAGTCTACTGTACAAAGATACAATACAAACAGAGGCTTCATGTACTGATAGAGTCCAACTCAAGTCAGCATTTCCATGTTTTACTTTATCTGGCTGTACACAAGTGTTTCAGTGCCCATGGTAAAAGTAGTATCTTACTAGGTTCAACTATTGGAGACTAGTTGGTGAATGACATTAAAAGAGAAATGGAGTGATCCTGAACTTTCTCTTTTGAGTTACAAAGTCTCACAGTTTTGTTGCTTTAAATCTGAACTTGTTCAAAAAAAAGCGAGCACATTTTTTTATTTTTTGAAAATAGACAAGATCTTCGTGGGCATCTCAGACCAAACGGAGTAGAATTCTAAAACCTGAAAAAAGCTTTTCTCTGATTACAAACATGATGAGGTCAAAGCACTGCCAGTAACAAATAATGATGAAAATAACGTTTTAACTATAATCATTTCTAAATTTATAAAAAGTGGGGACAATGCAGGCTGAGGTGGCCACAGTATGGATAGAGGTGGGCAGCCGTGCACAAACTAGAATGCATTTTTGCAAGTTGTGCACATGAAAATAAGCCATGATTTTCACAAACTGACAACACAGCACACAAGTGCACAACTCGCTGGTCACTTCATGACAAACTGACTTGAGACTGCTGCAGAAATTGTGCCTATTTTACCACAATTTTTAGTTGACAGCTAGCTTGATGAGGTACTAGCTTAAAGAGGATGAAGAAGGCAGATTTTAGCTTTCAGATGAAATTCATCAAGGGAATTCCACAATGTCTCCACCTGTTCACAGGGGTTCTATTTCCTCCTGTTGAGTCAGAACAGTGTGAGCTGTGCAGCAAAAAGCGCAACAAATCTTCGCTCGAAACAGCAGAAGAGTTATTGCAGGTGTCTCAAACTCTTCTCACTTAGGTTTCCATAACTCTAGCTTGCTAAAGCTACATAATGATTCCTGCAGGCTCTTGGGGCAGAAAACATCTGCAAAACATCCAGGTATTAAACCACTCTGGGGAGAAGTATTGATTCATTTGGAATTCGCCTAATCTGCATATCTTCAGTGTGTATGTGAGTAAACACTCACACATACACAAACAAATACATAAGACATGTTTACTTGTACAGTTTTACTCATTTCAGGAGGTACAGTAGTCCCTTGTTTATTGTGTGGGAGCCGTACCCTGAATACCCACGATAAGTGAAAAACTGCTAAGTAGAAATAGTACAAGTAGTAAGTAGTAGCTTATTTTAGTATATATACAAGGGCGTCAGAAGCATCCGTAATGTGGGGGGGACACAATGATGTATGTAGATGTGTGTATGTGTGCGTGTGCATGTGTGTGCCGTTAAAAAAAAGTGTTCACTACTGTACAAAAAGCAACATTTCACCTAGATTTCCTTTAATTCCACACATTTAAAACATGTTTCTCACCAAGTTTGTGTAAATTCAGCTGTGGGTTTAAAGAAATTTTAACTTTAATACACTTTAATACAGAGCCTCAGGTCGGCACTATTTGTGTTTATAGAGAAATAAAAAACATCACCACTGGACTTTTTTACTTGTGTTCAACACTACTCATCTAAATGATGTTTCTCATGAAGCTTGAGGACAATAAGGTGTGGGGTTTTAAAGACATTTTAACTTTAATGCACCTGAACACACAGCGTCTCTTACACCTGCAGCGTCTGACAGCATCACAGTTACTGCCAAGATAAGATGCTACAGATGTAGCGCTCCTCTCAAACATCTTATGATCAACCCCCTGGTCAACAACTGCCCGCACTAAGCTCGCTAAACTGGGGAGCGAGTAACACAGAGGTGTCTCCATCTCCTCCACCTGTGCACGTTTTATGCCGAGACAGGAGACGCACAGAAAGACTGCAGGTGTTACACCATATTCTGTGACCACCGTATATTGTGACCGTGGCAACAGGCTGCTTTTTTTAGAGTTGGAGGTAACCACGAAAACCTGGAGTGGAGTTTTAGTGGCCTGAGTATTCTCCTATTGATCAAGTGGAATGGATTCATTCACGAAGAAAGAGAAACTGCACCGCCTGACCTAATGTTTTATAGGAAAAGTGTGTGTGTGTATGTGGGGGGGGGGGGGGGGGTCAAAATAATGTTTTTTTTTATGGGGGGGGGGCCTTGTCCCTTTCACATTTATTGGTGTTGACGCCTATGTATATAATATATATATGGCATTTTATACCCTTCCCACACTCTTGCAATATTCTAAACAATGTTGATAAACTATAAATGCTCTAAAAGAGTCATGAATGTCATGAAATGAGCTCTCTGCCTTGGCTGCTCTCTCGGCCATGCCCACTTCTCCACTCTGCAAGAAGATCAGCTGATCAGCTGCAGGAGGAAGTTATAGCACAGACGTGGGCTGCACACAAGTGCTAAATCATTTTGAAATAATTTATTTTAAATAAAAATTCCATGCCAATCATGTGGCTCATCCAACAATCTGCCATTGTGTGTCATGTCCAATCTTATTTTGGAAAACCGCGATAGAGCAAGTCTGCGAAAAACGAACTGTGAAGTAGCGAGGGACTACTGTACAGCTTTTCTAGCATTTGCAATAATTCCCAAGTCTGTCCCCATTTTTTCTCTCTTCTTTTTGCAGAGAGAAGCTGCTGGCTCACAGGCCTTATTATTAAAAGACAATCTAGTGACTGAAAAAAAAAACCGTGCATGGCTGTCACTAAAAGATAAATGAACATATGTTCTTGACCTTTGATTGAGAAAATATTATTTAGGGCAAACCTCAATGAATTTAAGTAGCATACATATAGTCAGGCCGAGCATACAGTTTCATTAGCCGTGCACACAAAAATCTGCCATAATATTAAAAAAAGCAGATTGTTGGTATTAAACTCTCAGAATTTAATGAGACTGCAATGGAAAATTTGTCTCAATTTTCTAACAACGTTGAATTGCCAACTAGACTCCATTTGTCACAGTCTAATACTGGTTGATCCAGTGTGAACCTCTCAGATGTCTCCAGAAAAGCCCAAACTATCCATTGTATTAAAAAAAGGCCAAACAAAGAGTAAGTTATATAATGATTGCAATCAATGGAGAACATACAAGACAATGGTGTGAGAACACGTAATTTAAATGTAATCACCCGAAAAGCAGCAGAGGAAGCTAATTTTTGCTCAGTTCCAGCAAATCAATCCCGAATGTAATGGCAGCTTTAAACAATGATTAAACTAATTGCTGCATCCACACACTAAAACCTCTCTAAATGCATCGCCTCCTGTCAGCTTTAGCAAACTGGGTTAATGGATTTGTGGAGGGCATTGTTTCGTGGAACATAAATGTATTAATGAACACAGCAAACACAAAGCCTGCCAGCATGTGCATTTGAACAATCTCTTGTAAAAAAACAAACACCACTTTATGCCCAGATTTAGTTTTTTCTCTCATGTCATTGTTTTATACACATATTCTTGCACTTTCATTAGCCAGTAGCCCAAGTTCTGCTTGCAGTGAGCTCATACAGTTTATCTTTTAACACATGAGATTTTAGCACATGAATGAATGTTTTGTTTAGGTCATCACCAGGACATTTGCTACTTTGCCACTGATTTAGACACAGCTAAACAGCAGTAATTATAAGATACATAAAATAATTCCAAATACAGTAAGATTCCAGAGCAAATCCCAAACAATTCAACATCAGCCTCAAGCCCAAGAGTAATGCACAACCCTGCTATCTGCACACACTGTTCAGGAAAATGTGTTTTTCTTTATTTGAAGTCAGTTTTGAAGAGCCAGCCTTCAATATGCACACATCCCCCCCCCCCCCCACCCCCAAAAAAAACAAACAAAACAACAAAAAACAAAACACAATATCCTTTTTGCATAAACACTTTCAGAAGACAAGCTTTTAGGACTTGCTACTAGTTAAAGAGTTTATCAGTGATCAAACACATTTACAGGTGCCACAGAGGTATGACAGAACCAGATGGGCAGTCCCTGAAGGTCATCTTCCATCCATCCATCCATCCATCCATCCTCTTTCTCTGCTTCTTCCTTTTCGGGTCATGAGGGTCACTAGTGCGAGAGGCAGGGGACACCCTGAACAGGTCTCCAGTCCATCACAGGACCACACAGAGACAAACAAACACTCTCACTCTCCTAGAGACAATTTAGAGTTACCAATCAGTCTAACATGCATGTTTTTGATCTGTGGGAGGAAACTGGAGTACCTGGAGAAAACCCACACATGCATGGAGGGAACATGCAAACTCCACCCAGAAAGACCCCCAGCCAGGATTCAATCTGGCAAACTTCTCACTAAGAGGCAACAGCTCTACCAGCCGAGTCATCATGTTTATATACGATTCCAGGTCATCTTCCACCTTTGTTAAATTTACAAGTATCCAAAAGTTTTGGCACTGGAGGCACATGTGCTGAGGGCCAGATGGGTACATCAGCATACCTTAATTTGGCCAAAGATAGCAGATCTTCAGGCACCTGTTAAAAGAAATTATTAGCCTGCTTTTCTACTGCATTCCCCCCACCCGTTCCACAATTCTTCGTTCTTTAGGAGGCAGGCTAATACAACTAGACGCTGTCCTTAACACATACATAGAAAGACCCACACAGATCTGACAGATTGTCTCCTTCTGCTGTGCTACTGTGGCCGGTCAGTTGTCTTTGGGGTGTCCAGTTTAAACATCCAGCTCAACAATTCACCGTGCTTGGCTGCTGTTTGCACACAAAGTCCGATATGAAGTCAAACTCATTCTGTCCCAGGAAGAGCTCTGGCAGCTCCTGAACACGATCCAAACCAAACTCCAACACCAGAGAAGTCAGAACTTCCTCGTCAATTAAATCAGTGTCCATTCCATTGAGCCCCAAAGGCCCTCCAATGTGCTGAATGCCTGTGAACTGTGCTGGGCCCACTCTGTACTGAGCTCCATTGGGCAAGTGGTGGCCATTGGTCAAGCCTGTCGGGTATCCATGATACTGAGTGTTGAGTTTTTGCAGGTGCATGCTTGCCATGAGTTGCTGGGAGGTGAGGTTACCAGGGAGGTAATGCTGTGGGTGTCCACCCTGCTGTTGTGGGTGCATGTGGTGGTGCTGTTGCTGTGGGCCCTGACTGTTGTACATCATGTTCTCAGGCATCATTTGGTGATGATGGTTGGTCATAGGAGCTCCATTAACATGGCCACCCATTCCTCCTGGCCCCACCATGTTTGGTCTCTGTCTCATGGCAGCCTCTGAGTTGTTCTGAGGGTTTCTGCCGTAGTGCAGAACCTGTCCGTTGGGCAGTCCACGCAGTCCGGGCTGGCTGACGTGTTGTGGAGGTCCATTCATGCCCATCCTGAAGCTGTGGGCCATGGGCATCATCATGTGTTCTGCCATGGCTTTTTAGTCTCACCTAAAGACACAGGAATATAGTTAAAGATTTTCAAACATTTACAATTTTTACAGAATGATTTTCCAGACACAGTGAACCACTACACATAATCTTCTTTGTTATATCTCAAGAAAAACTAGGAGACTAATTTATAAATGCTCTTTGGACCTGTTTTTTTTATTACATTTAAAATACATAAATAACCTTCATGTTGATGTTTCAAATTCAATTCAGAAAGTGCTAAAAGAAGACCATCTGCAGCACTGATAATGTTATATGAAGCACACAGTTACCATTATTTAAGCTCTGAAGCCCTGGACTCCACCCATTAGTCATGAAGGCTAGGGGCTCCTAAAGACAGCCTGTCAGTTGCTGAGCTAAAAGGTAGGCTAGAACAAGGGTCCGGTTCCCCAACGTCTTTTGCACCATGGACTGGTTTTGTGAGACAATTTTACCACAGACCAGTGGCAGGGGTGCGAGTGTGAGGGGAGGTCACACACAGTGATTGTTTGATGTTTTTGAGATGAGTGTTTTCTGGACTAGAATTGAACAGGGAATGCAAGTAAACCATGTTTTAGGTGCAAGATATTCACGTGCGTAGGAGTTACACTGTGTTAAAGAATAGAATAGAATAGTTTTTATTTATCTTTTGCTAGTCTGAGACAGTGCGGAGTGACAGATTCTTGGCGAGTGGAGGGAGCAATTTTATCCACAACCAGGCACAAAGACAGAGCCAGGGGGTGACCAATGGTGGCACTATAGTTTAATCTTCAGCTGCCTGAATCATTTGAGGGAACTATACTTTTAATCAATGCAAACACTAGAAAATGTAGTTTCCTCAAATGATGAGGGTGGCCAGTTTGCATATATTTAAGGTGGTGGCCATCTTGGATTTTGACGTGGCAACTCAATTTTTGAATGGCCTTTTTAATACCTAGATGCAGTCACACACACACAAATTATCCAACTCATAAGGTTAACATATATACAGTACATTGGTGGCAGCCATCATGTATGCATTTATGTGGCAACCTAGTTTTCTAAATGAAAAATGTTATGCCTAAATGTAGCTATTTAAATGGAAGTTGGTACCTCACCTATTTTTCAAGCCATGGTCACAAAATACATGGATGGAGGGAGGGTATATCCAATTCTCCCTCTTCACTCCCCGATGGGTGACAAATATCCTTTTCATGGTTAAAGATAAAAGCTTTATAATGATGCTGTAATCATTTTATTTTTAATTAAACTGAAGCAAGTCAATTATGATGTCAACAGAGAAGTAATCTGATCTTTGAATTGATGAAAAGTCAAACACAATTACCGGCATACCACTTACTGTACATTGTTCTAAACAAAGTAGTACAACACTCTATAACTCAACTTTTATAATCAGATTTTCTTGGGGTTTTATGAGTTGTACATAACCTTTGAGTTTACATTAACGGACTACACAGCCACTGTGAGTAAATTTCATTATAGTAAGTATTTATCAGAAAATGATGTAACCAAATTTAAATAATCTCTTCCATTGTTGTTTTCCTCTGCCTTGCAGAGTAATGCACTAGAGAGCAGTGACTTAGATGATAAGGTCTATAATTTTACCCTAGGGTGGTGCTTCGGGCATGTCCGAGAGGAGACCCTGGGGAAGATCCAGGACATGCTGGAAAGACTGTCTCTTGGTTGGCCTGGGAATGCCTTAGGGCCCCCCCAGAAGAGCTAGAAGAGGTGGCTGTGGAAAGAGATGTCTGGGGCTCCCTGCGCTGTGACTCGACTTTGGAATAAGTGCAAGATGATGGATGGATGGATAGATGGATGGATGGATGGATGGATGGATGGATGGACGGACGGACGGACGGACGGACGGACGGACGGACGGACGGACGGACGGACGGACGGACGGACGGACGGACGGATCATTTTACAACTTCTATGCAAACTTCACTTGATAAAATTGTTCCACTGGAAAAAAAAGTAGTCAAACAGAGAAAGCTGGCTCCTTGGTTCAATTCTGAGTTAAGTACTTTGAAACAGGCATTTAGAAAAAAACAAACAAAAAAAAACAGGCATTTAGAAAGCTGGAACAAAAATGTCGCTCCACTAACGTGGAATAATTTTATTATGTCATATTATGGTGATCAGACTCGCTATTTCATGTATTTTCACTGTGAGATTGTACACAGCACACGATTGTCAACTTTAATATTACTCACATGATTGGGATGGTATATATGAGATAAAAAGTTAACAAAAAAATACTTCGGACAGGCGCTGCCATTTTGTAGTTTTCTTTCAATAAGTCTATACTGTAACATATGTCAAACAAACTACATTACCCAGAAGCCAACAGTGCTTCCGGCCGCTGCTTTCTGCTGAAATGGAGGGAAAGTTTTGCAACGCAAAGTCAGACATAATGATCTATCTATTAAGGTCACAGAACTGGCAGGAAAGCCACAAATAATCTTGAAGGCTGGACTATTGCAATTGTTTACCTATCTGGGTGTCCAAAACCTTCATTAAAATGTCTTCAGTTGATCCAAAATGCTGCTGCCAGAGTTTTAATGAAAGTTGTAGTACAGATCATATTGCTCCGGTTTTAACTTCTCTCCATTGGCTCCCTGTCAAATCCATAATTGAATTCAAAATATTACTTCTAACCTACAAAGATCTCAACAACATTGCTCCATCTTATATTACAGATCTTATTGTTTCATATTTTCCAAACAGAGCACTTGGCTCTCAGACTGCAGGTCTACTTATGGTTCCTGGCATTTCCAAAAGTAGAATGGGAGGCAGATCTTTCAGTTATCAGGCTCCTCTCTTGTGGAACCAACTTCCAGTTTCTGTCTGTGGCCGACTCATTGTCCAGTTTTATTAGGCTTAAGACTTTCCTTTTGGATAAATCCTATAGTTAGGGTCGGCTTGGGTTTCCTAAACTTTCCTTTAGTTATTCTGTTATAGGCTTAGACTGCTGGAGGAAATATTGACCACATTTCCTCACTCTGCTGCTGTCTTTAATTGCTCTACTCTACTTTGTTTGTATTTGTAATTATTCCTATCTTTAACATGAGTTTTTATTTTTGTCTTTCTTCCAATAGGGGGTACACCTAGTCCTACATCTGGACCTGAGTTTGTTTCTCCTTCATGTTCTCTCAAACCCTGCCTGGTCGAAGCAGATGGCCGCTCGTCCTGAGCCTGGTTCTGTTGGAGATTTCTTCCTGTTAAAAGCGAGTTTTTCCTGTCCACCGTCTCCTTTATGCTTGCTCAGGATGGGAGACTACGACGAAGTCAAGATTCAACACAATCTGCTCATTTCCTTAGAAAACTTTTATTAATTGGCTTTTCATGTGCAAAGTATGTGAATGTTTTTGTACAGTGCCCTGAGACAACTTTTGTTGTGACTTGGCACTAATTAAATAAACTAAATTGAATTTCAGGAGAAAGGGACATATTTACACATTTTTTGCCATCTTCACACTTTTCATAAATGCTTCTCATCCAGCACATGACAGGTAAAATAAATCTGGAGGTCTACAATCAGACAAAACTAACTCAAATTGCCCATTTTGTTAAGTATTGGGACATCTGTTATGGTGTTTTAACAAAACTATAGCTAAAAAAGCTACAAAGTAAAAAATCAGCTAAAAGAAAATAAACAGCCAAGACTAGTGGACTGCTGCTGCCTCTCTTCTTCTTCTTTTGGCTTTTCTGTCTTCAGGGGTCATCAGTGAGTCATCATCCTCCAGCTCACTCTGTCCTCTACATCCTCTGTCCTTACTCCTCACTCCATGTCCTCTAACTGCATCCCTATATCTCTTATTTGGCCTATCTCATTGTCTTTTCCTTGACAGTAGTGGTTGGCGATATGGCTCAAATATAATACTGTAATATTTCAGAGCATTCTGACGATAACGATAAATTTTGTGATACTGTATAGCAAAAAAAACCTGAAATCACAGTAATTCATTTGCCCAAATTAACTTAACATGTTGCTTTGCAGTATTATATAAAAACTAAAAACAAGAATTAATTTTACTGAGATTATTTTATTTAGTAAAGTATTCAGTCTCAAAGAATAAAAATTAAAATGATCCTTGTTATTTAGATTGAAAAGTCTGCACAAAATATAGAACAACAAAACCCACTACAAAAACTAAAGTGCCGGTGAAATCCACCCCCCCCACCCCCCCCAAAAAAAAAAAAAAAGAAAAATTAAGATCTGTTGAGCATAAATGTAACCTACAATAAAAAAAAAAATGTTGAAATGAAATTAGCATATCATGATATAATTTATTTTCCCAGCCAAGTTTATTTAACAAGTCTTATCGTGAACGATATGTTATGGTCCAACCTTACTTGACAGCTGCATTTCTAGCATCTTTCTACCAATATACCCACTGTCCCTCCTCTGGGCATGTCCAAACCATCTCAGTCTGGTCTCTAACTTTATCTCCCAGTTGTTCAACCTGTGCTGTACCTCTGATGATCTTATTCCTAATCTTATCCAGCCTTGTCACTCCTAAGGAGAACCTCAACATCTTCATTTCTGCCACTTCCAGTTCATTCATCTGTCTTTTTGTCAATGCCACTGTCTCCAGACCATACCACATAAATGGTCTCACCACTGTCTTGTAAACTTTTCCTTTGACTTTTGCTTCCAGCCTTTTATGAGATATATTCATACTGTTAAAACGGATTCTTTCATTTTTCTGGACTGTATGATACGTGCATTGAATAATTAAAAATGTGGACGTGAGACGTTAATTATCTTTGACTCACCACGACAGTGGGTCATTTATTAACAGAATCAAGTTTAACACATCACACATTTACATTAATTGGCAAGAATTTAAAATAACGACAGCTTATTAATCAGTTTAGCAAGGAAATGAACAATTGTCACAAATCACTTTTGAAACTTTTCTCCATCCACTCCATCCTGCCTGGACTCTCTTTTTCACCTCTTTACCACACTCCATATTTTCCTGGACAGTGGACCCCAAGTACTTGAAGTCCTGCACCTTTGTGACCTCTGCTCCTTGTAGCCTCACTGTTCCACCTCCTCCCTGTCATTCACACACATGTACTCTGTCTTACTACGGCTGACTTTCACTCTCTTCTTTCAAGTGCATACCTCCACCTCTCCAAGTTCTTTTCCACCTGTTCCCTGTTCTCACCACAGATCACAATGTCATCTGCAAACATTGTCCACATGGATTCCAGCCTGACCTCATCTGTTAGTCATCCATCACCAGAGCAAACAAAAAGTGACTCAGAGCTGTCTTGATGCACTCCTGCCTCCATCTTGAAGCTATGTGTCACTCCTACTCCAACATATCACCACTGTTCTCCTGTCCTCATACATGTCCTGTACCAGTCTAACACACTTCTCTGCCACTCCAAATATCCTCATGCAATACCACACCTCCTCTCTCGGCACCCTGTCATATGCTTTTGCTAAATACAAAAAGACATAACGAAGTCCTTTCTGACCCTGTCTATACTTCTCCATCAGCATTCTCAAAGCAAAGATGGCATCTGTGGTGTAGTGTTCTTTCTTAGCATGAAACCATACTGCTGCTCACAAATAGTCACCTCTCATTTAAGTTTAGCACTCAATGATCTCCCAGATCTTCATCGTGTGGCTCATCAACTTAATTCCCCTTTAGTTGCTACAACTCTGTACATCACCCTTGCTCTTAAAAATGGGCACCAGCACACTTCTTCTTCATTGTTCAGGCATTTTCTCACCCTCAAATATGCCATTGAATATTTGGATAAAAAAAACCCCACTGCCATCTCTCCAAGACATTTCCAAACCTCCAATGGTATGTCATCAGGTCCTACGGCCTTCCTCTTCTTCATTCTTTTCAGAGATTTCCAGACTTCACCCTCACTAGTCTTTCCCACCTCCTGGTCCACAGTTTCTATGAGCTCTACTCTTCTTTCTCTTCCATTCTTGTCATTCATTAGCTCCTTAAAGTACTCCTTCCATCTTCCCATCACACTCTCCTCACTTGTTAGAACATTACCATTCCTATCTTTAACAAGCCTAACCTGCTGCACATCCTTTCCAACCTGATCCCTCTGTCTCCCCAATCGGTGCAAGTCCTTCTCACCCTCATTAGTGTCCAGCCACCCATATAACTCATCGTACGCCTTCTGCTTTGCCTTAGCTCCCTCCCTCTTTGCTCTACATCCCATCTCCTTATATTCCTGTCTCATCTCTTCAGTCCTCTAACCTCTTTCTTTGAATAGCTTCCTGCACTTCATTATTCCACCACCAGGTTTCCATCCATCCATCCATTATCTTTTACCCGCTTCCTTCATTTTGGGTCACGGGGGTCGCCAGTGCCCATGTCTGGCAATCATTGTGCGAGGGGCGGGGTACACCTTGGACAGGTCGCAAGTCCATCACAGGGCCACACAAAGACAAACGAGACAAACAACCATTCACTCTCTCACTCACACCTAGAGACAATTTAGAGTCATCAATCAGCCTAACGCATGTTTTTGGTCTGTGGGAGGAAACCGGAGTACCTGGAGAAAACCCACGCATGCACGGAGAGAACATGCAAACTCCACCTAGAAAGGCCCCCTGACCGGGATTTGAACCGGGGACCTGCTCGCTGAGAGGCAGCAGCTCTACCAGTTGTGCCACCGTGCTGCCCCCACCAGGGGCCCTTATCATCTATCCTCTGTCAAGTACGTGTTTCTTTAATTATTCTTTCTGTAGTGGCCCAGTCATTTGGAAGCTTTTTCTTTCCACCCAGAGCCTTTAACAGCTCCTCTCTGAATTTCTCACAACATTTCTCCTTCTTCATCTTCCACAATTTGGTTGTCTTCTCTGATTTTACTATTTTTCTCTTCTTCACAACAACAGTCATTCTACACACAATCATCCGATGCTGTCTGGCAGCGTTCTCCCCTGCCACAACCTTACAGTCTCCAATCTCCCTCAGGTTTCCTTTTCTACGCAGAATGTAGTCGACCTCTGTACTCCTTCCTCTACTCTTATAGGTCACTCTATGTTCCTCCCTCTTTTGGAAATAAGTCTTGACTACAGCCATTTTCATTTTTTTGGCAAAATCCTCCACCATCTGTCCTTCCTGATTTCTTTCCTTGACACCAAACCTACCCATCACTTCCTCGTCCCCTCTGTTTCCTTCACCAACATGTCCATTCAGGTCTGCTCTGATCACCACTCTCTCCTCCCTGGGAATACTCTCTATCACTTCATCCAGATCTTTCCAATATGTATCTTTCTCCTCCACATCACATCCAACCTGTGGAGCATAACCACTGACAACATTTAGCATCAGACCTTAGATTCTATTCTAAGAATCTACCTTAGGTAGATTCTTCTACCTTCAGACACATCCCTCTACCTGACACGCTTTTCACCTCTACTACATTCTTTGCCAACTTCTCATTCAGGACCACCCCAACTCCATTTCTCTTTCTTTCCACACCATGATAAAACAGTTTAAATGCTGCCTTTTCAGATTTCAGCAATGAATCACACTGCATTTGACAGAAAATTTAATTTCGCTAGTAAAAAAATATATATATCTTGAAAGTTCTTGCATCCTCCTAGTTTCATGATTTTTCTTATTTTTTTATATTTGAGTCAGTCAGAAAACCTTCAAAATGTGCACTGTGGAAGAATAACTGCATTTCAGACAGACATGGGAGGGCAGCAGAACCCTTGCAGCCAGCAAATGGAGAGAAATGCCTGACCAGACACCCC
>NC_056516.1:12867193-12867480 GCF_014905685.2 Nematolebias whitei | reverse complement strand
CACACACACCTCTTCTTCCTTCCTATCATCAAACACACACACTCATCAAACAGAGCCACAGTAAGTAAGGCTACTTCCACTGACTGCCTCTGATTAAGACGATCTTTATGATCCACTGAAAGCTGCACTTTGACACAAAAACAGGACATTTAAACACCTCCAGTCGAGACTGAACTCTGCTGTCCGCGCGTGCACACACACGCACACCATTTTTCAGTTGCCAAATACTATGTGGTGTATGTAGTGTTGTCTGTATGACATTTAAAAAAATCATATATACAGTATAT
>NC_056516.1:12842615-12866793 GCF_014905685.2 Nematolebias whitei | reverse complement strand
TGTATATATATATAGTTTTCTTGTAATGTATGTAATACATGTTAGAAGAAGAGTTTGTTGTGTCGCATGTAATCAGATCTAATTGCTTTGTACATATTAAAGTAATAAAATAGTCTGCAGGACAAAGAGGAAGTGCTGTCTCACTCCATTCTTGTAGAGTAACAGAAAAGAACCTACCCGAGGCGATGAGGTGGAATGTGCACGTGAAGTCAGATCAGTGCGCGTCCTTCCGTCTGATGCGTCCCCGGGTACATGCAGCCTTGAGGCGCATGCAGACTGTGCGGCGGCTCGGTCCGTCGGAGGAGTTCGTTTTCTGGGTCAGCTCAGGGATTATATACACGTAGAAATCACACAGAGGGAGAGGGATGGAAAGGAGGAGCCTCCGTCCTCTCCGTCTCCTTTGTTGCCATTGGTCCTCCCCCCTTAATCACTGAGCAAAGAAACCTTCACCCCTGCTGATTCAGCAGAGATCCGAACCGAGCCCTGGATCCTGCCTTCTACACACTGCTATTATTATTGACGGCTGTCTGTCTGAATGTCTGTTGGACAATTGGACAGGATTTTTCATTCATTCATTCATTCAACCTGTATTTAGACTGGTAAATCCCACTGAGCCTGAGGACTCATTTACAAGAGAGACCTGATTATTGAATTGAATGAAACTCCCAGAAAGTAACACTGGAGGCACATATTATATGATTGACGTTTGAAGTCAACCCTAGTCAAGATGGCTGCCACCCCAGTCCAATGTAACAATTCAGTGACTGTCAGTCAGCTTTACAGATATTTACTTAAAGGTTGGTGTACAACAGGGATATTCAACTGGTGGCCCAGGGGCCAAATCAGGCCCATGAGTGAGCTCAGTTTGGCCCACCAGTGTGTTCATTTTTAAATTAAACTAGATTTTAAACAATGGTGTAGTTTCACTTACCCTTTATTTATCCAGGTAGTCTCATTGAGCCACAAGAATTCATTTTCAAGAGAGACCTGTTTAGGGAGCAGATGGGGGTTAAGGGCCTTGCTCATGAGCCCAGGTTGGGGCGAATGAGGGTGGGGGCAGGTGTGCAGGAGCTTCACCTACCCCACCCACATTTTTTTAAAAATGTTGTTGGTACCGGGGCTTGAACCGGCGATCTTCCAATCTCTAACCTCTGCGCCACCACTCCCCAAAGTAGTGATACGCGGGTATACCCACTGGAAAAGCTCATGAATTTCAGTATATCCACTTAAAAGTGCCCAGTGATACTCGACATATCATTAGGCATATGCCATTGATATATTAATGTCAGTTAAATGCTTCTGTAACAATCTCTATATGCAGCACTTGTTTATTACATTTGCTTATCCAGCGAACTCTTGTATAATTCTGGACTTAATACTTGAACATGTTTTGCTTTGATACTGTTTTATAAAGTCTATAACATGTTTTTAATACAAATTCAACTGTTGTACAAATTTTGTTGTGCATTTATTCAAATATAAGCATCAGATAAATTTGAAATTGTTCAAAATGCTTCAAAATCTAAATAAATTGATGATTACATTGTACTAATGGATGTACATTGGTTTCTAAGCACAGTATACCCTCTACAAATATGTAGATTACACCACTGATTTTAAACCATCATTCATCTTCTGCTTATTGCAAAGTCAGGTTTCGGCTTGAGCAGGGAGGCTCAGACATCTCTTTCCTCAACCACCTCTTCCAGCTCCTCTAGGAGGACTCCAAGGTGTTCCCAGGCCAACGGAGAGACGTAGTCTCTCCAGCATGTCCAGATTTTAAATGTCCAGATTTTAAACCATAAAGCAAACTTACTTAATAACAAAGGGGTGCACCAATAAATCTGCCTCGATTTCCTTAATTTTGGGAGATCTCAGATCGGCCGATACTTACACGAGACACCGATTTTACCGATTTTTTGTAGTTTTAACAACAATTGTCTAAACTTCATTTATATTTCAGAGCACTACCTCATGGCCAGTTAAAACAAGTCTGTATTGTAACTCAGTAACTGTGGGCCCCTGAGCAGTTTAGTTGAATAGTCCTGATGTACGAGCCTAAAATAATTCACAACACAAAACCTGAGCGCTGACAGATTGCACAAAGTTTTGATTTGAAATATTGCTGACTTTGCTGAAATTTGCTGAAAAAGCTGATGTGAAGTGTTAAAGTTGAATTAAACAGTAAAAAGCTTATTTGAGCAGAAAACTGAAAGATTAAACAAGGAGAACAGTGGTTAAATGCTAAAACACACCAAACTGTAGCTAACTAACAAAATTAGCAGACTAGTATCAAAAAGCTCAAAAGAGCTAAACCATAATCAAAACAGAAGTCAATGGCTAGGAACAGTAAAACAATGTCTAATAGTTAAAATTTGCAAAAGTTTGACAATAATCGCAAATTAGCAAAACTGTAACAAAAAGCTAAAATCGGAAAAAATCATAGCACGAAGGTGAAATTAGCTAAAACAACCAAAAATGTAGCCAAATGCTAAAATAAGAAAGTATATCTAAACAATAAATTATGTATAATTAATTTTTTTAGTTTTTATACCTTTCCAAAATAACTTTTTTTTTTAAATTACATCAGTCCAAAAAAACAAACAAACAAAAAACAAACAAACATTGAAATCTTTCAGCTTAGTAAAAACATTTTTCTCAGTGAAACCCACTATTTGTCTTTTTGGGTTCCTTAGCTAGCCTTGTGCTACTTTAGCTTTAGCTTGCTTGAGATGATTTGAGCTAGGCTTTGGGTACTTCAGCTCATGGTTTGCAACCTTTTTTGTTTAAAAGTGACTTTTAACCATCTTTTGCACTCAAAACATAAAAGATGTATGGAGCCACAAAATCTACTTGGCTTTTAAAAAAATATTTCTGTAAAAACCTGATTTCAGCCAAACCTACTATAGTTTAGTGTCATTCTGTTCCAGGAACTGTACACACATTGCAAAATGCTAGCTCAAACTAAACAACTGAATTGAACGAGTTATAAAGAACTAAAAAACAACCGTGTGTGTGTGTGTGTGTGTGTGTGTGTTAGTACATTTACAGTGATAAAGTACTTTAGGAGCTGCAGACATGTGAATGTGTTTCACCCACACAACCACAGTATTTTCACCGCCTCAAATTATCTACTGCAGGTGCACAAATGCCATCCTACCAGTCACACAATGACAAGTTACATATTTGTTCCAGTTGCTGTAAAGTAAATGGTGCAAAAGACAAACACAAACCAAAGTGAAGTCAGGAGCAAAACTTGCACATCTGCACTTTGACTGCAGCGACACCTGCGCATGTGCTGAATATTTTTCACCAGCTGTTTACTTATGTATATTTTCTGACATAAACTAACAAACAGTGTAACTGCTTAAACTTATCGTAAATATGGGGTTCTGCAAACTTCTTATTTTTAAAGGAGCTGTTTTGGGCTGAAAACAGGCAAATTAATTGGTCATTATTGCCCTCCATGGAAAAAAACAAAGGCAGACATAACGCTCTTGCCTTCAGAACGTTGTTATTGTTAGTGGCAATGCTGGATGTTTGTCTGTCTATTAGCAAAATATCATATATGAAACTTTCAGAAAAGAATTGTTGCATGTACATCTATAACAGAAAATATTTTGGAGTCAGCCTCACGCCACAGCTAATAGACCTTAGCTATAACTCCGGCAGTTTTACAGATATTGAGCTAAAATTTGGTGTATTAGCTGAGATTTGGGGAGTGGTGGTAGCTCATTGGTCAGTGTCATGGCTCATAATCCTGAGGCTGCAGGTTCAAGTCCAGGTTACATCAGGAAGTGCATCTGATGTAAAACAATTTTTAAATGTTTCATGCAAGTTCGCACACTGTGGTGACCCCTGCAGAATGAAACGGTCGACAAAGAAAAAGGAGTAGTCGAGATTCAGTATCAACATTTACTCCGAGTGCCCACTGATTACATGCTCTGTTATTAAAACGTACCCATTAAATATTGGTCAGCTGTCTAACAAAGTTAAGTCAGGTCCTCGGGATGGTTTCTTTTTGTTGAAACGTTTCATCTTTTATCCAAAAGACTTCATCAGTCTGATGCGCTGCAACAAACTCGGTCTTGTAAACAGCACCTTCTTATAGTGGGTCAAACAGTTTGATGGTGCTCAGGTGGTTTCTGTTGTCTGCCCTCTCCCCCGCCGACTTGTGTGAAGTAGTCATGGCCAAAGTGGCTCAGGATACTGGTCAACTGAGTTTGTTAAAAAGATCTTATAAACCATTAGATGGAATATAATGAAACTTTTAGAAAATTATCATTGGATAGACCTCTACAATGTATTGACCTTTGGAGCAAACACTATTTAAGATGATTACCGCAGCAAACTGAATTTACAGAAACAGCTATAATTCAGTCAACTATGAAAATATTGTGGTATACAGTACATTCATGTGGTTTTAGCTGATCGCCATTCACAACACATACTGAAAAATTTACACCTCATGCAAGATCTAGAATTGCGCCGTTCGGGCTGGCTGCAAGTTGGAGTATAGCTCTGTTACTTTCATTCTGAGGTATTGCTTTTGAAAACTTTAATTCCTCTTCTTTCTGGATGTAAACCTATTTTTTCAGATGATTGTTTCCTCTGGTATCAGATGCTGTGCAGCTGGAAGGATTTTTACTGAAACCTTTTTACTTTTGGGCATTTATTATGATGCGTAACCGTGGCAACAAGTTGTTTTTTAACAACCAGGAGCAGCTGATTAACATCTCAAAAGCTCAACTACCTCAGCTACAGCCACAAATCCCAAATGAGTTGAAAAGGAGGCACTGTGGATGAATTCCCATCAACCTGGCGGCGGTGATCAAGTACCTGACCATCGAGCTCATGGAGCTGTTGGGAAACTCCGCTCGTGACAACGGGAGTGCCGCGATCGCACCCCGGCACCTTCAGCTGTATGTCCGTGGCAACGAGGAGGTTTCGGGCAGTCCTGCTGCCCAGGAGGACCGAGAGGCCCGCCAGATCTGACAGCAAGCTGGATCAGGGTGGACGGATCGGTATCTGTGGCCAGATTCTTTGAATTTGCTGCAGGAGATCCTTCCTGCCCGCAGCTACCAGCATCTATAACAACTCTTGAATGAAACCAGGATGATGAGCTACAACAACACTTAATTTCCCTCTGGGATTAATAAAGTATTTTTGAATTGAATTGAATCATTCACGATCATAATAACAGGTTGTGTGTAATCTTGTTAACAAAGTTTATAAATTAGCCAGTTAACTGGCTTGAAAAGTGGCAGGAGAAATATATCTTATATATCTTCAAAAAATACTAGGACTTTAATTTTTATCTGTGTTGTGAGTGGACAATGAACTCTGCTACCTCACGGAAACTCTGCAAGAATGTCAGAAGGAACCTGCAAGACCTCACAGGACTCGAGTCATGCACAAGCTCGCAGACATGAGAAGGAATTTTTAAAAAATCCTGTGATTCTGGTCCAACAAGAAATTTATTATCAGCATTAGCTGATCTCAACAAAACAAACACAAAGGGAGTGTGACAAAGTTGGTTAATAACTTTTATAAATCTCCAATGCTTTTTTGGGTTACATTGAATTTCATGGCACAAATGAACACTTCAGTGTTTGCAGTATCATTTAAACTGGAAGAGCAAAAAGGCAAGAGCTCTGCTCTTCCTTGAGTCAACATTCATATTGATATGTAGTTTATTTTATGTATTTTTGCAATCCAACTACTTCCAAATAGATTGTGTTAAGTATTCGTGGATCAAAAGGGGGCAGCACAGCGGTGAAGTTGGCAGACATATTGGCTCTCAAAGAGCAGGTTGCTGGATCAAATCCTGGCTGGGCACCTTTCTGAGGGGAGCTTGCATGTTCTCTCTGTGCACGTGTGGGTACTGCTGGTAAATCTGGTTCACTTTATGGATCAAGTTAATCTGAATCAATCACTAAAGTAACCCAGCTCACTTGAGTCGCACACGCTGCACAACTGACTTACAGCTAGTCTTTAAATTGAAATGAATCTGAGATTACACTTGAAGACTGTTTAGTTTGTATTTTTATTTTTACACACTGAGCACCATGAGTTTGTTTTGACTGGATCATATTGTACTCTTAAAACAAGATATCCTTTCCACTATGTACCCTTTTGTAGTAACAAAGCAGGCTATCCTGACAAGTCTACTAAGTAGGTCGCATACAACAAGTACACATACAAACTGAAAATACAAGTTACCCTATAAACCCCACATCTGTGTCTACAAGTCATAAGTCCACCATATGATGGCCACATCAACTAAAGATTAGATTACTCACACACACAAACACACAAGCAACCCCCTAAGCAATATTCAATACAATGAGCACATTTAAAATCGTAATAAATTAAAGTTGATGGCTGAATCAATGAATACACATACCTAAAAAAAAGTTTATATCATTGATTCCGAGCATGTTGCTGACTTTTTTTTTTTACAAGGTCGCTCTGCATTATCATAACTTTGAAACAGTTTAAGCCATCAGAAAATTTTCAATAACTTCTGACAGATGAGATTTTTTTGCTTTATAGCAAATATAGGCTTATTATAGTAACCTCACTTCTGCTGCTGCACAAAGCCAGTAAAACAGCCCCCCGTATCCCTCCTCCCACACAGACACAGCACAAACAGGTAATCCAAACCAGCACTTTTCAAATGCAGCCCATTTGGATATCCTGCCCCTCTTTTTCGGGGATGTGGGTGTGGGGACGGGGTGGGGGTGCAAAATCTTAAGACTGTCCCAACTAAATTGGAATGTTGACAGGTATATGTACATTGGGAAAAGTGGCTGTCGCTGCAAATTGCGCTTTAATGTTGACCTGTTCAACTGCATTGTAGGGAATTTGATATATGTGGTTGACATATGAATAATTCCATCCCACACAGCTGGCATGGCTCGATTCAGGGTCGACTGGTACAGGCCCGATGGGTCTGCCAACTCCCTCTGTAAAGCCCCTGTTGCTAGGAACACCAGTGTGGTCAGCAGCTGTATGTGTACGGGCAATGCACGGCACCTCGCTGTGTCACGCAACAAGACCAAGCTCCAAGCACAGTTCCAAAAGGAGTGCCCTTGGAGGCCTAAAATGGCTGATGAGCCAGTCATCATCATGGGCCAGAAAATCCTCTCTGTCTCTAAATGCACGCTCTCTGCATATTGCGCCATTTGCTATATCTTCTAACAAGGCTAAAGTCGTTGTTAAAGGTATCTTCTGCACCGTTTTGTGTCCATTCATCTAGTGGTATACATGTGGATGTATTACTTGATCATCATGTGTCTGGTGTGTACAATAATAGTTTTCACATCTTTAACAGTTTCCTAGTATCACCATGGATGCTGTCTACCATGATGTGCTAAGATTCACAAGTGGCTGTAACTACCATACTCATCACTGCATCCTGTATTCACTGGTTAACTGGTCATCAACTTTACGCAGACTCTCACACTGGTACATTTTCATCTTTAAATCACTTTTTGGCCTGCTGCATTCATATATATATCCTCCTACATGTCACTTTGTCAGTGCAGCTACAGAGTGCGCTCTCAAGACATCATTACCTGCAGTGTCCCCTCAGTGCAGACTGAATTTGGCAAAAGTGTCTTCTCTTACTCTGATTCTGTTTCCTGGAACATCTTGCAAAAAGATCTGAAGCTCTGGACTAAGGGATTTTAAACAACTGTTAAGTTCATGGCAAAAACCAACGCAGACATGTTCTTGTTTGTAGTATTTTACACCATTTTATAATTTAGCATTTTTTGTTCGTTTTATATCGCTTCTTTTAGTTACTTTTCATTTTATGTGCTTTTATATGGCTGTTTGTTGTTGTGTGTACTTCATCTGTGGTTTTTGTTTAAAACAGGTCTCTCTTGTAAATGAGTCCTTGTGACTCAGTGAGACTAACCTGTATAAATAAAGGTTGAATAAATTAATCACCTCTAAGTGTTGTCAATGGACCATAGAAACGTGTGTATGCCAGTCATGAAGTTGGCGGGGGGCTGCGCACATTTACATGGTCGTTTCATTCTTGACACATCTGAAGTTTTGGGTGAAAAGGGCATACGCCATGTTTTTGTGCATATCCTTTGTACATGGGGCCCCTGATTATTTAAATGGTCTGTACTTCTATAGCACCTTTCTATCTTATCAAGATACTCAAAGAGCTTTACACTACAATCTGTGTCCTCGTTCATCCATTCATATAGCACTCTATATATCCATACAAAGAATAGTCAGAGCTGTATCACATTCATACAGTGATGGGACACACATCAGAGGCCATGAGGGGTTTAGTGTCTTCCCCAGGGACACTTCGACATGTGACTGCTGGTGGAATCAAACCCCCAACTTTTCCATTGGAGGACGACCACTCTAACCACTCAGCCACAGCTGCCCCCAAAATTTAAAATCCAAAAAGAGATTAATAATAATTTTAATAATTGATAATGTTAATCTTTATACATTTACTGCGTGAACTTTGGCAGCACGACGGCTCAGTGGTTAGCACTGTTGCCTCACAGCAAGAAGGTCCTGGGTTCAATCCCTTGTTGGACCTGGGGTCTTTCTGTGTGGAGTTTGCATGTTCTTCTTGTGCTTGTGTGGGTTTTCTCCGGGTACTCCGGTTTCCTCCTACAGATCAAAAACATGCATGTTAGGCGACCTTCAGGCCTCCGTTGCAAAAGAGATCTGTGATCTCAATGGGATTTGCCTGGTTAAAACTTTGCTGTCACTCTGCCAAGAGAATGAATAAATGCTGAATTTGTTTATGTTTCAAATAAAATGGAATAACTAATACAGAAATCATGAAAATTGTGTCTTGTTTATTTGCAGTTGAACTACTTTAATGTTTTTTGAGTGGTAAAGCTGTGTTGTTTTATCTATTTGTGTCAGGGTCAAACTGTCTGCAGTGATGTTCTGTATAGCCACAGTAGGCAGCATTAAAGCATATAATTGTTGTGTCATTTTAGTATTGTTGCCATAAATTCCAGAAAATATTGTGTTAATTTTAGGTCCAAATTGCCCATTTTCATTATAGACTGATTATGTGGTTCATATCACCTCATCAGCATGTTAACTGCTGACAAAAGTTATTATTTACGCATCGCGAAGCAGGTTTATGTTCAGTTATATTTATCAATAAAACAGGATTTATTTTTAAAATGTCTTTGTTAGAGAATGAAGACAGTTTTTTTTAACCTTCAGAAAGTTTTGAATGTGGATTGCATTGTCAGAACAATTGGCACAAGCTCAGTATTTTTGCTTAAACAAGGCAGAGATGCCAATTAGGCCTTCTTTTATTTAACAATGTAATGGAGAATAAGTTTGGCGTTTAACTGTCTCAACATAATATAGCCGACATAAATAGAAACAGTGTGGATCTAAGGATAGCTGTGTTTTCAGATGGCATTCTGCTACTTCTCTGACCTGTTACGCTCTATCCTGCTCACCAGGAGGCTAATACAGTAGTATTCACAGTTCGACATTCACAGATTCGCTCTTTCACGGTTTTTCACCATAAGATTGTACAACACACGATTGCCAACTTTAATATTACTCACATGATCGGGATGGTATGAGATAAAAAGTTTAAAAAAATACTTCGGACAGGCGCTGCCATTTTGTAGTTTTCTTGCAATAAGCCTATACTGTAACGTACGTCAAAAGAACTACACTACCCAGAAGCCAACAGTGCTTCCGGCCACTGCTTTCTTGCCGAAATGGAGGGAAAGTTTTGCAGTGCAAAGTCAGACGTAACAATCGATCTATTGAGCTCACAGAACTTGCAGGAAAGTCACGAATGATCCTGAAGCTTCCTGAAACTCAATTATCCACGTGCACATCAACCTGGACAGGGCAGTGGGCTTCGTCGCTGCAGGGCAGGTCTGCAGAACCGGAACCGAGCCAGAACAGAGTTGCTGGTCTGAACAGCTGGTGAGTAAAATTTTGCAGTACTGTACAATACATGTTCATGTGTTGTTGAGTTTAGACCATTGTAAGAGTGTGGGAAGGATTTATAAATCCTTAAAATATAAATTTTAAAATAAATGTAGCATTCCTATTTCACGGTTTTCACCTTTCGCGGTGGTGTGTGGAACGCAACCTCCGTGATAGTCGAGGGACTACTGTACTGCTAAACTGGAAATTGACAGCTTCACCTTACAAGCAGGATTAAAGAGGTTCTTTATGTTGGGATCTGTGTTTCTGACATCCCCCATGTGTCCTCTGTGTCCCAGCCTGGCCCTGCAGATGCTCTGAGTAGGTGGAGCACAGCTGTGGACAATGACAGCTGACTACCACTCTTCATAAGTCTGAGTCATTCCATTAATCTTTGTTTGATTGTTAGTGATCAAATATTGGTTAATGTACACCCTCTTGTGCTCTCAGTTATGATTACTTAAGGACTAGCTTACTTTGTGATTCACAGAGATCCTTGTGTGTTCATTGAATTGTCTGTCTCCTCGTTACCTCTGGTGACTCCTCATTTGCTGAAAGTCAGTTTCTTCTGCAACAAAGAGAAAAACCTGGTTACTTTCACTCAGGCTTTCACTCCCAGCAACATACAGCACCTGTCTCTACTCCATGGACATCCTCCCCTGAGCACAGAACCGCAGCCCTAACAGTTGCACCCGAGCCTGGAAATGCAGCACACCAAGAAAGAGACACGTCAGTCCAAAGACAAATTATTGATCTCCTCACACTGTCCCCTGCAGACGCTCTCGTCCTTTGTCCGTCTGCTCCTCTAAATAAATTTGCTTACCTTTTTGACACTTACCTCCAGTCTGGTCAGTGCTCTGGGTTCTGGGTTCAAAGTATAACTTGCCAAAATGACACTTTTATTTTCTTAATGTGGAAAAAATAGTCTGATTTGGTTGGTAAGATTTTCACATTTGAAATAACTTCTGTGTTGTCTTTCTTTAAAGTTACTGGATCTAAGATCATTCTGCACTGAGCACCACAATGATGTCCTTATACTTTTAGGTTTATATGCATGTATGCAGTGTGTGTGAAAATGCATGTGTATTAATACATTTTGATATTGTTATTATTTGCATTTAAAGTACAGTATGTATTTATTTTTCTTGTTGGTTAGGGGTGGGTGCCAGGCTAGGGTGTGTTTGTTTGTTTGAGAATTGTTGATTTTGTGTAGAAAAGAAAATTAAAAGTTATTCAAACACCTCCCATCTTTGTTTACAGCCAGTTCAGACCAGCCACTGGTTTTGTTTTGGCCCAGCTCTGAGTATGGAGAAAGTCGATCAACCTTCCCCCATTCCCAACCCCTTCAGATGAAGCTTGCTATGACCTGAACACCCCCCCCCTTGTTGCACAGGAATTTGTACCATTTGGGTCCAAAAGTCAACTAGATTTTCAATCTTTTTCTCTCTCTCTGCATGTGGGTGTGTGCGCATGTATTAGCAAAATATTGCATGAAGTTTAGTTGGATTTTCAGAAACATTTGCAGGGGTTGTTGATACATCTGGTGTGGCAGCAGCAGTCCTCCCCAACACAAAGCTTTAAATGATTGCAGGAGATCCAACATTTTTCAGTCAGGTCATCTGCACAGTTTATTTTTTTGTGCTGAAACATTTCGCCTTCAATCCGGAAGGCTTCATCAGTCAAGGAAACACACAACAAAACTGATTCTTCCCCCAACAGCTTACTCCAAAGTGGAACAAACCAGTTCTGCTTGTGATAAGAAGGTCTTTTTGGTATTGCTGGCCCTCTTTCTTGTTGACAGTCATGCAATCTGGTTGAAAACAACAAAGTCCATGCTCAATAATCCAGGTATTATTGAGCAATGGACTTTGTTGATTGCAGGAGATATTTTGTTTGATGTCAACTCTGTTAGCAAAATATCTTTAAACTAATGTTTGAACTTAAAACTCTCAAAGTTATCATTTGATGTACATTCAAGATTAAGCTGACTGTTGATCTAGTTGGTTTCCTTCTGGGTGCTTGCTTCTGCCGGGTTTGCCACAGTGACTGAAAACACATGAAAGATTTGGCAGTTGTTTTACACTGGATGTCCTTCCTGATGCAACCTGGATTTGAATCTGCTGCCTCAGAATTACAAAACCACAGCACTGACCACTGATCTACCGTCACCCCTGGCTTCCTAAACTTACCTTCTACTTTTAGTGATTTGGATTCCATAATGTAGAATGTGTGAGTGTATTGTGTTAAAAAGGATTGAACTGTGACTAGATTTGAATCTGACTTGAACCTCAGCACATTGAGATAGCTTTCATAATGAATTGGAACCATTAAAAAATGAATTTAATAACTTGAAACTGATCAAATTGTTGGGTTTTAATTCCATTTTTAATAAGGGTCAGACTGCTGTTGACCACTGATTCAGTAGAATATTTGGTATATTTAAAATCGTGAAACTGGCATGGACAAAAAAAGACAACAACTTTAATGGGACAGCTGCATCTTTTGCAGCAATCACTGCCAACAAGTAATGTCTGTATTTTACAACGAGACATCTGCATTTGCCAACAGGCAGTTTAGTCCACTCTTCTGAGCAAACTGCTTACCTTTCCAAAGATGTTCAATAGGATTATGAGCAGGGCTCATGGAGGACTGTTTAAGAAAAAAAATTCTTAGACAATTTTGGATGTTTTTGCTGAATGTTTTGCGTCATTATTATGTTAAAGGGCCTACGACCTGTGGCTGAGAATGAGTTTTCTAACACTGGGCAGTATGTTTTGCTCTAAGATGACTTGGAAGTCTTGAGATTTCATTCCACCCTGTACAGATTCAAGACTCTGTGCTACATGGAGCAAAGCAGCCCCAAAACCAAACAAAGCCTTCTCCACGTTTCACAGTAAGTGTGATGTTCTTTTCTTTAAAAGCTTTGCTTTCATTCCTTAAACATGAACATGTTGTGATTGCAACCAACTACTGCATGTGCCGAGTACTGTATGTTTTATGTTCTCACAGGAAATAAGACTGCTAAATTTTACATGACGACAACTTCTTGTATCACATCAGTGAGACTGTTCCTGGATAAAACGGCTTGTCGAGTAAGTGCAGGACAACATGTCACTCATTTTAGCAGCGCTTTGCTAAATTCAGCTAAGTGTGGTTAGATTCCACTGCTTGTGATAATCTGACAGTTTCTCAGACTTGCTTGACCTTGTATGCTTGTCTGAACATTACTTGCTAGTATGAGTGAGACATGAAATGTGTTCTGACAGGTAGCCAATGAAACGGTCTCCCTTTGTTATGGATTATAATTTATGTGGACTGCATCCCCCTTTATCCCTCGAATCCAACATGGTGAACAAAACATATTATTTATGCAAAGATAAGAGGCAGGATTAGGTATCTTTTGTTTATGTGCAACTAGAACAGCTAGAACAAAGACAGCAGCACAGCTCTTATTACTATCACTGTTTGGCTCCTTTCTTTAAATCCCCACCCACACGCCCATATTTCCAATGTTCTTTGTGATCCTCCCTCCCAAACATGTCCATTCACACTGACTCTCTCTTTTGTGCAATACCTCCTTTTGTTTGCCTCAATAAACATCATTATTGCAGTTTTTGCTTAAGAAGATATTTTTGGCATTAAGACAGAGCTGCACTACAGGTAATTACGGCAGCACCTCATGCTCCACCGGCTGACCTTGTTCAGGGGTAAAGACTAACACAGAGCCTCACCAAATAAATCTGTTGAAAGATCACAAGAATAAATTGCCTCTTAGTTACAAAGAAATGTGTGCTGTCGGGAAAATGCCACAGGAATCACTGAGCGGTCTTGTCTAAAGAATGCACAACATGTTTAAAACATTGGGCAGACGTTTGTATTTCAAAGCAGTTGCAGAATTGATGTAGGCATCTCCAACCTACCTAAATGTAGTTCCTATAATTCTACTGTGCAAGAGCTGTATTTTGACACCTGACAGAGGAGCTATATTTCTTACAGAAAACATCCAAGGCTACAGCTTTGATTGTCCAGCCCTAAAAGCTGCACTGATGGAAAATTATAATTAAAGGCCTAGCATTTCTTTGCTTGCATCACCTACTGAGAAGAGACGGAGCCTTAGCTGTTTTAGTAAACTTTGAAAACAGTGTTGTTTAATCACATGCAATATTGCAAACTATCATGCTGACAGTGTGTCATGAATGACCGTCAGCTACTACCACATCAAAGTTTAGTTCATAATACTGTATGTAGCAATGTTTCAGTTTTGCATTTTATAGTCATTTGGCTCGATATGGGAGGACATCTTGAATGGAATAACCAGAGATGAAGCTAAAGCTGGTTCCAAACTAAGAGCCAGTCAGGAGTTCCTCAGCCAGAGAGCTTACTCAGGTTCATTTCATTATTTCATTACCTTCTGACAGTGTTATAGTCAAGACCACCTAACCCAAGACCAAGTCAAGACAAAGACCAGAGTGTACCGAGACAGAGACAAGACCAAGGCTTTTGGGGTCCGAGATCAAGTCGAGACCAAAACCGAGGGAGGGCGAGACCAAGCCAAGACCAAGACCTCAAGTCTTGGAGCTCAGTCTTTTCACAGATTATCTTAAACTATACTGTCATAACATAGTGACAGTTTTAACAAATATGTAAAAAAATAAAAAACATATGTAACTTTTATAAAAATATTTTAAATAAAAGTTACATACTGCAACTTTAAGTTTGCTTTTGAATGAATGTATCAGCTTTTATAAATTGTCAAAGCTACATAACAAAGAAATCAGACATTCAGTGTTTTTTGCACAATAATTTTCATGTCATGTGACCCACTGACACAAAACTTATGTTAAACTATTCTACTAGACCTGACAGACGAGGCACCCTTATTTTTCATTTTAAAGCATTTTCTAATTTTACATACCGTATTTTCCGCTGGACACGTCACTCCACCCTATAAGTCGCATCAGTCCATACTTGTCTAATAAAGAGGAAAAATCCATAAATATGTCGCTTCGCCGTATACGTTGCATCTATTATGTGATGCGTTGCGTTTGTTACACGTCACCACTGACAACCCAGAAATGTGGACCGGTATTGTGCCAAAAACCGATGCGCTGCCAAATGGCGGCCGCAGGAGCGTGCACTGGAGGACTTAAAATTTTTTTTTAAAAGATTAACACTTAAAAACAATTGTTTGTTTGCTCAAAATTATAGTACATGTGCAACAAAAGGGTGTCAGCAAAGGTCAAAGGAAATGTTTACAAGACAGTTGTAAGACCAGCTGGTCTGGAGAGACTGACACTGACAAAAAGACAGGAAAAAGAACTGGAAGTGGCAAAAATGAAGATGAGGTTCTCATTTAACTTAACTTGTCTGATACCAAAATTTTCTCTGAGCTTTCCAGGATGATCTTGAGTATAACCAATGGTACCTGTTACAACTCGGGGAACCCAGAGTGGTACGAGACTAGGAAATGAGGCAGGACTCAAGAATGCAAAAGAACAGTGTTTATTATTTACAGTGATGGTTATTTTACAGTTGCTTTGCTAGAGCCCTGAGGAGAAAGGAAATGGTCAGGTGGTTCTGGCTGAGGCAGTTAGAATGTGGATATTAATCCTGTGGGTCTTTATCTTACAGGTTGGATGGTGGTTGGGAGGCCCAGGGCCTAATCCGAACTAGGCTCCAGAGATGGATGGCAAGCAGGCGAGTGGCTGGAAGGCAAGGCACGAGGATCTAGAAACAGGACCGAAGGGGGACCAAGGTAAGGCAGGATCCGAGGAAGCAGGATAGCAAAAAGCACAAGAACAGGTTTGAGTATCTCTTGGAAGAAATACAAGCACAGGCCAGAGA
This sequence comes from Nematolebias whitei, assembly GCF_014905685.2. NCBI lineage: Eukaryota > Metazoa > Chordata > Actinopteri > Cyprinodontiformes > Rivulidae > Nematolebias > Nematolebias whitei. Next base: position 12,850,995 of record NC_056516.1, on the reverse strand, counting down.
CATAGAATACCATGAATGGCTAATGCTCCGGCGACGAGTAGCATCCAACTGCAGCCTTATGTAGGGTAGGACCTCATCAGGTGGTGTCAGCTGGTGGTGATTAGCGGCCATCTTGGAGAGGGCAGCTGCAACAGATGGTACTCTTACAATACCAAAGTTTGGGAATTATCAATGTAAAATTATTAATACATTTAAAATGGTTAAGGTGTGTTCCCATTCTTTGAATGTAACTGAACAAAATATTCATCAGGGACTTTTTCATCACCACTGTATTTTTCCATATTGGTTGTTTCTTGACTTGAGTCATATTCTATCTTGTCTTCATTTATGGACTCTTTTTATTCCAATGTTTTGGTCAATTTCAGTAAAACTGAATGAGATAAACCTGTTTTAAATTTACTAGGCTATAGTGGCATTATGGAATCTAGTGTAAAAGTCTCACAGTTGTGTATGCACATCCACTGATTATTTTCTGCAAGTTTCAGTACAATTTGTCAAGTGATTTATAAGATATTTAGGTAACAGTGAGACACACAGACCCAGGCAAAGCATTATCATCTGCCTTCACATTTCTGCAGTGGACTATAAGATGTAATTACTTCTTATCTCAGACCCCCAAAGTCCAAACTGATCCTGAAAGATTTTGGAAAACCATGAAATCTCTCTCCGGCAGCTCTCATTCATCTGACCTGCCACCGCAAATACTTGTCAACTCTGTTCCTATGTCAAATAAGCATGAGGTCCTAAACTGTTTCAACAGACATTTTGTTGCTTCTAGTGCCTTGTTTGCCACAGTTACTAATGGAAAACAGCTACTTCTCCTTTAAGCCGAAAAAAATCTACAAATCCTATCTCTCCTACAAGTCAATCCTCAGTAAACTACACCTTTTCATTTTCACTATTTTCGGTTAGCGAGATTAATAAATTGTGAAATGGTCTAGATTCTAAAATATCTGCAGGCCCTGATGACCTTCCTCCTTATTTCTTAAGGCTAGCTGCACACATCATTGCAGAACTGGTATCTCATCTTTAATCTGTCCATAGTTCAAAATACCATTCCAAACGTTTGGAAAAACAGATTTTATACTTCCTTTACTGAAGGGAGGTGACCCCACCATATTGAACAATTATCAACCAATCTCTAATCTATCTATTTTAGCTAAGGTCCTAGAAAAACGGATAAACTCTAAAATTAAGAGGTATTTGGATTCTTTTAACATCTAACCTCTCCATCAATATGGTTTCAAGAAAAAAACACAGCACAACGACAGCTTCGCTGAAGGTTTTTAATGATGTTGTTGAAGCTTTGGATGCTAAGGACTATTGTGCTGCACATTACTTAGACCCGTCTAAAGCTTTTGACACTATGGACCATGACATTTTATGTCATAAGTTCTCAGAAATTGGTTTCTCAGATTACACCATTGGTTGGTTCTCTAATGATCTCTCAGATCGGAGGCAATGTGTTCAACATAATGGCACTTCTTCCATTTAACTAAATGTTAACTACAGTGTACCACAAGGTTCAGTCTTAAGACCCACCCTTTTCACAAGTTGTAAGTCAAATCATTCCTGGTTCATTCGTACATTTCTATGCTGACGACACATTTGTTTATTGTTGGGCAAAAACAGTTACTAAAGTTTTCCAGCTTTTATAGTCTGCTTGATATCATCAAATCAGATTTGTTCCGTCTCAAACGTGCTAAATGCTAACAAAACCAAAGGGATGTTGTTTTCAAACGGGAAGTCGGTCCCAGCAGTCCTTCTTTTTATTTTATCTTTGAATGGTGTTCCTATTGAGTTTGTTGATTCTTATATACTTGGGTATCTTTGTCGATTCACACCTCCATTTTAAGCACCATGTCGAAAACTTGGTAACGAAACTGAAAGTAAAACTGGGTTTCTTTTTCAGAAACAGATCCTGTCTAACTTTGAATGGTAGGAAGCACCTTGTAACTGCAACTTTCCTTCTCTCCATTGACTATGGTGACATTATTTACATGAACGCTCCTGCAAGCACCTTTCAGCTGTTGGACAATGTCTATCATGGTGCACTACGAATCATAACTTTCTGTAACTACCGTACCCACAACTGCATCCTGTGTTTACTGGTTAACTGGTCATAATTCACTTCACACAGACTGGTACATTTTCATCTTTAAATCACTTCTTGGTTTGTTGCCTTCATAGATCTCCTCCTACATGTCACTATCTGAGTGCAGCTACAGCGTGCACTCTCAGGACATTATTGCATGCAGTGTTCCCTCAGTGTGGACTGAACTAGACAAAAGGGCCTTCTCCTACTCCACTCCTTTTTCCTGGAACACCTTACAAAAAGATCTGAAGCTCTCAACCTTGACCTCTCTAAGTGGCTTCAAACAACTGCTAAGTTCATGGCAAAAACCAATAGACATGTTCCTTTTTTTTAGTATTTTATATTGCTTTATAATGTAGCTATTTTTGTTTTGTTCTTTTTTATAATTTCATCCATTCATTTTTCAATTTATATGCTTTTTATGACTGTCTACCGTCGTCATTGTTGTCTACTGTTGTCATTATTCTTTGTTAAAACAGGTGTCTCTTGTATATGAGTCCTCAAGGCTCAGTGAGACTAACCTGTATGAAATAAAGGTTGAATGAAAGAAAAAATATATTTGTAACTCAAGGAGTTTTCAGAAATACCTTTTTTTCCAGTGAACATGACTAACAGTGTTACAGTGTGCCAGTTTGTATACAGCAACTAAGACTATGTGTTCATACTGAGCTGAATTGCCCTATGAGTCATATCTGCATCCTCTGTTGAACAGACAGTTGAAAACAATGTGAAATAAGCCCAAGCATTTACAGAACCAGTACAGTTGTCACATTGAAGAAATGCATGTTTGATATGCTCTTATAAATGTTAGCTATGCTTCTTTCAGTTGTCATAGGTTAATTTCCTGCTGTCAACCAAGGTAACATCTTCTCAGGACTCCAAACTGTAGAATTAAACATAGTCATATTATTTATGTTCCAAGTACAAAATTAGGTTTCAGTCCTGTCTAATTAGTCACAATTTACCACTGAAAAGGTCTTAACATCTATGGGTTTGTTGCTTTGCTTTTTGAAGATCAATCAAGAAATCTGGCCAAATGTGAACACATTGTGAAGATCTGTCTGTTTGTGTCTCGTAACCCATTTTGTTTTTCTGCTCTCCCTCGTGTTGTCAATTTCTGCTGCACCTGTCCCTCATTGTTCTCTCCCAGGTGTTTGTATTTATTTTCTTGTTAGCATCCTTTTATTTTCTGCTTCTTTGTGTTCCCTCGTTGTCTGGGCATTATTCCTGTCCAAGCGTCATGCTTTGTCTCTCTCTGTGTCTCTCAGCTCACATGCGTAAGTTTTGCTGCTTTGTCAGCCTCTTTGTTTTCTTTAATAAATATCATTATTATTTTACCTTCAAGTTTCCCGAGCGTCAGTCTGCACATGAGGTTTAATGCAACACCAGCTTCCGACAGAATGCCCAGAACAACAATGAACCCAGCAGGCTGCCCGTTCCTTTGGGGGGCTCACCCTGGAGGATGAACAGTGTCTCTGCAAAGTAACATGGAGATTCATTGACCATGTGGCCACCTCCAGTGACCTGTGGGCAAGGTGGGTCACCATGGAGGAATCTTTGGGTGAGTTCCCTCAGCTGCCAGGACTGGTCAATTCCCAGGGGATGATGGAGCTACTCAATGAGGCGCTGAAGGAGTGATGTGTGCTGCCCGTTTTTAGCCAGAACTCCAGCCAGCGTTTTTTGCGCTGCCTATCATGATTGTATTAGTGGCGACCCCCAAACTAAGTAGACTGAGAAGGGATGACAGAGCCAAAATACAAAAGGTAAGTGGGATATTTACAGGTGCAGTGCCAGGTATTTACAAGACTGGAAAAGAGGAGAGGGCAAGGTGAGTATCTTTTAAATCCTCAGACAGTCCTTGATAATAATGATGGTTTCTGAATGAAGAGTAATCTCTTACTGTTTGTGTTTGTAGGTGCACCCCGAGGAGGAGTGGAGGGGTCCTGGGTTTCTTGGGGTGATCTGGTGAAGAGGTGAGGATTGATGGAGAGAGGAGCAGGTTGACCCAAGCTGGTTTGTTTGATGGCTGCAGATTGATGAGACACCGTTGGTCCATAGGAAAATCTCTATGGAGAGATGAGGTCCTTGGAGGAACTTGAAGGAGTAGGACATGGAAGGCCCTGAAGAGATGACAGGCGGTGAGGACTGGCTGTAATGAAAAAGGTTAGTTGGCTGAACATGAGTTACCATAAGGTAGTTGATATCCCGGCGCTGAAGAGATTCATTCCACCTTTATTTAGACAGGTTAATCCCATTGAGCCTCGAGGACTCATTGACAAGAGAGACCTGATTTCAACAAAGAATGATGACAACAATGGACAACAGTGACTGCGATAGACAGTTATAAAAGATGCATACGGATTTTTTTTTTTTCAAATTAATATAAGATGGCCAAAAAAGTAGCAAAAACAGCTAGATTATAAGGCGAATGTAAAAAACTAAAGACAGGAACATGTCTGCATTGGTCCTTGCCAGGAGTCCAACAGATTCTTAAAGCCACTTAGAGAGGTGTCTCTAAGTTGAGACCAGATCAGGTCTCCTCAGGCAGCAGCAGGTGTAGAGAGTTGAGGTGATTAGCTATGAAAGAGGGTGAGTGGCAGAGAAAACCCAGAAATCCCACACTGCCTGCATGTCCTGTGCCACTGCCAGCATGTCCTCTGCTGTCACTAGTGTGACCTGTGCCACCACCAGTGTTTCCTGCGCCGCTGGGTTCTCCAGCATTTTCCAAGCAGCCCAGCAAGCCTGAACGTCTAGAGAGTCCTGCTCAGCCGACGAAGCAGTCAAGTCCTCCTCAGCAGGCAAACTCATATCCCTGCATCTCTGTGGGTGTCAGCAATGACAACCCACCTGTTCCCTGCGTCTCCATGGGTGTCACTGCGACGACCCACCTCTTCCCTGCATCTCAATGGGTGTTGGCTGTGATGACCCACTTGTTTCCTGTGTCTCCGCCTTGAGGATGCCTCTCATTCTTCCTCCGAGTTGATGTAGGAGGATGCCACCCACTCTTCTTCTGAGAGGTAGCTAATGTCTATGAGTTGTGGTGGCCATCTTGAATTGGATTATCTCTGAAAGGTAAGTCAGATTTAGATGTACACCCAATGATAATTTTCTGAAAGTTTCATTAAAATCCATTTTATGGTTCATGAGATACTTGCTACAGACAACTTGGGTTAAAGCAAGTAATAAATCCAGTTTTGAAGCATATGTTGTCTGCAACGTATGACGCTTGGAGTGTGTGTTGGGAATGACTCAGCTACCTCCACTCTACGTTTGAGTACAATACTGTAAATGTATTTTTGAAGGTCAGGTGGCTGTGGTGACTATCTTGATTTAGGTTGACTCCAAAAGTTAAAAATAGGCAGATGTACATCCAATGATTTATTTCTTGACCATTTCATTAAAATGCATTGAGTGGATCATGAAATATTTGTTTTATTCAATAGTTAATTCAAATGTTTTAAACACGGTTAACTTTGAGATAACATTCATTGTATAAGCTAGGGAACAGTCTCAGCTACAAACACACTAATACTAATTTAAGTTCAATATCTATTATATTTATTCCGTTGTAGCCATTTCTGGCACTTTGCCACAGTTTCTACACTCATTGGTTCCACACCCAGCCCTAAACAAATGCTAAGGTCGCCTCCTCCTCCTCCTTGCTCTGCCCCGCCTCTGCAGAAACCAAATGAAAGTTAATTGTTGGTAGATTTACATCTAAAGATTATTTCTTGCAAGTTTCATTAAAGTCTGATTTATGAGATATTTTGTTAGCACTCAAACCAACAAACTCACTTGCACACACAGACACAAGAAAAAACGAAAAAGCTCTTCCTTCACTTTCAGCGGGCTATAATCACAGGCTGTAAAACAGAATTATCTTGGTTAATTTGTTTGTGCCTGCATGTGAGTTTAATGTGGGAGCCGGGATTAGAGCTGGATTTTGCTCAGATTCTCACTTTCCTTGTTGCCCAACACTAGTTTTGAACTTTGTATTGAGAGCATAGGGTCCACTTTGCTATTCTTAGCACTACTGGAATGCTTTTTCACTGCTCTGTTATTTACACAGGTAAGGTTATAAAACTTGTTTGGCCCTGTTGCTCCTGGTCAGAATAATAAGCAAGCCCCGAGGCCCAAAGTCTTGTTTGACTGGAAAGGAGAAGTCAGGAAAGTATAAATAAAAAGGTATTTTGGAGAGAAGACATTTGTATGCTTCAACCAGTTTCTCCCATGTAATTTAAGAAAAAATAATAGCCTAGGATTGCTTGAAGGAAAGCATACTGCCATCTACCTTCCAAGAGATTTAGACTAAGATCATCTCTTGATGAGACATGTAGAAGCTGTTTTGCTGAAACCTTGAAAGTTCATTTTGTTTGATCTCATCCCATAATGCTATACCTGTGATCTCACATGATCTGTTAGCACTTGGAGTATGTGCTGTGAATTACTGTCAGCTACTACCACACCAAACTTGAGCTCAGTATCTATAAAACGGAGTTATACCTAAATCTGTTTATTATAAGGTCAATTAGCTATGGCAGACATCTTGTATTGGATCAACTGTAAGTCAGTCCAAAAGTTTGAGGATGGCTTCATTTCCTGTGGTAAAAGATGATACATAAACATATTTAAAATGTTTTAAAATCACATAAGAAATGAGCAAAACAAGTGCTTCATATGTGAAACGTGGTTTTCACGTGGAGTTCATCAGTTTTTTTAATCTACAAATTCACAAGAAAAACATCTGCAAATCATTTGTTTCACATCTTTCACATAAGGAAGAAAGATGTTTTTACAAATTTAGTGTGGTTTTTCTGTATGGGCTGGCCCCTGATGCATCATGATCTATATTTGTGCAAAACACTAAAACCCTGAATGAGTGTTAAAATGGTTGCATTTAGGCTGTCCACATGAAATAGTAAAGGTGGTGTTTCAAAATATATTCTCTATGGAACCTGGTTTAAAAAACACAATTTAAAGGCTCCTAAAACATCATTTCTGCACAAAAGTAAGGCTATAAACAACAACTTCTATGTAATTACATAAAGCATTACTGCAAGAACTGGACCCAAGTTACAATTATGAGAACATATTCCAAGTTTTTGCAGGTAAAAGGCTGCAGTTTAAAATCCAGTTTAAACCTCCAGTATGACTTATCATTTACTACGAAAGAGAAATTATTTGCAACCAGCATTGGAGCTAACATAGGTCATGTGGTTTAGAGGTGTCTGTTTCCTCCCTCCCCCATCCACGTGCATTTCCTATCGAGCAAGGCTATTTCAAACACGTGCTCCGAGCCACGCTGGTCACCACCTTTCTCTTCCCTATCAGCCTGTTTTGTTTTGTCCAGCCCACTATGTCACAGTGTGCTGTGAGATTCACACAAGCCTGGAAGCCATGTGATCACTCTGCTGGATACCAAGAACTACAGGCAGCCGTGTTTACAGAAGAGGAGGAGGAAGGGGAAAAAAAAAGAAAGAAGGAAAACATTTTGGTACAAGCAGTTGACTATCAGCACATTCTGTACAACCCGAGAACACTGCTACTCACGCCTAACAGGAGCGAGGGCCAAATGAACTGTTCACGCTTTATGACAAGGTTACTGCCTAATAATTTCAACTACAATATATATATATATATATATATATATATATCATGAAAGACACTAAACTAATTATTAGTAAGTCTAAGCACTTTTTCAAATTGTTTGCACTGTATCCTGTGAAGCATTTTTGGGAGTATGACAAAAATGCTAATTTTACAACAAAACGTGGCTCAATGAGCAACAGTGTTCAGAGTTTAACTGGCAGCAGATGATGTCACACTAATGTTTCAATTCTCTAAAATTTTCTAATCTTTTGCAAACAAACCTTTTTATTACCTTATCTTTTTTGTGTACACACAGAATAGAGGCACTGTCACTGTCGCTCACTGCAATAGGTAGCTAGCTGTTGAACTCACTCTTTGCAAGTTTAATAATAAATTAAAACAAATGAACAAAACATATATTCAGTACTCAAACTCAGTAATAAAATATTGTGCCAGCTTGTTTTTGTGTTTTCTCCTCTGCAGAAGCTGCACTGGGATGGATTTTCTATTTATTTTTCTCACACTCACTGATCCCCTCATATAGTTTGAGATGTAAACAAGTATCTAGGTTTATCTAAAAAAGTTAAATCTGGTCCTCTGGACATTCAAAAAAAGACATGTTTAGAAAATAAACATAACGTCCCAGTGGCTTTTAAACCCCAAAATACATTACGGCAAAGACTGGTTCATCCCAAA
>NC_056516.1:12839200-12842515 GCF_014905685.2 Nematolebias whitei | reverse complement strand
TGTGTGGCCCTGTGATGGACTTGCGACCTGTCCAAGGTGTACCCCGCCCCTCGCACAATGATTGCCAGACATGGGCACTGGCGACCCCCATGACCCAAAATGAAGGAAGCGAGTAAAAGATAATGGATGGATGGATGGATGGAAACCTGGTGGTGGAATAATGAAGTGCAGGAAGCTATTCAAAGAAAGAGGTTAGAGGACTGAAGAGATGAGACAGGAATATAAGGAGGTGGGATGTAGAGCAAAGAGGGAGGGAGCTAAGGCAAAGCAGAAGGCGTATGATGAGTTATATGGGTGGCTGGACACTAATGAGGGTGAGAAGGACTTGTAACAATTGGGGAGACAGAGGGATCATGTTGGAAAGGATGTGCAGCAGGTTAGGCTTGTTAAAGATAGGAATGGTAATGTTCTAACAAGTGAGGAGAGTGTGATGGGAAGATGGAAGGAGTACTTTGAGGAGCTAATGAATGACAAGAATGGAAGGGAAAGAAGAGTAGAGCTCATAGAAACTGTGGACCAGGAGGTGGGAAAGATTAGTGAGGGTGAAGTCTGGAAATCTCTGAAAAGAATGAAGAAGGGGAAGGCCGTAGGACCTGATGACATACCATTGGAGGTTTGGAAATGTCTTGGAGAGATGGCAGTGAGGTTTTTTGATTCAAATATTCAATAGCATATTTGAGGGTGAGAAAATGCCTGAGCAATGGAGAAGAAGTGTGCTGGTGCCCATTTTTAAGAGCAAGGGTGACATACAGAGTTGTAGCAGCTACAGGGGAATTAAGTTGATGAGCCATACAATGAAGATCTGGGAGATCATTGAGAGCTAAACTTAAATGAGAGGTGACTATTTGTGAGCAGCAGTATGGTTTCATGCTGAGAAAGAGCACTACACCACAGATGCCATCTTTGCTTTGAGAATGCTGATGGAGAAGTACAGACAGGGTCAGAAAGGACTTCGTTATGTCTTTGTGGATTTAGCAAAAGCATATGATAGGGTGCCGAGAGAGGAGGTGTGGTATTGCATGAGGAAATTTGGAGTGGCAGAGAAGTGTGTTAGACTGGTACAAGACATGTATGAGGACAGGAGAACAGTGGTGATATGTGCTGTAGGAGTGACAGATAGCTTCAAGATGGAGGCAGGAGTGCATCAAGACAGCTCTGAGTCACTTTTTGTTTGCTCTGGTGATGGATGACTAACAGATGAGGTCAGGCGGGAATCCATGTGGACAATGTTTGCATATGACATTGTGATCTGTGGTGAGAACAGGGAACAGGTGGAAAAGAACTTGGAGAGGTGGAGGTATGCACTTGAAAGAAGAGAGTGAAAGTCAGCCGTAGTAAGACAGGGTACATGTGTGTGAATGAGAGGGCGGAGGTGGTACAGTGAGGCTACAAGGAGCAGAGGTCACAAAGGTGCAGAACTTCATGTACTTGGGGTCCACTGTCCAGGAAAATGGGGAATGTGGTAAAGAGGTGAAGAAGAGAGTCCAGGCAGGATGGAGTGGATGGAGAAAAGTTTCAAAAGTGATTTGTGACAAAAGGCTGGAAGCAAAAGTCAAAGGAAAAGTTTACAAGACAGTGGTGAGACCATTTATGTGGTATGGTCTGGAGACAGTGGCATTGACAAAAAGACAGATGAATGAACTGGAAGTGGCAGAAATGAAGATGTTGAGGTTCTCCTTAGGAGTGACAAGGCTGGATAAGATTAGGAATAAGATCATCAGAGGTACAGCACAGGTTGAACAACTGGGAGATAAAGTTAGAGACCAGACTGAGATGGTTTGGACATGCCCAGAGGAGGGACAGTGGGTATATTGGTAGAAAGATGCTAGAAATGCAGCTGTCAAGTAAGGTTGGACCATAACATATCGTTCACGATAAGACTTGTTAAATAAACTTGGCTGGGAAAATAAATTATATCATGATATGCTAATTTCATTTCAACATTTTTTTTTTTATTGTAGGTTACATTTATGCTCAACAGATCTTAATTTTTCTTTTTTTTTTTTTTTGGGGGGGGTGGGGGGGGTGGATTTCACCGGCACTTTAGTTTTTGTAGTGGGTTTTGTTGTTCTATATTTTGTGCAGACTTTTCAATCTAAATAACAAGGATCATTTTAATTTTTATTCTTTGAGACTGAATACTTTACTAAATAAAATAATCTCAGTAAAATTAATTCTTGTTTTTAGTTTTTATATAATACTGCAAAGCAACATGTTAAGTTTATTTGGGCAAATGAATTACTGTGATTTCAGTTTTTTTTTTGCTATACGGTATTACAAAATTTATCGTTATCGTCAGAATGCTCTGAAATATCACAGTATTATATTTGAGCCATATCGCCAACCACTACTGTCAAGGAAAAGACAACGAGGTAGGCCGAATAAGAGATATAGGGATGCAGTTAGAGGACATGGAGTGAGGAGTAAGGACAGAGGATGTAGAGGACAGAGTGAGCTGGAGGATGATGACTCACTGATGACCCCTGAAGACGGAAAAGCCAAAAGAAGAAGAAGAGAGGCAGCAGCAGTCCACTAGTCTTGGCTGTTTATTTTCTTTTAGCTGATTTTTTACTTTGTAGCTTTTTTAGCTATAGTTTTGTTAAAACACCATAACAGATGTCCCAATACTTAACGAAATGGGCAATTTGAGTTAGTTTTGTCTGATTGTAGACCTCCAGATTTATTTTACCTGTCATGTGCTGGATGAGAAGCATTTATGAAAAGTGTGAAGATGGCAAAAAATGTGTAAATATGTCCCTTTCTACTGAAATTCAATTTAGTTTATTTAATTAGTGCCAAGTCACAACAAAAGTTGTCTCAGGGCACTGTACAAAAACATTCACATACTTTGCACATGAAAAGCCAATTAATAAAAGTTTTCTAAGGAAATGAGCAGATTGTGTTGAATCTTGACTTCGTCGTAGTCTCCCATCCTGAGCAAGCACAAAGGAGACGGTGGACAGGAAAAACTCGCTTTTAACAGGAAGAAATCTCCAACAGAACCAGGCTCAGGACGAGCGGCCATCTGCTTCGACCAGGCAGGGTTTGAGAGAACATGAAGGAGAAACAAACTCAGGTCCAGATGTAGGACTAGGTGTACCCCCTATTGGAAGAAAGACAAAAATAAAAACTCATGTTAAAGATAGGAATAATTACAAATACAAACAAAGTAGAGTAGAGCAAGTAAAGACAGCAGCAGAGTGAGGAAATGTGGTCAATATTTCCTCCAGCAGTCTAAGCCTATAACAGAATAACTAAAGGAAAGTTTAGGAAACCCAAGCCGACCCTAACTATAGGATTTATCCAAAAGGAAAG
>NC_056516.1:12834750-12839100 GCF_014905685.2 Nematolebias whitei | reverse complement strand
CTGGATTATTGAGCATGCATCAGGATATCTAGGTTTATAATTATGCTTACTATCCACCTTTCTCCTAGGCCCTATGATGCCTCGCATGAATCGTGGGCGTGACTTCCGGCACGGACCAAATCTGGCATTTAGCACCCGCAGCACTGCTAACACACCCAAAATGGATTCCAAAGAGGAAAGTCAGCCAGAAGACACAGTACGTGCCACCCATGACCTTATTGAAAGGTTATTGAAAGATTATTCATTACAGCAGGACAGATTCTCTCCCAAAAGATCCATACTGGACTTAAAAAACTTTGAGAGCCAACTTCTTCTGAACTTGATCAAGAAATTCTTGCTGCAATATTAAAATGTGTCACTTCAAGGGATGTTAGGGACTCTAGCTCTGTTCCCGACACAACACACACAAATGAACACAGATACAGCGTTTTTGGTGGTCTCTTCAAGTTCAAATTTTTCAGCCACATTCTTCTTAATTCCTCTCTTGTATGTAGGCAGTGGGCAACTGTATACCGCTTTTCACAGCAAATCTTTTGTTTTGTTTTGGGTCCATGTTCAAAACTCTGTTGTTATAGCCACTGATTTACTTTAATCTGGTTGTTCATGTAGCCATGAACACAACAGGTACCTGAAGTCCGCAAGGCTATTTTAGTAAACTTTATGGTTGTTAAATAAATATGAACTAAACAAAAACAGCCTTTTATCTGCTAAACTGAACGCAAATTGCTTTCAAATAAATCACGGTCCGTGCTCCAATACCATGGTTTACCATGGTTAACCAGTGCTTACTGCTACTTCCTGTGTGTGACAGGAAGTTGTACCCATAATCATTTCTACAGCAGAGCCCCCAGGAAAAAAGTGGATAATCAGTGACTGTTGGCAGCTTAGAGACATGACAATGGTGGGCTGACTTCAACCCCTATCTAGTAGTTCCCAACTTATTATCAGAGCTTAATCATTAATACAGTAGAGCCCCCCAAATAAGGTGGATATGTTAGGCTGATTGATAACTTTAAATTGTCCCTAGGTGTGAGTGAGAGAGTGAATGGTTGTTTGTCTTGTTTGTCTCTATGTGGCCCTGTGATGGACTTGTGACCCCTGCAACCCAAAAAGGAAGTAGCGGGTAAAGATAATGGTTGGATGGATGATATAATTAGTACTCATCAAATACAATAAGCCTGACCCAGGAGAAGTCTCTAGTGTTATGGAAAACCTCCTGCCTGCCTTGTTCTGGAACCAAAGAAACCTTACCCATCAGTCCTCCATGACTATAGACCTGTTGCCCTGACATCCCACATCATGAAAGTCCTAGAGAGACTTCTGCTGACCCACCCGAGTAAACAAACCAGCACATATCAAGACCGAGTGCAGTTTGCTTATCAGTGTGGACTTGGAGTTGAAGATGCCATCATACACCTGCTTCACCAAACCCCCTGTTATCTAGAAAAGGCAGACAGCACTGTGAGAGTTATGTTCTTTGATTTCTCCAGTGCATTTAACACAATCCAGCCTGATTTGCTTTGTCAGAAACTCCAGAAGACTCAGGTGGAGGCCTCAACAATCACCTGGATCAAAGACTACCTGACAAACAGACCACAGTTTGTGAGACTGAAGGGCTGTGTGTCTAACCAGGTGGTCAGTAGTTCAGGAGCACCACAGGGGACTGTACTCTCACCATTCCTTTTCACTCTGTACACTTCAGATTTCCAGTATAAAACAGACTCCTGTCATCTGCAGAAATATTCAGATGACTCTGCAGTGGTCGGGTGTATCAGAGATGGACAAGAAGCTGAGTACAGGGAACTGGTGGACCACTTTGTGGTATGGTGTGGAAACAATCATCTCATCTTGAATGCGGATAAACCAAAAGAGGTTGGAGATTTCAGGAGAAACAGGAACAGGTCAAACACTATTTCCATCATGGGAGAAGTAGTGGAGGTGGTGAAATATAAATATCTTGTGGTTCACAAGGACTGGACTGGAGAAGCAACAGTCTACAAGGGACTGTACTTCTTGAGGAAGCTGAAGTCCTTCAATGTTTTCAGCAAGATGCTGCATAACTTCTATAGGTCTGTCGTAGAGTGTGCTGTCTCTTCTGCCATTATCTGCTAGGGTAGTAGCACCAGAGCAAGTGACTTCAAAACGCTCAAGCTAAAGAAGGCTGGCTCAGTTTTGAGGACTCTTCTAGGACCTTTGGAGATGACAGTACAATAAAGGATTCTTCACAAAATGAACATTATTGACAACCTCGGCACCCTCTTCATCAGACTGTCATAAAACAAGAGTGTTTTCAGTCAGAGGCTTCTTCAGATCCGCTGCAAGACAGACCGCTACAAGAGATCTTTCCTGCCCACAGCCATCAACATTTATGACAACTTTTTAATGAAGCCAGGATGATGAGTTATAACATTTATATTCCCTCTGGGATTAAAAAAAGTATTTTTGAATTTGAATTTTGAATTTAAATAAAATATTACACAGAACACTGGTACACTAATTTATAAAGTACAAAGTATTATCAGTTTATTGTATTTTCCCCTGCATCGTTGAAGTGTGTGTGTGAATTTTCTTTGACGTATTTCTCTCAAACTCGGTCTCACAGGCCCACTTAGATGAGCAGACCTTAGTTTTTATTTCTGTTTTTCTAACATAAATATACAGTTTTATCTCAGCTTGTCTCTCTGTCTTTAAGCAGACATACATTCAGCTATTTAGTTTTGCTGTAGGGCTTATCAAGCAATGATTTTTGTCTTTGTCAATGTTGCAAACAATGTTGACTTTGTGAAAATGAGTTGGAACTTCCTGAGTTCAAAAGTCAGACAGCATTAGTGAGAAGTTAAAAGGCCACATATACGTAGTTATACAAGCACCATTCTAATGTCTGAAGAAACTTTTGAGAAATCAGACAAGGAGAGATTCCATTCAAATGAGTGTGTCAAAAGCTTCTTTTATCTGGCTTTTTTAATTGAAAAGCCTTTTTTTGTTTGAGGTTGGTACATATTTACCCTTTGAACAGTTCGTTTTAGTGTCCATTTTGGGTTTGGGGGTTCCTCTACTGTATCAATACCTGGTGTTACATTTGAGCCTTGCAAGCAGAGTAAAAGTCACTCTGTATTCAGATAAGCCTTTATTTATTTGGAGGAGAAACATGCGGTAGACACGTAAACTGCGTCTTGGCTGAGCTCCTGCCGGCCACGCTGAAAAGTTGCCTTTTATGATTATATCCTCACTGCCTTCAAGCTAGATTTTGTCTCTGAGACTATTGCTGATTAACTAACTCAAAAAAATTCTGATATAGTCTCTAAGCAAAAGAAGTCAAAGGTTTCGGTCTCTTCTCCCACACGGCCCGCTGCCCCAGACGCAGCCTTGTGTCGCCATGATGGAGAGGCGGTGAGCACAGCAGGTAACACCACTGTGGACCTCAGAGCGGAGTTTGACCAAAGTAAACTGGATGTTACACAGAATGAGAACTGTCTGTCCTTATGCTCAGATGAAACAGAGAAAAGTGGGACGGTGAAAGAGTTGAGGTGTAAAGTCGATGGGCTTAAGAGATAGTTTGAATCCATGGAGGGAAGTATGAGATGTAACCATATTAGAATTATTGGACTTCCTGAGTCAGCAGGTGAATGTACCCCCATGGTGATAGCTAAAATGCTAATGGAAGCCCTAAAATTGAGCAAGTTGCAGCTGATTGATTATGTGCACCGGACACCGGGCAGAAGAGGCTCAGATGGGTAATCAGGAGTTGTCGTGGTCAGGCTTCATTACCATCAAGAACATGTGGAAATATTACAGCAGGCGTGCAGTGGTGACCCAGTTCACTTCAAAGAATCAACCGTATTAATCGCCGCTGACTCCACCCCAGGAGTGGCAAGGGCATGAGCAGCATTCATGGAGGCGAAACAACTATAACAATAACTAGATGAAACCAGCTGAATAAATTTTGTGTCATCATTTCAGGACTCTTGGATTCTCATTATAAGATTCCCTGCTTTCTCCTCCAACAACCTCCACTCTGCAGCTAATCAACTGATTGACTACACCTGTTTCCTGCCATCAAGACTCCACACCCCTGCTCTACTTAAACCACAACCTGACGTTCAACCAACGCTCGAACATTAATTACCTCTGGTAAACTGTGACAGCCAGTACAATACTAGACTTTGACTCGTCTGCACTAACCTGTCTGTCTTCTCCCTGCTTGTCCAGCTCTGCTCCAGTCATCCAGCTTGTCGGACCTTCTCCTGCCTGCCTCTGGTTGCCAACCCTGCACATCGAGATCACACTGAAGGATAACACTCAGACCATTCCACCAACTCTCAGCAACAGTAAGATACTTACCTCTTTGGA
>NC_056516.1:12822509-12834650 GCF_014905685.2 Nematolebias whitei | reverse complement strand
CCCCCAAGAATTGCCTCCAGGCAACCTGTATCGTTTCTCCAGGTTGGCTCTGAAGAAGTTGGTAATCAAACGGGGGGTCCAGGATAAAAGAACGGGGAATCCATGACCTTTCCTCGGGGCCATAGCCCTCCAAGTCATCTAAATAGTGGTAACCATGGCACTGACGACGAACATCTAGAATGGTCCTGACTGTGAAGGTCGGGTGGTTATCGATCAGTCGGGTGGGTGGAGGGAGGTTGGCAGAAGGGCGCAAGGGACTTTCGAAGACTGGCTTGATCTGGGAGATGACCTGGGAGATGAACTGCAGACTGGTTAATGATTTTGGTGATAGGGAAGGGTTTGATGAATTGGGAGGCCATCTTCTTCGGGCTGTCCTTAATGTTGATGGCCCTGTTGGAAAGCCATACCTTTTGACCCACCTGATAAGATGGGGCTGCGGAGCGATGGAGGTCAGCAAACTTCTTATTTTGGGCCGCGGTGCGCATAAGAGCTGCCTTGGTTTGCCGCCAGACTCGTCTGCAACGGCGGAAGTGGTGCAGAACTGATGGGACTGAAACGTAGGTCTCCTGACTAGGAAATAAGGGAGGATTGTAGCCAAGTGAGGCCTCGAACTGGGACATACCTATGGCAGATGATTTGTGTGCATTGTGGGCGTACTCAACCCAGACCAAACGTTGACTCCAGGCTGAGGGGTTACGTTCGATGATGCAATGGTGAGTGGTCTCGAGCTCTTGATTGCAATGCTCAGCCTGGCCGTTGAATAGGGGGTGGTAACCTGACGTAAGACTGGTTGTCGCCCCTAGCGTTTTACAGAAGTTTATCCAGACCTGTGATATAAATTGAGGGCCTCGATCTGAGACTATGTCAGAGGGGATACCATGAATATGGACGACATGTTGAATGAGTAATTGTACAGTTTAAAAAGCAGAGGGAAGTTTAGGAAGGGCGATGAAATGAGTTGTTTTTGAAAACCGGTCGATAAGTGAGGATGGTGGTGTTACCTTCTGAGGGTGGAAGTCCTGTGACAAAGTCTACAAAGATGTGTGACCAGGGATGGTTGGGTGTGGGCAGAGGTCGGAAGAGTCTGGCAGGAGGTTGAGTTCCAGTTTTATTTCTTGCACAGGTCAGGCAGGCTGAAACAAAAGACTTTACATCCTGATTGAGTGTGGGGCACCAGAAGTGAGTTTTTACAAGGGAGAGCATGGGTGAGGCGCCAGGGTGACAGGAGAGTTTGTGTGAGCGTAGCCAGTCCAGTACCTTGGCCCTCATGTTGGAGGGGATGAAGAGTTTACTGGTGGGACCTGTGCCAGGGTCAGGCTCATCCTTCTGGATCTCCAGAACCTCCTTTTCGATGGCCCAGGTGAGAGCCCCCACAACGCAGACCGGAGAAAAAATGTTCTCCTCTGTTTCAGGGTCGTTCAGGGGAGAGAGCTGGCATGACAGGGCATCAGGCTTGACATTCTTAGAGCCGGGCCTAAAAGTCAAGATGTAGTTAAATCTGTTGAAGAAAAGAGACCATTGTGCCTGCCTGGGGGTTAGATGTTTAGCATCTCTCAGGTAAGTGAGGTTTTTATGGTCCATCCATATTAAGAAAGGAGTAGTGCCCTCTAACCAATGGCGCCACTCTTCCAATGCCACCTTGACTGCCAATACCTCACAGTTTCCGAGGTCATAGTTCCTCTCAGCCTGCGAAAGTCGACGTGAAAAGAAGGCACACGGGTGGTCCTTGTTGTCATTGGGGGAACGTTGAGCAGAACCGCACCAACACCTGTGTCCGAGGCATCCACCTCAAGAATGAACTGGTGACTGAGGTCAGGATGACACACAACTGGAGTAGAAAAAGAGTCTCTTCAGCTTAACAAAAACGGTGTCAGCCTCAGGAGTCCATTTTAAGGTCCGGTTGATGGATGTGAGTTGAGAGAGTGGTGCAGCAATACGACTGTAATCTCTGATGAACCATCTATAAAAGTTTGTGAAACCCAGAAAGCATTGAAGTTGTTTCCGGGTCTCGGGAATGGTCCATTCCTCCACTGCCCTGATTTTCTCAGAGTCCGTCCTGTAACAACCACCCTCTAATATGAAACCCAGAAAAGAGACGGATGAGACATAAAATTCACATTTCTCTCCTTTCACGAATAATTGGTTCTCATACAGTCTTTGAAGAACTCTTCTAACTTGTTTGATGTGTTCCTCCTTGTCCTGAGAATAAATGAGGATGTTGTCCAAATAGACGAATACGAAGTCACTAATAAAATATCTTAGTACATTGTTGACTAATGCTTGGAACACTGCAGGCGCGTTAGTCAACCCAAACGGCATGACTAGATATTCAAAGTGTCCAAGTGGTGTTCTGAAGGCGATTTTCCACTCATCTCCTTCTTTACCAAACAGGAGTGAATTGCAGTAATCAATCCTAGATGTAATGAATGCATGTATTACTGTCTCCATGTTATTTTTGGATAATATGGGCTTCTGTTTAGACAGCCGCCTCAGTTGGAAGAAACATGATTTAACAATCATGTTTACATGATTGTTAAGTTTCAGGGAAGGGTCCATTATCACACCAAGATTGATAAATGAACTGGAAGGTTTACCTCCTTGGGACTTGTAGTTCTTGAACGAGCTCTTGTAGGCATGGGGTTCACCTGATGACATCGCAAACCCGGAAGTGGAGCGAAGGTGGGTGTTGTAGTCCTTCTCTTTTTTCCACTCCTGGAAACGCTCGTCAATAGCCACCGCCAGGTTGGTTAGCTCGTCGAAACTCTCAGGCTCACCCCGTGCAGCAACCTGGTCTTTGATGGGATCGGACAGAGAATGTAAAAAGGTACCTTGGAGTGCGAAGTCGTTCCATCTGATCAGGGCCGCTAGGATGCGGAACTCCAAGGCATATTCGGCGACGGGACGGCTGCCCTGACAAAGTACATGGAGCCGTTTTACGGCGTTGGGTCTCTGTAGTGGTCGGTCGAAAATTCTTTGGAACTCTTTCAGCAGAGTATCAAAAGACAAAAGACACCAGATCTAAATCATGATATTGTAAGTAGGAGTTCGCCCATCGAAGCGCGTCACCCTTTAATTGACTGATGAAATATGTAATTTTAGCTGAATCTGACATGTAGAGCTGAGGAGCACATTTGAATGTAAGTTTGCACTGCTTTAGGAAACCTTCACATAAGTTGGGATCCCCTGAGAAGAGTTCTGAAGGTTTTGTGATTACCTACAGGCTTGCGGAAACGACTTCAGGCATAACGTTGGGGGTGTTACTCATAGGAGGTGCAGCAAGAACTACAGGTGAGGAAGGTAAGTCTCTGATTTAAAGAAAAAAACATACCTCCTAATTTTCTCAAATTCTCCTGTGCTGCTTCTTGTTGTGTTAGGACTCGTTCAAGCATCTCCTCAAGCTGAGTTACGCATTCCATGTTGGAAGTGGAAAGAGTTAGTTTGCCTCTGGTCGTGTTCTGGGCCTGTTGTGGCTGGAACATTTCTGTAATGACTGGCGGAACCCAGAGTTGCACGAGACCAGGATAAAGCCAAACTCAGATGTATAAAAAGGTAACAGTGTTTATTATTTACAGTGAGGGGAAATTTACACTTGGGATCTCTGGAGCTCCTGAAAGAGAGAAAGAGAGAACAGGGTCATTTGGTCCTGGTAGCGTGGCTGAGTAGATTTTGATGATATGTTTGTTTCTCTTACAGGTGGTGAATGCCATAGTGGGGTGTAGAGTGGAATCTACGGTGGCCCCAGAGCAAAGGGGATCAGGCAAGGGAGGCCAGGCGAATCTGACATGCAATGGCAGGCAAGGCAGGTCCAACAAGCGAGAGGCAACAATGCAGGACTCGAAGATGACTGGCAGGCAAGACAGAATTTGAGGATTCAGGATACTGTGGGCACAAAGAACAAGGTAAGTCTAATTCTCTTAGACACATATTTTCAGGCTGAAGGCATAAATACCAAATGAGGCACAATGCTCCAGCGTTGGATCACACTGGACTGCAGCCTTAAGTAGTGTTGCTCCTCATCAGGTTGATGGCCGACAGCTGGTGTTAATTGGTGGCCATCTTGGAGAAGGCTGCAGACAGTGAGACTCTTACAATGCTGCTGTTCGACGTAAAGTTTTTATGTTACTAGTGCTTTGTGTACTATTTAGCTGATGTTTTTCTTAGTTCATATCTTAGATCTTATTACTGTTTTTTTATTTTATTTTATTGTTAGATGTAACTGGGACCCTGTGTACATAATCTCGTTCCACCACATGTATCACATGAGATGCGAATGACAAATACATTTATCTGACTCTGATTGACTTTGTTTTGTATTTCTGCCTGTTTTGTATTTATATTTTTTTCTTCCTTGACATGTGTTTTTGTCTTTCTTCCAATAAAGGGTACACATGAACCTATGTCTGGACCTGCCATTCTATGAGCGTTTGTTTCTCCTTCCTGTCCTTCCTGTCAAACCTAGCCGGTCGAAGCAGATGGCCGCTTGTCCTGAGCCTGGTTCTGCTGGAGGTTTTTTCCTGTTAAAAATGAGTTTTTTCCTTTCCACTGTTGCTTTTGTGCTTGCTCAGGATGGGAGACTGCGACAAAGTGAAGATTCAACAAGTCTGCTGGCTTCCTTAGATAGAGAACTTTACATAAAGGCTTTTGTATGTATGAGACTGTTTTTGTCCAGTGCCCTGAGACAACTTCTGTTGTGTTTTGGCGCTATATAAATAAACTGAATTTAAGTTAATTGAGCTCTGTCGTTCTGAAGAAGCTTGGCATAGCCATTGGTCCTGTGCATTGGAAAGAGTTAGTTGAGGTGGTTAGGGCATCTGATTAGGATGCCTCATGGACGCCATCTTTTAGAGGTTTTTTGGGATCGTCCCACTGGTTAGGGGCCCCAGAGAAGACCCAGAAGTTGCTGTATGGATGGTGTATCTTCTCTGGCCTGGGGATACCTTGGGATTCCCCAGAACAACTTGGAAAGTGTTGCTGGGGAGAGGGACGTCTGGGTTTCTCTCCTGGACTTGTTACCTCAGTGACCTGACTACGGATAAGTGGTAGAAGATGGATGGATGGATGGATGGATGGATGGATGGATGGATATACATGGTGGTAAACATCTTGGATTTTGAATTGGCAACCCAGTTTTATGTGTAAACCGACTACCCCATCAATTGAGAAAATTACGCTTTTTAGTTTTTATATTGCTTAAAAATATAGTTTCCTTAAATGTGAGGGATGGCCCTTGGAGAGTCTGAGGATTAATGTATGGTGGTCAAGGCCACCATTGGCCATCCCTTGGTTCCATCTTTACACCTGTTCATGGATAAAATTGCTCCCTCCACTCATCAGGAGCTGTCACTCTCCAAAACCCTTAAGGTTCATTTAGATTCCTTGTTTGTTTCCATTCTAGAATTTGAAAAAAACTCATCTCGAAAAAAACAAACTGGTTACATGGTATGAACTGGGCAGTGCATAAATCTTGCTGAGGGCCCCCTTAGTATCAGATCTGCACTCCAGAATCTTAACCACAAAATGTTTAGAGGGGTACAAAGGAAAACAATCAGATTTTTTTTTCTTTTGGTTGCTCCCTTTTTGGGCAGCATGGTGGCATAACTGGTAGAGCTCTCAGCAAGCAGGTTCCCAGTTCAAATCCCAGTCCAGGCGCCTTTCTGAGTGGAGTGTGCATGTTCTCTCTGTGCATACGTGGGTTTTCTCCAGGAACTCCAGTTTCCTCGCACAGACCAAAAACATGCATGTTAGGCTGATTGATCAATTGTCCCTAAGTGAGAGTGAGAGAGTGAATGGTTGTTTGTCTCGTTAGTCTCTATGTGTTCCTGTGATGGACTTGCGACCTGTCCAGGATGTACCCCGCCCCTTGCACAGTGATTGTTGGACATGGGCACCGGCAACCCCCGTGACCCAAAATGGAAGAAGCTGGTAAAAGACAATGGATGGATGGATGCTCCTTTCTTCAGGGGTCACCACATCAAACTAATTCGCACAAAGACTTTGTGATCATTTTTATGCCAGATGCTCTTCCTGATGCAACCACAGACCACCGAACTACCACAACCCTCTGTGTGGAGCAGGGAGGTACCATCTAGTGCGCTATGGTTGGGGTTAGAGAGCAGATGGTGGGGGTTAAGGACTTTGTTCAGGGGCCCATTTTGGGGCAAATGAGGGTGGAAGCAGACGTGTTGATGTTGACATCTGGGAAATCGAACCGGCAACCTTCCAATCGCAGGCCCACCTTCTCTAACCTCCCCCTAACTCTCTGCCACCACTCCCCCATCTCAAAAACTACGAACATTCACTGTTAATATGTTTAAAGTGTCTCAGTATTTTTGCCTACTACAGCATTGCAGTGTACTGTATACAGATATTGGTACAAAACTCATACATTAGCCTTTCAGATCACAAAATTCCATATCCTATGAAATATGATGCCTGACTCTGAACTAGCTGAGGGAACATAAATTAGGGGGAAGAGTGCATTAGGATGCCCTAACTTTAAATATATATCTATATAAAGAGGAGGAAGAGAGACAGAGGGAGTGGGAGTGTAGATTTTTAAGTTGCTGTCACCAACCTGTCACTGTGTCTGTCAGAACAAATCCATCAGAGCTCTGAGAAGTCAGGCTTCACATTTGCATGGGTTGCAGCAGGAGCTGTTCTTATTATGCATTCTACCTCACAGTAACCATCCTCTCCCCTGCACATGAACTAACTAGCATCTGAGCAGCATATTTTAGAGAATAGCATAAGGCAGAGATGATGAAGAGCTTTTGTTACCTTTTAACATTCTCTTTTCCTGTCTGACTGTCTCTCTCTCTCTGTGTGTGGTTGCGTGTGTACTTAGTTTTTTGCTGCATTTTCTGAACCTTTTCTGGTAAAATCATCTGACTTGCCATGAATGATAGTCCTTATGGGGACCAAAGCCTGGTCTGAATATGGTGGACTCTTATTTTTTTAGGGTTATGCATGTGCAGTACTGGTAATGGATTTTTGTGAGATTTTATCTCAGTGATTTCCTCTTGATGCTTTGATATCTGTTCAAACTTTATTTTCAACATCAATGGAGTGCACGCTTGACTTGAGCTCAGGTCAAAACTCGAGTGCATGGCTCAGGGTTAGGCCATGGAAGTAAACACAATTGTTCTAATAATGACAGGAATACAAATTTGTGTGTGTACTTGGTCTTTGTTACCATTTTATGTTTTCTGTTGTATTCACCTAACTTGTCAGAATTGGCAGTTTTTATGAGGACAGTCATGGTGGAACCTCATTTTAAGGATAGAGGTTGTTCAAGGCTAAGGTTTAACTAATGACAGGCAGGTCATTAAACAGGGGCGGAGGCCTCTGCGTCCAATTGTCCCCCTCTTACATTGCTGTTATCGGCCCGACATACTCCATCTGAAGCCAAACGGTGGACTTGCAGTCACGTGGTTTTGGGACATTCGTTTTCACACACACCTTTCATAGTCCACGAGACACATATGCAGAGACCATGGGAAACAGCTCCTGTTGCAGTATACGTCCTTACACAGGTTTCTTCCCCCCAGAGTCTCCACTCGTCTCTACATCCACCGTTTGGCCACAAATCTATATGTTCAACAATTTCCTGTGGGATAATACAGTTCTATCTTATCTTATCTTATCTTATCTTATTTTACCTTATCTTATCTTATCTTATTTTACCTTATCTTATCTTATCAAGAGAGTGCCACACTTTTCAGCAGACTCCTCCATACACAATGTCTGCACCCTCTCCATCCAGGAGTTTTTGTCCATTTGACTAATTTAGTGTGTTTTTGTTTAGTTGTGCAGTTGAATGTCTGAATGCATTTCCACATTGACAAACATGCCCACAAGCTTCTTACCAATTATGTAAGACTTAGTTAGAGCATACAATCGTGAGAAAAAGTTTGGCCTGGGCCTTGTGTTAAGAAGGGACTGGGCGAAGCTGCTCTGTGAATAAAATGTCACAATTTTCGTCAGATAACTGCAACAATGAGAGCCAATTTCATCACTTCAGATAGAGTATATAAGGCCCATTATTACAATTATCACTCAGCCCTCTGGGAATAGCAAGCAGCCATCAGGGCACCAACGATTGATCATTAGGCTGATGGTGCTCCTTTTGCATGAGAACCATAGTAGTTTTGTCTGTCACCAGCAAACTGGTTGATTCACTATGAGAAGGTGCTGCTTAAAAGACGAGTTTGCTTGCAGCTCCCCAGGCTGAGGACTTTTGGAGAAAAGACAAAACATTTCAACAAAGAAGAACCCATCCATAGGACCTGACTCAACCTTGTTAGATAACATAAATGTAAATTTAACAGCCCTTAGAAAAACTTGTACACTTAAAAATAACATATGAATGATTTCCTGATGCATGCTCAATAATCCAGATAGAAAAATGTAAAAAAGTTAAATCTGGTCCTCTGGACATTCAAAAAAAAAAAAAAACAAAGCAAATCAACAAAAAAAATGTAGAAACGTTTCGTCTCTCATCCGAGAGACTTCCTCAGTCTGAGGAGCTGTATTCAGCTCAGTCTCTTTTTTTTTTGAATGTCCAGAGGACCAGATTTAACTTTTTTAGATTTTTCTACCTGGATTATTGAGCATGCATCAGGATATTTTGAACCACTTTGGCCAGGATTGCCTCAAACTAGTTAGAGAGTTTGAGAAAACAGCAAGGAAGAGGGCAGACTACAGGAACCATTCAACCTCAGATGTCGACAAAGTGGCATCATTCCCAAGAGCCTGGAACTAAAATCTTCGGTCAGCGGGCACCGGGCAAGCAAGATCCTTCAGAAGGCACAGACCCAGCTGCTGAATGATCGGGTGAGACAGACCAATTTTACTATTGAGGCCTTGAAGGCCAAAGAAGAGCACATTAAACAGAAACTAACAACGTGTCTAGGTCAGACCACACTTCAGCAAGTGATGGACTGTACAGATCAGGCACGCTTAGCACAGCATGTCAAGTCCAAGACTCGACAACAAAACAAGTTTAACTTACTAATAACTCATCAACACCATCACTATTCCAATAACAACACATTCAGTGTAGGACAACACTCCAGTAGTCAATTACATGCCAGGGAGACAGAAAAGTGGGTGAAGAATTTATCTGACAGACAGCTCACCCAGCCAGAGACAGAGATTCTTGCCAGGGGACTGAACTTTGCGGTTGCACCAAGTACAATTCCTCTGGTGGAGATGATCACAGCCACAGAATCAGCCATCCGCAACAACAAAATGAAAGAGGGTGAAGCAGAACAGCTCAGAATCAAAGTTTCAGCCTGCCTCAGCAATGCCAAACACCACTCTTAGCAAGGACAAAAACATCATCATTCTCCCAGCAGACAAAGGAAGGTGCACTGTGATTTTGAACCAGAAAGACTATAATGAGAAAGTTATGACTGTAGTAGTCACGTAGGTACGTGCCACTAGTCGTAGTATGACAATATATGAGATATATGCATACAATATTCACGAGTTCCTCATCTTTCTGACTGTGTAAGTCGTGCATTGAATTTTAACAAAAATGTAACGAGAGACGTTATTTATCTTTGACCCATCAAATGAATGCGGTCATTTATTTTCAGAATCAAAGTTTAACATCAAACATTTACATTAATTTGGCAAAATATGAAAATAATAACAGACAAGTTTCACAAATAATGAACTTCAAATCACGCGGCGGTGATTTGAGGACTTTGCTTCAGATATTTCTAAAATATCTGTACTGATTTATGAGAGAGAGGTGAGTTTAAGATGAAATGGAGATTTATCTTACAGAGGAATATGTGAGGGAATTAATATCTGTTGACCAGAAATTGCACGCTCCGTCAGGTCTCAGCTTGGTCACGGTACACTTTAGTCGAAGAAGAAGCCTTTACCTGGTTTGACGATAATCAGCTCAGTAAGAATCCTTCAGACTGTATCAGCGTCTCCGTTGAGAACAGCCAAAATCCTTGGAGAGTCGTGCGTGGGTCGTTCAAACAGAAATTATAATTCCAAGACGTCTCTGAATCATCCTGAACGCGTTCTGCATCCAAGAACTCTGAACTCCTTTCATTCTTTAACTCTCAGCAACTCTTCATTGTCAGCAACTCTTCTCAGATTCCAACTCTCTAACAGAACCGAGAAGTTCTCACATTTTAAATGAGTTTACTTCCGGGTTTACTTTAGAGCTTTCTGATTCGTGGATGGACCAGAAAGAGGTGTGGTTTATGACGTAAGGTATTATCAAAAGTCGAGGTCAGGGAATGAATTTGTTTTACAGACAGAAAAGATTATTGGAGAAACAGCAGACTTTTTGGAGCCTCACTCTGTTGTATCTTTCCAAATAGTAAAACATGACATCCCATTTTCAGTAAACATTTAGTTGACCGAAGCTTCAACTTTCACATACTTACGACAGCTTGCTCATTGAAGACAGAAAATCAAGAAATGCATATTAACCTGATTTCTTCTTTGAATGAGGAATAAAAATCATTACTTACTGTTTATGTAAAATAAAATGAGTAGTTCTTTTTCAACCTGTAAGCATTGAATGGAACTAACACAATTTGATTATCAAACATTTGTAAAACAGTAATGATTATAGAGGATTGTCTTTTCTGCTTGATTAATTCAAGAAAGAAAGTCATCAGATGAAATAACAGTCTCTGTCCATCTGATAGATTTGAGGTCATCAGGGTCAGATCAGGGCCAGATCAGGTTCACTACATGACACTCCTTAGTGACTTAAACACTTATGAACCTCTGAAAAGAGATCCAGGAAGTGGTTACAAGAAGAAGTTAATAGATTGCCTGAACATTTTGGAGCAGGACAAGGCTATTGACCGTTTTCTGTACCACAGACTGTACCCAGGGGAGGCCACACCTAGTCTGTATGGTTTACCTAAAATCCACAAACAAGGTGTACCTTTAAGACCAATTGTTAGCATGATTAACTCTGTCACTTACAATGTTTCCAAATATCTGGCATCTGTTATAAGATTCCCTGCTTTCTCCTCCAACTACCTCCACTCTGCAGCTATCAACTGATTGACTACACCTGTTTCCTGCCATCAAGACTCCACACCCCTGCTCTACTTAAGCCACAACCTGACGTCCAACCAACGCTCGAACATTAATTACCTCTGGTAAACTGTGACAGCCAGTACAATACTAGACTTTGACTCGTCTGCACTAACCTGTCTTTCTCCTCCCTGCTTGTCCAGCTCTGCTCCAGTCATCCAGCTTGTCGGACCTTCTCCTGCCTGCCTCTGGTTGCCAACCCTGCACATCGAAACCACACTGAAGGATAACACCCAGACCATTCCACCAACTCTCAGCAACAGTAAGATACTTACCTCTTTGGACCTCCCGGATCTTGTGGACTCTTATCTTCAAGGATCGTCTGTACCCACGTTCACGACAGTAAGGCCTCCTTTATCCATCTTCAAATATTCTGAAAGGATCAACAGACTCCGTTACTCACCGCTCTCCCCTCTCTCTCCCACAGCCAAACACACCAACTAAGCTGTAAATAAACTACCTTTTTGTATTCCCTTGTCCTTGTGTTTTTGGTCTGCCATTTGGGGTCATACTTATCAAACATTATGTTATCTGTACTCATCCCTTTAGTTGGCAGCTCAGAACACCACATACAGAACACCATGGACTTTGTGGATAAGGTGAGGGATGTCATCATGGAGACTGATGAAACAATGGTCTCTTTTGATGTCACATCACTCTTTACGTGCATTCCTGTTGATGATGCAGTAGAGGTGGTCAGTTTAAGATTAAAATCAGACACCACTCTGAGCAGCAGGACCACACTTTCCACAGAACAACTGTGTCAACTCTTGAAACTGTGCCTGCAGTCAACCTACTTCACATATGGGGAGCAATATTATAGGCAGAAACATGGGTGTGCTATGGGGTCTCCAGTTTCTCCTATTGTTGCCAACCTGTACATGGAGGAGGTAGAAAAGAGAGCCTTGACGTCCTTTTCAGGGACACCACCAAGTCATTGGTTCAGGTATGTTGACGACACCTGGGTTAAAATTAAATCTCAGGAAGTCCAACATTTTACTGACCACATCAACTCTGTGGATAAATACATCAAGTTCACACGAGAAGATGTAAAAAATGGCA
>NC_056516.1:12821365-12822409 GCF_014905685.2 Nematolebias whitei | reverse complement strand
GGTGCTCTTGCCTAGCATTCACTGTGTGAGAGGTGGGGGACACCCTGGACAGGTTTCCAGTCCATCACAGGGACACATAGAAACAAACTAGACAACCAACCAGTGGCCAATTTAGATTTACCAATTAGATTACCACACATATGTTGTCCTCACCTAGAAAAAGATTATGCATGAGTTACCAATCCGCCTAACATGCATGTTTTTGGTCTGTGGGAGGAAACTGGAGTACCTGGAGAAAACCCACGCATGCACGGAGAGAACATGCAAACTCCACCCAGAAATGTCCCAGGCCAGGATTTGAACCGTCAGCCTTCTCGCTGAGAGGCATCGGCTCTACCAACCATGCCACTGTGCTGCCCTACTACAGAAACGAACAAAACATTTTTCATTAGTCAACACAAAAAGCAACAACTTATCTATCATTATATGTATATGTACATATGTGAATCAAAAGACGTATGTGTACAGTGCCTTGTGAAAGTATTCGTCCCCCTTGAACTTTTCAACCTTTTGCCACATTTCAGGCTTCAAACATAAAGATATAAAATTTTATTTTTGTGAAGAATCAACAACAAGTGGGACACAATCATGAAGTGAAATGAAATTTATTGGATGTGTCAAACTTTTTTAACAAATAAAAAACTGAAAAGTGGGGCATGTAATATTATTCGGCCCCCTTGCGTTAATACTTTGTAGCACTGCCTTTTGCTGCAGTTCCAGCTGCAGGTCGCTTGGGGTATGTCTCTATCAGTTTTGCACATGGAGAGACTGAAATTCTGCCCATTCTTCCTGCAAAACAGCTCGAGATCAGTGAGGTTGGATGGAGAGTGTTTGTGAACAGCAGTCTTCAGCTCTTATCTTATCTGTCCTATGGACAGACTCTCCCACCTCAGCTGTAGATCTCTGCAGTTCATCCAGAGTGATCATGGGCCTCTTGGCTGCATCTCTGATCAGTCTTCTCCTTGTTCCAGATGAAAGTTTAGAGGGACGGCCGGGTCTTGGTAGATTTGCAGTGGTCTGATACTCCTTCCATTTCAATATGAT
>NC_056516.1:12817506-12821265 GCF_014905685.2 Nematolebias whitei | reverse complement strand
CTGATAGGAATTTTTTCGCCTCCAATTCCTGCATGTGTCCAGTTTCATTTATTTTTGTCTGTCTAAACAGATCTCACTTGTAAATGAGTCTTCTAGGCTCAATGTGACTTATCTGTCTAAATAAAGGTTGAATGAAAAAAACTCCTGTGCAACAGATAGGGGATTCTGTATGGTCTCCTTTTTCCAGCAAGGCTTCGCATTGCACATGGAGGGATGGACAAGGTGTTTGTCGACTCCATTAAAGCGATGGAATGCATCAAGAAAAATATCATTCCAGCAACAGGCGGCGAGGATCAAAATAGATTAGTAATTCTACAGAGTTACTGGTTTTGGCACCTGTGTCAAATTATCATATGTTTACTCTCTGTGTCTGATATAGCTTTTGACATCTGGGTCTTGAGGGGAGTGCATTCACTGTGTGATCTCTATGTTGATGATAGATTTGCCTCTTTTGAACAGCTTGTACAGAAGCTTAATATTCACAAGTCACAGTTTTGAGATATTTGCAGTTGTGACATTTTGTGAGATCTAACTCTGTTTTCCTTTGTACCTCTCTAAACATTTTGTGGTTAAGATTTTGGAATGCAGGTCAGATATGAAGGGGGCCCTTAGCAAAAGTTATACACTGCTCAGTTCATACCATGATTCCAGTTTGGACTTCCTTGAGCTGAAATGGGAAGCAGAGTTGGAGGAACCCATATCAGACTCAATCTGAAGAAGGATCATTAAGGAAATTTACTCATCTTTAATCTGCATGAGACATGCTGTAATTCAATTCAAGGTAGTGCTCAGGCTGCACTGGTCCAAAGAAAAGTCGTCCAAGATCAAAGCCGACCTGGACCCCACATGCAAACATTGCAAACAAACTCCAGCTACATTCTTGCACACATTCTGAACCTGTCCCAATCTACAGTATTTCTGACACCTTCTCTGGAATATGTGGCAAAACTGTTCACCCATCACCATTCATCTCACTTT
The DNA here is from genome assembly GCF_014905685.2 of Nematolebias whitei. Taxonomy (NCBI): domain Eukaryota; kingdom Metazoa; phylum Chordata; class Actinopteri; order Cyprinodontiformes; family Rivulidae; genus Nematolebias; species Nematolebias whitei. The sequence continues at coordinate 12,820,287 of NC_056516.1, read as the reverse complement.
TTGGGATGGTCCCTGTGAACATGTCCTTCAAAAAATGCAAAAGGGATGTGATTGCCTTTGGCTCCCTTCTGGCATGGAGGCTAATTTTGTGCAACTGGAAGGACCCACACCACCCAGCTTCATCAATCAAGGAAACACACAACACAAAACTGATTCTTCCCCCAACAGCTTACTTCAAAGTGGAACAAACCAGTTATGTTGGTGCTGAGATGGTCTCTGTGGTACGCCCCCTCCTCCATTGCTGGCCCTCTTCCTTGTTGACAGTCGTGTCAAACTGGTTGAAAACAATAAAGTCCATGCTCAATAATCCAGGTATACCATCCAACATTTTTCAGTCAGGTCATCTGGACAGTTTCTTTTTTTGGACTAGATTGTCTCTGTTAGATAATAATATAGATAATAATAAAAGCACACAACAAAACTGATTCTTCCTCCAACAGCTCACTCCAAAGTGGAACAAACCAGTTCTGCTTGTGATGAGATTGTTTGACAAGACTGTCAACAAGGAAGAGGGCCGGCAATGGAGGAGGGGGCGTACCAAAGAGACAATCTTATAACAAGCAGAACTGGTTTGTTCCACTTTGAAGTGAGCTGTTGGAGGAAGATTCAGTTTTGTGTTGTGTTTCCTTGACTGATGAAGCCTTCCGGACCGAAGGCGAAACGTTTCAGCACAACAAATAAAGAAACTGTCCAGATGACATGACTGAAAAATGTTAGGCTGTCTATAAAAGTTATACACTTTTTGCCCCACTCCCCTCAGGCAGGAGGTTGCGAAGCATTAAGTGTAGAACCACTAGACTGAGGAACAGCTTCTACCCTGTAGCTGTTAGACTCATGAATTCCTAACCATAAAAATCACTGTAATGCCACTTTAATTGGAAATTTGTCACTTTATCAATGCTGCTGATTTCTTGCGTTTAAGCTGCTGTATTCATACCCATCTGCTCACAACAGACTCATGTTCAGGCTGCTGTTTAATGCACCTTATTATATGACATTATTATTGTTTAGCATATATTTTAGATGTTTTTATCCTGTTTTTATTTTTATGCTTTATATTTTTGCTATATTATATATATACAAGGTCCCAGTTACACCCACTATTTTGGGTGTAACTGGGACCTTGAGTACACAATTTCGTTCCACCTCATGTACTACATGTGATGCAAATGACAATAAAGAACCTTGAACCTTATGGGAGAAGGGAACTTTGGGCGATTGGGGACTACCAATTTCTTTAGAGGTGCAACCCACCACACCTCTACTTCCAGCTGGTGCCCCTGGTTGTGCATGTGCAATTCCACACTGATGCCAAGCGTTTCTATAAACTTTTACTCTGTAACAAGGGATCAAACCATTTTGGTATCAGAGAGAACGATTGCTGTAGTGTACACAAATGCATGAAATACAAAAGTAGTTATGGTTTCACTATCAAACTGTGTTGTGTAAACAGGGCCTAAAGTTTGGAACAAAATGTTCTTCAGTTCTGGACAGAGAGCTTCTTGAATGTGTAACATATGAGTGAATGGAGGGAGAAGAGTGACACTTGCTTCTCACTTTACTACACTCATTATTTGTTTTGCACTCATTAAAGTAGGGCACTAGCCAGTCAGTTTACTGACCAGAAACAATTTAATAAATTCATTCACCTTTAATAATCAGAACTCAGTCACTGAAGTAGAATCCATTAACTACAAGGAGTTCTATGAATAAAAAAATGAATATTCATCCCAATGAAGAGACCAAAGTTGTCTTTGAAGTTTTATTGCAAAAATAATTCATCTAACTAAGAATAATCAACAACAATAAACAAAATCATAAATGATAAAGGATAATAATTTGTAATTCAACTTGTTTGAAAAGAAGTAAATTAATTCCTAAAACAATAATGAACAATCTATACAATAATTAATAATTCAAGACTTAATTCTTTTTTATCTCAGGCAAAATTAACTCTGAGCAGGAATTATTTTGGTTTTTATACACACACAAATTTAGACAAAGTTTAAATATTTGATAAATTGTTTAATTTGGAGTTTGGTTGAGAAGTTATGTAATGTGATCAGATCAAGTCATTTGTTATCACTGCAAGGCAGGAAATGATTTATCAAGTTGCATCAGATAAAATAGCATAACAGACCCAAAGTTACATCATGTCACCAGGTCTCTGCTCCTTACCAGGTCAGTTTGAGAGCTGGGTTCACTCGTCTTTTTGGGTTTCTGCTGGTGGATCAGACCAGAGTACACCACAAGGAGGACTAGCCAGGAACTACCCAAGGTAGTTGAAAGTCACCGAGACTGCTTCAGGGGTCGGTGAGGACGACAGCTGAGGAGAAGCTGTGTGACTGATCTGAAACCTTCAGCCAGCTTACACTTTGTATGTATGTATGTTTTATTTATTCATTTCATTTCATCCAAACAACAAATATAATACAATTTAAAGAAAAGAAAAAAGATATACAATCACAGAAATAAAATGAAAGGCAGCAGAAGAAGAATGAGTTCTTATAATATCTGCCCCTTGTCCCCAAAATATATTCCAAACAAAATTACTATACAAAAGCAAGATGAATTAATAAAAAAGATAATAAAATAAAAACTTAGCTAAAATATAAGATCAACTGTAAACAATTTTTATGAACTCACATTATACTTAATATTTTTTTAAAAACAAATTTGTATCATCTTCTTGAATATGTACATAGTTTTGGCATTTTTAATATCAACCTCCAGATCATTCCACAATCTAATACCCTGAGATCTAGTGGATCACATCTTCAG
>NC_056516.1:12812106-12817406 GCF_014905685.2 Nematolebias whitei | reverse complement strand
TGTCTGTGCCTGTAGTGCTTTTCTTGTGTTGTGTTTGTGTTGTAAAACGGTGAATTATTTGCTAACGTGCTCTAAAATGTGTCACTGTTGCTGTTATTATTACTAGTTGAAAAGGCCAGTGTCAGAAGAGGAGTTGATGCAGAGGGACACGATAATACCAGTCATGGGAGTGAGGAGGAGGAGGAGGAGGAGGAGGGGATGGAAGAGGAGGAGGAGCGAAAGAGGCCCAGATGACTTTAGACAATGGTGCAGTTATAGACGGAGTTGCAGAGACCAGTGTTCTGCTCAAGCACTTGTTAATGATGTAAGTTCTGACAGCTTCCTTTTGTTTGGAGGAGAGTTATGATGTTAGAGGTCTGTGTACCTGTGGAGTTTTTTTTTTTGTTTTGTTCTGTTTAGATTTTTATGATAAGCTTTAATAAACTTTTATGAACTGATTTGTATTTTTTATTTGTATCATTGAATATATATGTTTTAATTGTTGAACAAACATGGTGTTTTTATGATGCAAATAATGTAGTTGTGTTAAAATTATGGTTTCACATGCACCCGTCCTGCAATCGGATGAAAGGCCTCTCCAAAGCAAGCTCCCCGGCTGAATTTAAACCCCAGGCGGCCCCTGCTCTTAGCTAACATTGTTCTGCTTTTTATTGGCTGTTTGCTATTTCTGAGTTTAAGCTAACCTTGTTTTTAATTTAATTTATTTATTTTGCCTTTTTGCTAGCATTTCCCTGCCTCTGGCTCTTCTTAGCTCTCATTTTGCTTCTTTTAACTGGCTTTTTTTTTCCATCTTCTGCTACCTTTAGCTTCTTTTTAGCTGATTATCAGTTTTCTGCTTATTTTCTTTTTTTTTTTAAATCCACCTTCAACTTTTTGTGTGTGTGTGCTTCTTGCAGCCCAATTTTTCAATTTTCAGCTATTGTTATACTGTAGTGCAAAAGATTTCAGCAAAATCTTTTAGTAATAAGCATCAAACTTGCACAATGCACTGTTGCAAGAATTGCATGTTCTCCAGTTTCAGGTCATTTCTCTTTCTTTGTCATTTAGGCCGACTCACTAAATTGTGCTTACTCTCACTGTGCAGTGAAGCAAAAGCTGACTACAAAAGGCCTATTTAACATTTTATTTAAATCATGCTCTCATCGACCATCATAAAAATTATTAAAAATACATTTGAATAGTTAGAAATTTTATAATTAATCGAATCAGATATAAAAACATTATTTGAACAAATAAATGGAAGAATATGAAGTGAACCTCTATTGCTGTAAAATCGCCACTTGAGGTCAGTGTTGCCTTGAAACCACAGACAAGGTTTGCTTCTTGACGTTCATAATGTGACGTCACTACAGCGAGCCCTTCCGGTGACTTCTGTGAAGATGAATTGCTTCTAAAACTTCACCAAAACCATGACTCCGAACTTCCTCCTGAAGAACGACAGTTTGATAAATGTGAGAAAGTTATAAATTATGAAGAAATAATTGTTTAGCCAAACTATGTTAAATTATTATATAAAAACCATACAATTGTATATGATGTATATAACTAAACTAAATAAAATGTCATTTGTGTGAGATTATTCAAGACAAAATTTGATTTAAATCAATCAACATTTACTTATAGAGCCCTTTACAACAGTCTAAAAGGTGCACAAAGTTCTTCACAATACATGATACTGAGATGTGCCAATTTATTTTGTCCTGATGCCGCTCAATAATCCAGGTAGATGAATGTAACAGGCTGAGTCAGATCATCTGGATGGATTCTTCTTTAATGATTCATTAGTGCCCTGCACACACACTGTCCCACCACCTTCACTGCAAGCCAAGTGAGGAGAGAGCTTAGCAGACACTACTACCCAAGAAGGCAGCAGGCCCGGACAAGGTATGGCCCAGGATGCTGAAGGCATGTGCTATCCAGCTGGGGGAGTCCCTCCAACATATCTTCAACCTGAGCCTGCATTTCAGGAGGGTCACATGGAAGACATCCTGCCTCATTCCAGTTCCGAAGAAGGCACACCCCAAGGAGCTGAAAGACTGCAGTCTGTTCACCTTGACATCTCACATGATGAAGACCCTGGAGGGACTGCTGCTGAAACTCCTTAGACCTGAGGTTCACCATGCTGAGGACCCTCTACAGTTCACAGATATAATAATAATAATTTATTTATTTATTTATTATTAACTTTTATTTAACCAGGCAAATCTCATTGAGATCACAGATCTCTTTTGCAAGGGAGGCCTGGGCCTGAAGGCAGACTAACATGCATGTTTTTGGTCTGTGGGAGGAAACCCACTCAAGCACAAGAAGAACATGCAAACTCCACACAGAAAGACTCCAGGTCCAACCAGGGATTGAACCCAGGACCTTCTTGCTGTGAAGCAACAGTGCTAACCACTGCACGATTGTGCTAATAATAATAATAATAATAATGTATTGTCATCACTGTCATTGGGGCAGCTGTGGCTGAGTGGTTAGAGCAGTCGTCCTCCAATGCAAGAGTTGGGTGTTCGAATTCACCAGCAGTCGCATGTCAAAGTGTCCCTGGGCAAGACACTGAACCCCTCATTGCCTCTGATGTGTGTCCCATCGGTGTATGAATGTGATAAAGCTCTGATTAGTCTCATTAGAATGATTTGTTCAATTAGCTTTGTAGAGATCTAGTAGAGTGCGTTATGAACGGGTAAATGAGGCACAGATTGTTGTAAAGTGCTTTGAGTATCTTGAAATAAGATGGAAAGGTGCTGTGTAAGTAGAGTCCATTTACCATTTCATCATTGTATGTTCCCATCCAATGGCAAAATTGGCTCTCCGCTTTTAACCCATCCACCACTAGGTGGAGCAGTGGGCAGCTATGGAGGGCTGCCTGGGGAGCAACTGGGGATAGGGTGTCCTGCTCAGAGACAACACGAGACGTGCAATGACTGGGGATTGAACCCGGGATTGAACCTGGGACTTTCAGGTCCTGAGTTGGCTGCCCTGCCCCTACACCATCTCAGCTCCTACTGGGTTAGGTGGGGGTGGGTGATGCCATTCTCTACCTTACACACAGGGCTCACTCTCATCTAGACGAGGGAAACGGTGCTGTGAGGGTCATGTTTTTTTACTTCCCCAGTTCCTTCAACACTATCCAGCCCCTGCTACTGAGAGACAAGATGAGGAGATGGAGGTGGACACACATTTGGTCTCCTGGATTACAAACTATCTCACTGAGAGACCACAGCACTTCTTATTTAATACAAAGAGCCAGACTCGATGGCAGGAGAAGATTTTTAACCAGATTTTTACTTGCAAGGACTCATTCAGGACAGATTACATACAGAGATTCAGAATGCATGGGACATGTCACAGAGTGAGCGTCAAATAGAGTTTGCTGCAGACTTTTATACATCAGCAGAGTCCAACAGGTGTTCCCTCATAACCAGCTACAGTCAGATCGACACGAGCCATGGCCATGGATGAGTCAGCATCCAGATGGAAATAAGAGAATGTTTGGGCATGTTCTCATGACATCAGCACCAGTGACGCACCGCGAGCCAGTGATGCACTGCGAGACTGAGACAAGAGAATGTTTTGTGCACGTATTACAGAAGCAAGAAGGAAAGATGTTCTCAGCCATCTCATCCATATTATAATTTTAAAATAAATCATAACAAAAATTCTCTAACAATTACAATACAGGTTTGTCACAGTGTATGAAAATACATAATATTTTTCACCTGGGGAGTTCCCAAACCAAGGCTTGTCATCTTGCAGCAGCATGTCACCCCAGTGGTTTACCAGTGGCATGTCAACATGGAAGAAATTCTCTGTGCCAATCTTCCTGCTTCTGTTTTAATCCTGTAGTGTGGATCATTTTAATATATGCCCACACACACACACACACACACTCAACCACCCGTCCATGTTTTTCAGTTGCTTTGTGTGCTCCCCCAACCTTCACTGTACGCTTCCATCACATCTTGCTGGAACAACCTGGATGTCTGCCAACAGGGTTACACGGCTGCTGTGTGTGAAAGTGGCAAATGCGTAACTGCCAGCATTTTAGCAACAGGATGTGTGTGTGCTGTCTGCTTCAAAAAAATTGGGGGGCTTTATTTCTTTGTAAGCATGTGAATTCAATTGACAAGTGACGGTTGAAATCACACAGTGTGCGCATGTTTGTACAAATGAATGAATGGCCAGCCAGGTTCACTGCGTATAGGGCCTGGATTGTGTGTCTGCATGTGAATAACTGAGAGTGAATGTGTTGAAAAAGTAAAAGAATGCCATGAATAGTAGTGAAGGGGTGTTGTCTTACAAGCAACAACAGCACACTGCAGAAAGAGGCATTTTCAAACAATTTATTAATCCTTTTAGGCAATGTTCCCTGTTCAGAAATGCAAATTGAATAAATCTGAGTCTGACTTTTAAGACTTTCAAGTGGGATTTAATTAGAAGCCTAGGCGCACAGTTTTAATGAGAGAGGGGGTGGAGAAAAAAGAAGAGACAGAGAGTGAGAAAAGCGGGAAGAATAAAGGGTAGGTGGGAAGGACATGTTTTAATGCTACTCCTATGGGAGTGGGGTGAAGGACACATAAACGCACCGCTGACAGGGTTTCTTAAAAATAAAGAAATAAATAATCGTTCCATCCAACCGACTGTCCTGCTCTCCTCGATCTTTGACTTGACTGTTTATGCCAAAGGAAAGGTTGGGGTTCTGAGTTTGATTTGTGACTCTAACAACATCACAGCACAGCTACACATTGCCATGAGCAGTACAATCTTCCTACTCTCCCTGCCCAAAGGATTCTTCTATCTGGTTGAATTCTTTGTCCTTTTGTGCTGCTCTTATTTACTCTTCTGTCATTTATCTTTCCTCGTCCTCCGTTTATTTCTCGCTGAGATTTTCTTACATTCCTTACCGTCCTCACATCAATTTCCAAGCCTTAAGTTGACTGAGCCTCTCAAAGCCATCCGGCCTGATTGTCTGATCTTGAAGCATCGTCTGCCATCTGAAATGAAAAATCAGGATTCCTCTCAGCCTCTGTTTTCATTCTTTTATTCAGTTCTCCTTGATCTCCTACCTTCACTCTCTCACACTCCATCATGCCATCCCTGGGACCCCCCCCCTCCACACACACACACACACACACACCACACACACACACCTGTTGGCTCTGGTATTGATATTTCTCCTTTTGTGGCCTTCTTTCACCTGTCAATCTAACCCGATGCCTCCTCTTTTTTCCTTTGTTTGTGGATTTGGACCTTCAGTCTGAGGAGCTGCAACAAACTCAGTCTTATAAATAGCACCTTCT
>NC_056516.1:12810864-12812006 GCF_014905685.2 Nematolebias whitei | reverse complement strand
CCCCCCCCCCCCCCTCCACACACACACACACACACACACACACACACCTGTTGGCTCTGGTATTGAAATTTCTCCTTTTGTGGCCTTCTTTCACCTGTCAATCTAACCCGATGCCTCCTCTTTTTTCCTTTGTTTGTGGATTTGGACCTTCAGTCTGAGGAGCTGCAACAAACTCAGTCTTATAAATAGCACCTTCTCATAATGGATCAACCAGTTTGTTGGTGACATCCAGAACTAGATGTTCACATGCAAAAGAACCATCAGCCTAACAACTGACTGTTATGCCCCTTTTCCATAGTATCTTTTAGTAGTGATGGTAGTATGAAACAAAAGCTTCAAAACATGCTTCGAACCCTGGAGTAAAATTACATCGGACCACTGCTTCGGAGCCTGTTTTGGTGCGGAAAAAGTCACGTGACACGTGACGTCCGAAACACAAACTGTTTCATTGTCAGAATGAATCGCTTGACTGGTTCGCGGTCCAAACAGCTGATTCCCTGGCACCGCTTCCTCTCGATTCTGACAGGTGACAGGTTGAGAAAGTTTTGAATTGAGAGCTCAACACTATGAAACAGCTCTAAAATGTTTGCAATGTGTTGGAGAGTAGGTGTGTTTCTGCTGTTAGTTTGAATAGAGTAATTATAGAGGCAGCCAGGAAAAGAGGTTGTTCTAACATGTGGGAACACTTCATTCTGCTCATGATAAGGTGGTTTTGGTATTTAAATGTCAAAAAAGTTATAGTAATGTTCAGCAGGGAAGATATTATCTAATCCATTTAACCCATGTATTTAATATAATTACAGTAAAATGATGTATGTGATTTTAATCATATATCAGTATGGGCTCAAATTAATATTATTTTATTTACATTAGTGTATTTGTGCAGGTGCAGTGTTTGGTGTGTTCAACTGAACTGAAGCATCATGATACCTCCTCTATGATTAGACACTTCAGCTCCAAACATGGAGATGCTGGAGATGTTATTTCATCGTTATTTTAAGAATGATAAAGACTCGGACTCTGCCACAGTTACACAAGCACAATACCATTGCAACATTTTTATTAAATCCCTTCAATGCACATTTCATCCATCCATCCATTATCTTTACCCACTTATTCCATTTTGGGTCACGGGGGTCGCT
>NC_056516.1:12802466-12810764 GCF_014905685.2 Nematolebias whitei | reverse complement strand
ATATACAGTACAAATAAACTGAATTGAATTGGGTTCTACGCCTCATGTAATTTTCTATGCCTCCTGTAGTCCCTGAAACAGCTGCACCTCCTGCAGTCTCTGAGGTTGCTACACCCACTGCAGATCAGCTGGTTCCATTACCAGCTGCAACCTACCTGGTCTCTATGATCAATGACTTTTCCTGATAGGCTACTGTATTTTTATTTTTAATCAGCTGTGTTGCAGGCACTGTTCAGAAAAAAAGCATTTACTGTACATATTTGTGTATGGTACTGATATGTATTTAATTAAAGTTTAAAAAAATCTTTTTGTGTAAATATCTCATTACAACATGGGACACCCCTGACTTATACACAAGTGTGGCCTATATATGTACAATTGTTTTTTTCTTTTTTAAATGTATTAGGCATGGCTTATATTCAGGTGCGCTCTGTAGTTCAGAAATTACGGTATTCTAAGGTCTAAAAATAAATATTTTGTTGTCTCATAAAAAACATTGTTTCAGCAGTAATACTGCATGGTTAGACTGCATTATATTCAATGTGTAAAAATGTTGTCAAATATTGCAACCAGTTCACTATAGCTGAAAGCATTAACCGGTTATTTTTCTTCTGCTTCTTCTCAGTTTTGTTGAAGTAGTCCTGATGCATGCTCCATAATAATCCAGATAGATCAATTTAACATACATTACAGCAAAGACTGGTTCATCCCAAAGATCCAGTCCCCCGGTACAAACAGAGTAATGTTGTGTATGTTGTTCAGTGTCAGGAGGGCTGTGATCAGTCTTACATCTTACATCGGGGAAACTAAACAGCCACTGGCCAAAAGGATGAACCAGCACAGAAGATCAACATCATCAGGCCAGGACTCTGTAGTTTACACTCACCTGTAGGCCAGCAGTCACTCTTTCAGGGATGAAGATGTTCACATCCTTGATTGAGAGGAACAGTGGTTTGAAAGAGTAGTCTTTACTGAGTCAAGTTTATTGAGTTTATTAAGTTTATTGAGTCTTTCTAGAAGCCATCTTTGTGACAAGAACCTGCCAGTTGTTAAACAGGGGCAGCGGTGTCCAACACCGTCCAACACCCTCTTACAATGTTGTTATTGCTAGTATCACTCAGCTCCCTGTGAATAGTAAACAACCATCAGGGTGTTAATGCCCCTTTCCACTGTACCTTATCAGCATGACTCGACTCAGTTCAGGACGGTTTTGAGACCTTTTCAACTATCACTTTTTCATGGAACCGGCACCCTTTTTTGGTCCCTTCTTCTCAAGGGGACCAAGTAAGCTGAGCCGGCACCAAAATGTGACATCAGAACACTGTCAGCCACTGATTGGTCTGGGGGCGGAGTCACAAGAGGGGTTTGAGAATTTTCACAACATTCGATCCACCATTTGCAATTACCGGTGTTCGATCTTGAGGAGCAATTGGACCTGTTTTTAAGATTTTAAAAACAATAATGACAACACCGTGATCAAATGCTGAAGTACAGGCGTTTTTTGTGCTTGGTGGCCAATGACAAAATTCAGAGTGAGCTTGATGGAGCTCCACTAGTCACCACGGAAGATCCTCCTTCCTGCTGACTCGGGGGTTGGACTCTGGGCCTTGCGTGCTCTGCAGGCTGCGAGCTCCACTGGTCACCACGGAGGATCATACGAGCTGGTGACTGGCAGAAGGCCGTTGCTTGGACCTTGGCCTTGGGTGATCATGAAGGCCCAACCCCGATCCCGGCAGTCGGGCAGACCAGGACGGGTCTGGGACGGAGGGTGGAAATTATTTTAAAAACCATTTTATGTATTAAAAAAAATTGTGTTTTTTTAATCAGTGAAGATAAAAAATAATAATAATAAACTGTGCTGACTTTATCATGCAATCCTGTTTTCACTTTCACTTTCATTATTTTTACGCTGGATGTCCTTCCTGACACAACCACAGACCACTGAGCTACCACAGCCCTCTGTGTGGCGCAGAGAGCTGCTATCTAGGACACCCAGAGGAGCAGATGGTGGGGGCTAAGGGCCTTGTTCAAGGGCCCAGAGTGGAACGAATGAGGGTGGGGGCAGGTGTGGGTGCTTCACTTACCCCACCCACATTTTTGATGTTGTCGTACCGGGGCTTGAACCGGCGATCTTCCGATCACAGACCCACCTTCTCTAACCTCTGTGTATATATATATGTGTGTATATATATATATATATAATTTAATTAGATCATTTTAATAATCTGTATTCTTTTTAATTTACCAGAAACTTCAAAATAAATTCTCACCCTGTACTGAAACCTGTTTAAAGGTCTTGCCGCCACCAGCTGGTAAGGCACATGATGTCAATTTGAACCCCACCCACTGGGACTGGTACTGAAAGCATAATGAAAGGAGCTATGGAAACGCACTGTGTACCGTACCGAGCCAAGTCGAACCGTGCTGTGTCGGTACTAAAAGGTAGTGATGAGTAAATGAAGCTTTTATGAAGCATTGAACCAGTTGGGGGCAGCACGGTGGCACAACTGGTAGAGCTGCTGCCTCTCAGCGAGCAGGTCCCTGGTTCAAACCCCGATCCAGGGGCCTTTCTGGGTGGAGTTTGCATGTTCTGTCCATGCATGCGTGGGTTTTCTCCGGGCGCTCCGGTTTCCTCCCACAGACCAAAAACATGCATGTTAGACTGATTGGTAACTCTAAATTGTCCCTAGGTGTGAGTGAGAGAGTGAATGGTTGACCCGTCCAGGGTGTACCTCGCACAGTGATTGGTGGACATGGGCACCAGCGACCCCCGTGACCCAAAATGGAATAAGTGGGTAAAGATAATGGATGGATGGATGAAATGTGCATTGAAGGGATTTAATAAAAATGTTGCAATGGTATTGTGCTTGTGTAACTGTGGCAGAGTCCGAGTCTTTATCATTCTTAAAATAACGATGAAATAACATCTCCATGTTTGGCACTGAAGTGTCTAATCAGAGGAGGTATCATGATGCTTCAGTTCAGTTGAACACACCAAACACTGCACCTGCACAAATACACTAATGTAAATAAAATAATATTAATTTGAGCCCATACTGATATATGATTAAAATCACATACATCATTTTACTGTAATTATATTAAATACATGGGTTAAATGGATTAGATAATATCTTCCCTGCTGAACATTACTATAACTTTTTTGACATTTAAATACCAAAACCACCTCATCATGAGCAGAATGAAGTGTTCCCACATGTTAGAACAACCTCTTTTCCTGGCTGCCTCTATAATTACTCTATTCAAACTAACAGCAGAAACACACCTACTCTCCAACACATTGCAAACATTTTAGAGCTGTTTCATAGTGTTGAGCTCTCAATTCAAAACTGTCTCAACCTGTCACCTGTCAGAATCGAGACGAGGCGGTGCCAGGGAATCAGCTGTTTGGACCGTGAACCAATGAAGCGATTCATTCTGACAACGAAACAGTTTGTGTTTCGGACGTCACGTGACTTTTTCTGCACCAAAACAGGCTCCGAAGCAGTGGTCCGATGTAATTTTACTGCAGGGTTCGAAGCACGTTTTGAAGCTTTTGTTTCATACTACCATCACTACTCTGGAAACCTCCTTGTGGCCTCCTCAGCTGTCTTCCTCGTTCTCCTCTGTGAATCCCTGAAACTCTTCACGTGGCCTCCTCAGCTGTCTAACGCACCTTCCAACCACATGCACACAGACTGCAATCCACTCTGGACGACTCCTTGTTTGCACAAGATTATTGGAACCAGTCCTCCTCAAGCAACCAATATTTGACCTGTAAGAACCAGAGACAATCTGATTACCGTACTTTTCTCTGTATAAGTCACACTCTTTTGCATAAATTAGCATGCCCTGTGACTTATACAGCGAAGCAACTTATTTATCTCTTCCCCCCACACCACCATATTTATAATTCAATTTTTGGCTGAGATCTGACGATTTCATTCATTCTGACATGGAAAATATTGAACACTATAATTTTCAGCCACTAGAGGGCCATTGACCTATATGGAAAGCCAAGTGTATCATTAATAGGTAAAAGTGGCTATTAATGAGACATTTGGCTTGCCATACCAATCCACCGTCGTCTCGCTCCAGAACTCCTGGAGCAAACATCAAATCAGCTGCATTTCACTGCGACGCTCAGGTGAAATCCAGCTGATTTGACCATTTAAGTTAATTTATTAAGGAAAAGTTCAACTGAGACACACCTTTGCTATGAAGTCAAGCAAACAAATACTAGTTTTTAAGTGTTTATCTTGTTAAATTCTTGTTAAAGTCCTCCCGTGCATGCTCCCGCGGCCATCATTTGGCAGCCAACCGATTTTTGGCACAACACTGGCCCACGTTTCCAGGTTGTCACCGGTGATGCATAATAGATGTGACTTATACGGTGAAGCAACGTATTTATGTTTTTCCCACTTTATTAGACATATTTGGACTGATGCAACTTATGCGGAGGTGCAACGTGTACGGTGGCAAGTACGGTAAGTGGTTTGGTGAAAAGGTACTGAACAAATATCTTACCTGTTGTAGATAGCTTTTGGAACAACCTCAGTTTGAAGAAATGGTTTATGATCAAATTTATGCGCTAAAACAAATTAAATCTGAACAAAATTCTTAGAATTTCATGGAAATGGGATATTATAAACCTCAACAAGTCTGTCAGTCTCTCATGACATAATTAGCTCCATAGAGATTTGTGATTATTTACAAGCCAAATAAAAAAGGCGAAAACAAAACAAATGGACTTGTATTCTGCAGCTGAAAATGATTCATCTCCCACCGGAGGAGCTTCTTCAATTCAGAATTCAGAAAGCTCCCTGGATGGGAGGCCAAACATCTTCAGCTACAGAACAGAAGCCCAGTTGTTTTTGTTATGATTTTTGTTTGTTAGCTTTTTAAAACCATTTTTTAGATTTGCCATGTCTTGGATGACTGATAATCTACACCAGCATGTTATATAGAAGCATAAATAGACTCTAGCTATACTTCCAGCAGCGCTTGGGGTACTTCATGTAGCATGATCAGATTTTGTGATATGAAACCCAATAAGAAGTTTGAGATTGTTTAAAGAGAGTAAAAAAAACCTTTGTCCCCACTTGCACTAACTGTTAACTCGTCATTCTAGTAGGAATTAAACTGTACTCGACAAACTAAGGACATTCAAAAAGCTATCTACAACAGGTAACATATTAACTGATCATAACATTTCCACAAAACGTCACATCAAAAAGCTCTGAACTGTTGCAATAATCCTGGTTAATTAGGTTATGCTAATTATTGTTCAGTGACCAAAGCATTCATGGTTTGAATTATGCACTTGGTAATTAATATTCTTTATGTGTCTGCATTTCTTTGATAGCGGTAGTAAAATAGCCACCACTGATATTTTTCTGTCACAGCATCTGAAAAGCATTCAAATATGCACTTGTGCCACTTTACCTTGTAGTTGTTTAAATTGATTCCCTCAAAACTGATCCGAGTCTTGTAGCCCACAGGGATCAGGACAGGATCTGGGTTCTCAAACCGGGGACACTCTGATCCCTGAAAACATCAAATCAAATGAGACACTCCCACTTTCAATGATTTACATTTTAAATAGGCAAGCCACATAGCAGAGACTCATCTGCAGCGACAGATAAGTGTATCACTGGAACATCTGCTGACTTGTAAATTGATATCCTCCACCCTCAACATTTGCCATGCAAGATGGTGGCAGCTGATAGAGGGATTTGTGTTTTTATTAATTTTCCGGAAGAATGTGCATTGCTCAGGCACAGCATCACGAGATGCTTTTTTAAAAATTCTGTTCTATTTTTGGCAGAGTTTATCTTACATATACCATCTACAATAAAAGTTTGTGCTTTACAACGACTCACCTTACGGTGTCCGATGATGGTGGAACCCGTGATGCTGTCATCCTTGTCGCTGCAGGTGTGGTCAAGTGTATTCCACTGGCACCCCCACGGACTACTAACACATGACAAGCATCTGGAAACGCACAACAATATAGGCTGCTCTCAACAAATATTAGCCAGCACATAGGATTTTTTTTAACAGTTATTGCACAAACACAAATAAAAGCACATGCAAACAAAATCTAAAACATGCAAACGCTCAGGCAGCGAGCGTCCGGCACAAAAATCCATGTTGCTGACAATAAAATGGATCTCGGCAACTTCACATAAGCAAAGCTCATTCATCACACATGCCTCAGCGTGAAAGAAATGAAGAAAAAAGAGTGAGTGTGTGTGTGTGTGTGTGTGGGGGGGAAGGGGGTGGGGGTGGGGGGTCTGGTGAGATCGACTTTCATTTTTTGATTAATGAAAAGGAACCAGAGGCAATTTCCTCAGTTTGGTAATAAAAGGACAGAAAAATGCAAGAGGGGCATTCAAAACTACCATGCATCACAATTTGCAAACAGAGCCTTGATACCTCATCTGTTCATGTGTGGGGATAAATTTACATCAAGGTTGTCAGCTGATGCTGTGTTCAGTGTCACTGTGTGTTTTTGATGAGTGACAGAGCAGAACAACAGTCACACTCACGGTGTGTTTTCAGATTTCCTCACTGTGGCCGCACAATTATAAAACTTGAAATCCCGCATGGCCAGCTCCACAGTCTCGTTGACAAAAATTCGGATAGAAACAGCCACAAAGTCTAAGGGAAGAGTGAAACGAAGAAGAAAAAAATCAGCAAAGGAAAAGCACTTTTCGACAAGGACGACAGGTATCCATTACGAACATAATCAATAATCCAGGCAAGGTATTTAGCCAAGTTGCTAAACCACTGGAACAAATCTTCTTACCATTGTTTATTGGCTGTCAAATAATCAATATAACAAAAATTACAGGCTTCGCATTCCTTGAATGATTGCGTATTGCCTACCAACTTTTATGTGTGTTAAGGCTAAAATGATCTTATAATGAGAAGCGATGAAGTTACAGCCTCTTCGGTCAAACCTTGTAAATGACATTATGTGTGGTATCAATGTCATTTATTATTGCAAGATATCGTATGATCTGTTGGAGCTCAAAGTATGTGTTGAGGAGGACGTTCAGCTACTACCACATGAAGCCTTAGCTCAGTATCTGTAAAACTGACACAGCTATACCGTATTTTCCACCGTACACACAGCACAGCTCTGTAAGTCGCATCAGTCCTAATCAAGGTGCCAGAGTCTGGAGGAAGACTGGGGAGAAGGAAATGCCAGAAGTCCAGTGTGAAGCACCCACAGTCAGTGATGGTCTGTGGTGCCATGTCAGCTGCTGGTGTTGGTCCACTGTGTTTTATCAAGCGCAGGGTCAATGCAGCTAGCTATCAGGAGATTTTGGAGCACTTCATGCTTCCATCTGCTGAAAAGCTTTATGGAGATGATTTCATTTTTCAGCACGACCTGGCACCTGCTCACAGTGCCAAAACCACTGGTAAATGGTTTACTGACCATGGTATTACTGTGCTCAATTGGCCTTCCAACTCTCCTGACCTGAACCCCATAGAGAACCTGTGGGATATTGTGAAGAGAAAGTTGAGAGACGCAAGAACCAACACTCTGGATGAGCTTAAGGCCGCTATCGAAGCATCCTGGGCCTCCATAACACCTCAGCAGTGCCACAGGTTGATTGTCTCCATGCCACGCCGCATTGAAGCAGTCATTCATGCAAAAGGATTCCCGACCAAGTATTGAGTGCATAACTGAACATGATTATTTGAAGGTTGGTGTTTTTTGTATTAAAAACACTTGTCTTTCATTGGTGGGATGAAATATGCTAATTTTTTGGGACAGGCATTTTGGGTTTTCATGAGCTGTATGCCATAATCATCAGTATTAAAACAATTAAAAACCTGAAATATTTCAGTTGGTGTGCTATGAATCTGAAATATATGAAAGTTTCATTTTTATCATTACATTATGGAAAATAATTACCTTTATCACAATATGCAAATTTTTTGAGAAGGACCTGTACGTCGCATCGCTATATATGTCGCATCGCTGTATACGTCGCATCGCTGTATACGTCGCTTCGCTGTATACGTCGCTTCGCTGTATACGTCGCTTCGCTGTATACGTCGCTTCGCTGTATACGTCGCTTCGCTGTATACGTCGCTTCGCTGTATACGTCGCTTCGCTGTAAACGTCGCTTCGCTGTAAACGTCGCTTCGCTATACACGTCGCTTCGCTATACACGTCGCTTCGCTATACACGTCGCCTCGCTATACACGTCGCCTCGCTATATACGTCGCTTCTCTATATACGTCTCATCGCTATATACGTCTCATCGCTATATACGTCTC
>NC_056516.1:12797176-12802456 GCF_014905685.2 Nematolebias whitei | reverse complement strand
ATCGCTATATACGTCTCATGCTATATACGTCTCATCGCTATATACGTTGCATCTATTATGCGTCACCGCTGACGCGTCATGTTTGTTACACGTCACTGCTGGCAACCAAGAAATGTGGGCCAGTGTTGTGCCAAAAATCGACTGGCTGCCAAATAGTGGCAACTAGGACGTGCATTGGAGGACTCTAACAAGAATTTTACAAGATTAACACTTAAAAACAATTATACGTTTACTCGAAATTATAGCAAAGATGTCCCTCAGTCTAACTTTTCCTTAATATATGCACTTTGACAGTAAAATCAGCTGCAGTTTCAAAAACCAATATGTGGAAACATGAACACGCAGAGGGTGACTTGCTGTGCATTTCTTCGAAATTTAACAAGATAACCACCTAAAAACAATTATTTGTTTGCTTGAATTTATAGTAAACATGTGGCTCAGTTGAACTTTTACTTAATAAATGCACTTCAATGGTCAAATAAGCTACATTTCGCCGGGGAGTGCAGCAAAATGAAGCTGATTAGACGATTGCTCCAAGCAGTGAGCAGAATGAAAGTTTCAATCTATGGCAATCTGATTGTGTAGTGGACTAGGCCTACGTCAAGGTGAAGTGAAGGAGGACACGAAGTCCAGCCGTGAACGGTTGGCAAAAATTTCTGTGCTTCTGAAGGCGGAACTGGACAGTCTGGTTGAACGAAATACCTTGCTGTTCAACGGATATCAGTCTGAAAAGGAGAGGTGTGACGAATTGTTGACTGCATCTGAGTTGCTGAAGCAACAAATTGAGGCTGATAAAGACCTCTCAAGGAAAGAGCTGTCAGAACAGGCTCAGTCACATGAGGTGGGGTGTGCCAAATTGATAAATGACTCTGAGTTGCTGAAACAAAAGATTCAAACTGATAAGGACCTCTCAAAGAGAGAGCTGTCAGAACAGGCTCGATCATATGAGGAGAAGATTGCGGATAAGGAACGAGCGTACCAAGACGCGTGTGCAGATAACGATATGTTACAAGCACAGGTGCAGGCCGGATTAAGGGAGCTGGACGATTGCAAGGCAGACAAGGAGTTAATAACCCGGAGTTGGCTGACTTTACAAGGTAAAAATCAGTCAACAAATGAGCGTCTGGCAGCTTGTGAGGAGAATTTAGCTATAGCTACAGAATGGATTTCTGTAATGGAGCAAGCTGATCTGAGAATCGAACGGGGTCAGCTACAACCGCCCCAGACAGATGCTGTTGCACCTCCTCCCCTTAGCCCCGTTTCAACACCCCCAACCCGGGGGATAAGGACGGGTCTGCACCCACTTGCACCTCTTCCTCCGGACACCAGGCAGTCACCTCCACCCCCATCTCGGGTGGTGGGGACAGACCTGCACCGGTATGCACCTCTTCCTCCTGACACCAGGCAGTCACCTCCACCCCCATCTCGGAGGGTGGGGACAAACCTGCACCAATATGCACCTCCTCCTACCAACCCTTATCAGTCACCTCCACCCCCATCTCGGAGGGTGGGGACAAACCTGCACCAATATGCACCTCCTCCTACCAACCCTTATCAGCCACCCCCACCCCCACCATGGGCAGTAGGGGCAGGCCTTGACCAGTCTGCACCACCAGTCACACAAGTTAGACCGGTGATACGGTCTCCTTCAATGGATGATTTGCAGAAAATCTCAAAATATGTACAACGCTTTGTTCCCGGGCCTATGGGGTCAGCAGGAACAAAAGCGTATCTCAAAGATCTGGAGTTCAGATTGAGGTCTTATCCTAATGCTACGGTAGACGATAAGATAAGTCTGATGCGGCTCACTTCAGACAGAGAGGTGTTCACCTTCATCGAGCGTCTACCTGATGCAACGAAGAGGGATTACAACCTTCTGTGTGAAGCTTTGATCAGAGAGTACGACCCCTGCACGGGACCTGCTGGTTTTCCAGCTGCAGACAAGGTCACGCAGGGCAAGAATGAACATCCAAAGGTTTATTACAAAAGAATCTTCCAAGCCTATTTTGGTAACAGAAATGAGACCGGAATGGAAGAAGATGATGGTTTTAAGTTTGTTTTCAGCAAAAATCTCCACTCTGATTTAAAAAAATCAATACAAATGATGGCAAATTTCAGAGAAAAATCCATCAGTGAGATTAAACAGTGTGCTGTGAATGTGTTTGAAGCATGTTCTCATGCTAAGACGCCCATAGAAGTGTTTCCTAGTGTAAAGGTTAAACCCCTCCCTCTTGAACTAGAAGGACGACGTGCTTCGCCGCCTCCTCCTAAGAAGAAAGAGAGAAAACAGTCTGTTCAAGCTAACAAACCGCGTCCTGAAGGTGCACGCTGGGACAGAAAGGCTCCTCTTTCAGAGGACGACAGTGATTATCGAAAAAGGGGTGGGCGCAGGACGCAACGATATGAGAAACCATATCAGCAGGGGCAGTACGTAAAGGAAACCCCGAAAGACGTACCTGACCGTCCCCCACCTCGGATGAAACGAACCGAGGCGAAAAAATCACAAAAGTTCCAGAAACAAGGCCCTACACCTCTGAGCTCGGAAGAGACAGAGAAACTACGCAGGTTGTTAGAAACTTTGAAACACACTGACACGGGAACCCAACCAGGAGCACTTTGCAGTAATGTAATTCCCATTACATCTGAGGGCGCGAATGACAACATAACAGGTGTCGGTGGAACACACCAGGACATAACTGTTGTTGCCTCAAACAACCCCTCATCAGAGAAAGGGGGGGTAAACACACACACGAACGATGACGAGTCATCGCAGGCTGAACACTCAGAAACAGCTTCTGCTGTGCTGACGGTTCAGACAAACCAAAATTACACAGATAAGGCTGAACGCGTGAAAAAGCGTCAGAAAAAACCCAAGAGGTTTCTGTGTAACTTTATCAGAAAGGGGGTCGCCAGAAAGGCGTACCTGTCAGTAACACTCGAAGGTGTCCTCACACACGAAGCACTCTTGGACGGTGGGGCAGACATAACAATCATGTCAGCTAAACTGTTCGAGGAGCTGAGGACGGCCGCTGCCAGTGTTAACAGGATAATACCTCTCTCTGAATGTGCTATAGAAATGCAGGGTCTCTCAGAAATGAAAACAACCCTGACAGCTATAGCAATGGTTCACATGCAGATTGGCAATATGACACTGTACCACCCGGTACACGTGACTCATGTTGACTCATTCCCATTTTTGGTTGGCCAGGATTTTATAAATCGCTTCGGCGCGATTATAGATTATGGTGATCAAACAATGTGGACAACAGTGAGCAACCCACTGCCAATCGATACGCCTCCGGAGTGTGACACAGACTGCCCAACAGCAGGTACCGCGGAAGGCGCAAAGGACTCCTCAGCCGAGGACACGAGCCCGGTGAGTACTCCTCTGACACCATGTGAAACCAAAGAAACCCAAGAGGTCCAACCTCTGACTCAACAAGACAGCCTCCTCTGTGAGCTGGAGCAGTCAGAGTCCACCAAACACTACCTACCACTGGTAGTTAAGGGTGTAGAGATCCAAGGGTCCCACACCAACGATGCTGTACTGTCTCTATGGACAGATAAATCAGCAATTAACCGAGCTTTCTACGAAACCTTGGTTCACAAACACGTTGGTCTAGAACTAATTAAAAAAGCTTTCCGCTTTCCATTAGTTCCCAGTAGTTCACAGGTAATGACCGCAGAAGGAGTCATTAACCTAAAACTGAACTGGAATCAACGAGAACTGGTTCACCCGTTTCTCGTTATCCAAAACTTACCACATGCATCCTACATAGGCTCTGACATTTTGGTAAGGTTGGGTGTCCACGTGGACACCATCAACAAGGTGCTGTGGTCCCTAAAACCAGACACAAAGGATCCTCCTGTGCTAGACACAGCAAACCTTAAGGCTGGGCAGACCATTCCAGAGGTCTGCCAAGTTGCTAGCAACCAAACCACCACAGTACCACCACAGGTGATAAACCTAATGGTGCGAATCCACATAATAGCTGGACAAGCTATTAGCCATAAACAGGCATATTTTCAACCCTCTCCTGCATTTTTCAACTTGGGACTGTCCGTGGAAGCCACGAACCAGGTGAGTCTTGACTCCAGGACCACATCTATTGCTGTGTGTAACACTGGCATGGATGAGGTGCTGATCCCAAAAAAGACTATGCTAGGATGGTTGATTTCAACTGACTTTCATGATTTTGAACTAGGCATTCCATTTCTGGGAGGACTCCCAGACAATCTGGTACCGAGTCAAGAAGCTGGGCCAGTATGGTTCACAAAACCAACACAGGCCATAGCTCTTTTCTCAGCCAATGACGTCGACCAAGGACCTCAAACCTATGGTGTTTTACCCATAGACAGGCCCGACGACTCAGGAAGGGATTCGTTGGAGCTCCCCAAGGAGCAAGAACCCTTATCAGTCTCATCACAGATTGATCAGGTGGTCGCACAAGCCGACGCTCTGACATCTGATGAAGAAAGAGACAAACTACGCCAAGTTCTTTTGAAATATGAAAAGTCATTTGCAACTGATTCGACAGATTGTGGGTTGACCTCGCTCCACGCAGTGAGAATCCCAACCCCACCCAACGCACCGCCAACATTTGTCAGACAATACAAGATCCCTCTGGCAGCATACCAGCCTGTCCAGGAGATCATTGATGACCTTTTGGTCAAAGGTATAATCAGACAATGTAATAGCACCTACTCTGCGCCTCTATGGCCAGTTTTAAAACCAAATGGTAAGTGGAGACTTACCATAGACTACAGGAAGCTAAACAAACAAGTACCCTTATCCAGGTGGCCAATGACTCAGCTCCATCAGGAACTGCCAAAGGTCACCGACGGTAAGTACTTCTCGACCCTCGACGTCGCCTCTGGTTTTTGGACCATCCCTGTGCGCGCCGAGGATCAACACAAACTAGCTTTCACTTTTGGCAGCCGACAATACACCTTTACCAGGTGTCCCTTTGGCTACGCTAACTCACCTGCAGAGTTCAACATCTTTTTGAACAAAGCATGTCCAGACGCCCACGAGCGTGGGACACTGATCTACGTGGACGACATCCTTTTGAGGCAGCCAACACTGGACTCTCATTTGGCTGAGATCGACCACGTCCTAAATCAGCTAACAACTGCTGGTGCTAAAATCTCACTGTCAAAGTGCCAGTGGTGCAGAACCAAAGTGGACTACGTTGGCCTCCTAGTAGGTCCAGACGGAGTACAACCACAATTGACTCGCACCCAAGGCCTAGACAACCTCAAAGTCCCAACCAATCTCAA
>NC_056516.1:12794501-12797076 GCF_014905685.2 Nematolebias whitei | reverse complement strand
CTTAGCTAAAATATAAGATCAACTGTAAATAATTTTTATGAACTCACATTATACTTAATATTTTTTTTAAAACAAATTTGTATCATCTTCTTGAATATGTACATAGTTTTGGCATTTTTAATATCAACCTCCAGATCATTCCACAATCTAATACCCTGAGATCTAGTGGATCACATCTTCAGACTGGTGCGACACCACGGCTTCACAAACATCTCCATCCCCTTAAGATAATAATTACTTTCTCTTTTAACAAATTTCCCTTGAATGTTAGTAGGTAGTATGTTTTTGTTGGCCCCATACATAAACAGTAAGATATTGTAATCAACCAAGTCATAAAATTTTAATATCTTTAGCTGATGAAACAATATATTTGACGGATGGTTATAATCTTTTCTGGTAATAATTCTTATGGCTCTTTTCTGTAAAATAAAAATTGGATTTGTAATTGTTTTACATGCTTTACCCCAGACTTCAATACAGTAAATTAAATGTGGAACAATAATGGCATTATACAATAGAAACATTGCTTTATCATTGATTAACTCTCTAACTTTGTACATTACTGCAATCTATTTAGCTATTTTAGTTCTTAAGTTTTTTACGTGAGATCTCCATGTTAGTTTTTCATCAATGATGACACCCAGAAATTTCACCTCATTGACTCTATTAATTTCAATTCCATCGACTCTAAATGGAGTATCAAACACTTTCTTGTTATTACTAAAAATCATATAATTTGTTTTATCTACATTTAAAGATAATTTGTTAAGTTGAAACCAATTTTGTATTTTCACAAATTCTGTTTGTGCCATCTTCAACATTTGCACAACATTTTCACCCACACAAAGAAAAGTAGTATCATCTGCAAACAAAATACATTTAAAAAATCCAGACACATTTACCAGGTCATTTATATATAAAATAAATAGCTTAGGTCCAAGTATAGAGCCTTGAGGCACTCCACATGTAATATTACAGAATTCAGATTTTACATAATTTATTTGAACAAATTGTTTCCTTTTTTCTAGATAACTAGATACCCACTGCAATGCATGCCCTCCAATACCATATTTATTTAGTTTTAAGCCAAAAATGTGTCTTGCAGTGACGAAAACACTTCATCTTCGGTAGTTACTTGAAACTTCTACTTTGCTTTTAACAAAAAATTGTAACTGCGCAAACCTATTTATTTTCTCAGGAACAAACGAAGACAGACATCAGACGAAACATATGAGGATGGGGAAAAAGACGAACTGCTCCGAATAGGGGAAAAATACAGCAGATTTTATAGGACCCAAATGATATTGATCATTATTGATCAGTTGTGAGTGTCACTGCACGATCTGTTCTGGGACAACAACAAAAATAATCTGTACCGGGACATAAATTAAAATTTATTATATGCTCAATTTAAAAAATTTTGACAACTGTTTACTCGAAGACTGTCTTCTCTGCAGTGGCGGCTGGTGGAATTTCCACCGGAGGGTGCTATAACTCCAAAATAGACAAATACCAAAATATATGTTCAAGACGTTCCACACATGCACGCATCACAGACTCATTGGTTCACTCACTCATGTTCACTTCTGCATGCTTTATTAACACATTCCTTATCTGTGTAAACACAGTAAATAAGGCACATTAATGATGACTGTCATTAGAATGGTCCACGTTGCTTGAGGTGGTGATCCGCTCCAGTCCTCTCCTTTCTACACAGGACCCCAGCCAGCAAAAACAAACAGAGTCGAATGCAGCGGGTCTCCTAACTATCTGCCTGATCAAAATTAATGCTGCGCCTTTTAAATGTGCTACTGTCTGACAGCTAAATAATATTTCATACATAGCCTAGTTGTGAGTGTCACTGCACGATCTGTTCTGGGACAACAACAAAAATAATCTGTACCGGGACGGCAAGATCTGAATCAACATCCATACAGTGTGCCGGTACTCAGTGTGCTGGAGTAGTGCGCCCAGAATCTTCCCATCTCTTGTAACGAAGAGGAGCTAACTGCGCATGTACGACTTTTAACGAGAGTCTATGGGTTAAGATTCTTGTGTCCCCAGGGCGGAAATACGTCACTAGTCAGACGTTTTTGAAAAAAAAAAAAAAACCTCATCATTAACTATAAAATATTTTTCTTACACAACTAAAAAATATATACATATATTTCAAAAATTTTTATTTTCTTATTTCATTTTAATTTAATTTTTTTAAATCTTCAATGTAATATAGTGAGTGATGTGAGTGGTGGGGCAGCGCCATAGCGCCCCTTGTTGAGAAGCCGCTACTGCTTCTTGGTTGTATAGCAGAATAACTGACCGGAAAAATTAATAGAGCACAGAGATGAAGTGAAACAGGGATTGAGAATATATTACAGAGTGTGCTCTGAGTCAATTTCCCCATGAACTGACAACTGGATGGCCTGGCTTTAATCACTTGTCATTCATACAAATATTGACATTTTTGGTGCAGACATTTTGGAAGTGATTTTTATTTTCCTGATGCATGCTCAATAATCCAGGTAGAAAAATCTAAAAAAGTTAAATCTGGTCCTCTGGACATTCAAAAAAACCA
>NC_056516.1:12792807-12794401 GCF_014905685.2 Nematolebias whitei | reverse complement strand
ATATATATATATATATATATATATGAATGTTTCTGTTCAGTGCCCTGAGATGACTTCTGTTGTGACTTGGCACTGTAAATGAAGTGAACTGAATTGATTTGGATTACTTCAGACACGAGGCGATCAGATAATCTGTCAGGGAGGCAGAGACTGAGGAGCACTTAAGCGCAGCGTACTGGAGCTGTCATTTCTAACCTGGGCCCGAAGCCCGACCTGACCCAAATTCGGGGTGGGCCGAGCCATGATAATGTGCTGCATAGGGGGGCTGGGTTGGTGTTGGGCTTTTGATTGTGTCAGCGGATCAACCGTGATCCAATTATATGGCAACATGGCTTGCCATGCCTTCACCAGCCGCACACGGCCATTTCACCGCAAGCTGACTGGCCTTGAGGTAAAATAAAATTCATTTAAGCTTCAAATGGGACTAAACTGCCAGGCAGCGATCCATTGCCCAAATGGACATTCATTCAGCCGCTGCACTCAGTGGACGCGCACGGCCGATGACCCAAACTGGTGAGATCCCAAAGCAGACATGTCAGAGTAGAATCCATGTCTGAATAATGCAGAATGCAGGCAGAAACATGGTTTTAATGCTCTTTGACGGCCATGAAAGGACAAACACCCCCTCAGCTCCGATCTTCTGCCCCTTTTATTCAGTCGCGCATCACTGTGGCAAAGTTAGTTTTACGTTGGACGTTGGACATTTGAGCTCTGTGGCTTCAGCGGTGTGTTTCTCTTGTTCAATCCGATGTGGGCAGTATGATTTTGGGCAGTCAAACTCTAATGAGAGGAACACACTGCTGAAGCCATGGAGCTCAAATGTCCATTGTCCAATGTAAAACTAACTTTACTGTGCTCTGTGCGTCCACCAACCGTTAATAATTATAAGCTGTCAAAGTTTAATTAAAAATGACTCTTTTTTTCCGGGTTTGGACCTGTAATTACTGGTAATTTGTTGGGTCGGGCGGGGTTCGGAAATGATGGCTAAGGGCTGAGGCCAAGTCTGGTCGGATTTTTTTGGGCCCGAATGCAACTCTAAGCAGAAGGCAGACTGTGAGTGGCACAGATTAGCTGAGTGGAGCTGATGAAAGTGGAGAAGTTTAGCAGAGCAAGCAGAAAATACACACACATGGGCGTGGCTTGACATAGAACATGAATCATTATAAGTTTTCTGTTTCCTTATGCCAGTTGGCCATAGTGACCATCTTGGAATGGGTTGGCTCCAAACGTTATTTGGTTGTAGAGGTATATCCACTAATGATATTCAGAAAGTTTCAACAAAATGTATCCAATTGTTCATGAACAATATTTCTAACAGAGTTTCCACCAAATACTGAAAGGAAAATCTTCCACAAAAATTTTGCGCAATTTGTTAGTGCTCATTAAATGTGTTGGAAATCAATCTCAACTGATCAACACATTAAGTTTTCAGTAGGGATGGGGACGATCCGATCCAGTATCGGTATCGGGCTCCGATACCAGCATAATTTACGTATCAGATTTTTCAATCCAACCTGCCCATATTTCCGATCCATGCATGTCTGTGGTTGCGCTGCACGTTGACTTCAAACTATGGAATGGATTTCCTGAACGG
>NC_056516.1:12790331-12792707 GCF_014905685.2 Nematolebias whitei | reverse complement strand
TCCTGATATTGACCCCACTTCATGGATTCCTCTCCTTTTTGCTTTGCCCATGACAGATAACTTCTGCCCATCGGATATCTGGACCTCGACCTTTGTTCTGCCTTCTGACCACAGATTCCCACTAAGCTTCTCTGATAAGTATTGCCTTATCTTCCTCTCTGTGAATGACCCATACCTGTTTATTGACCACGATCTCAGACCCCTGGACTCTAGGAATTGTTAGTTCCTTGAACCAAGCTCAACAAACCTTCCTTCCCTCTGACGTCATCATAGCCGCTGCATTTCAACGCTCCAGAACCTCTCACGGTCTCAAAGCAATCCCAGTCACCAACCTGTTTCTCCCTGCAGAGAACTGCTGATGTGCTCCTCTTTCCTGACAAGTTTTTAATAAATCTTTTCGTTCACTCTCGTTTGGTTGAAATTCCAGGTCCCCATTGTAATTCATTACAAAAGTAGCTATGACTCAGCCAATTTTTCAAATATTGTGCAAACATTTAATGTAGTTATAGGTGAAAGTAGTTCTCATCATGGATCTTTGCTTAAGACTGTAGAATAAAACTGTTGAAAAGAACCTTGTTTTGTCTCATGAACCACAGGATAGTGACAAAATCTGTTTTTCTGTTATTTTCCTTGTGTTTCTTTTGTCTCTGTTCCTCTTGTGATGTGTATTGTCTTCTGATACTTGTGCTATGACTCCGTTTCCGTGTCTCTCTTCACTTTCTCCTCAGTCTCTCCAGCCACTTTTCACTCACACCCATTTGTAATTAGTAATCATCCCAGGTGCTTTCATTTCTCACTCTCCCTCAGTCCTACTTAAACTCCTGATCACCACTCTATGTCGGCTCATTATTCTGAAAGCCCTTCAGACCTCCCGGTCCTTGTTGTTTCCGTCAGCCTGTCGTGTTTCTGTTTCCCCCCGTCAATGTAAGTTTTGCTGCCACATCAATCTTTTGTTTTTGTTGTTAATAAACCATCATTATTTTACTTCATGCTCCCAGTGTCTGCTTGCACTTGGGTCCAGAGGTAGAGAAAGTACTCAAACACTGTACTTAAGTAAAAGTACAAATAAACAGAAAAAAATGTACTCTACTAAAGAAGTACCACATCAACGTTTTTACATAAGTGAAAGTTAGTTTGTGCTATTAAAAATACTTAAAGTACTAAAAGTAGAAGTACTTGCTGAATGTATAATCTAATGCATTTGTAGCGGGAAAGGTTAATAATGATTTAAAACTCAATATGAATTTTATTTTGAAGGGACATCACTCTCAGCTATGAGAGAAAATGTCTGAATGTCAGTTTCAGATGTTATAATTTTTAATTACCTCGAATTACCCTTTTACACAGTGAGTTCTTTTATATGAAAGAGTCAGATGTCATAAATAAAACACATATGTTTCAGTATACAATTTTGTGACATGTATATGGCTATTTAAGGACAGATAACTGTTGGAAATTATTGCTTACATTTAAATGAAGGCTTTGTTCACAACTGGAGTTCATGGAAATTAACGTGACCTTTACAAATAATTGTTAGCAGTAATTAACGGATAAAATGAATTATTTTGTGGGATTACCCAAAATAATTACGCAAATTTAACTAAAAGAAAGACGCTTTGTTTACGCATTGTCCAATAGTTAAAATTTTGTCTGAAATTTAAGGAAAAATAATTACTGAACTGAGTTAATACTAATTTTGTTAAAATCTAAATTCTTGGACACCAGAGTCAACCTTCCAGAGTAATAGATCAGCTTTTCCTATCCGGTCTGAACCAAACGGCCACCTGCAGATACCAGATGGGACTCTTTCTGCTGATCTGGTTTGGCAACACCCAAGGTGGAAATTCCTTTCATGTCCCTGGGCATCAAGAGTCGGGTCACTGGCTCAAAGTGGTCAGCTGAGGTCTTCCCGGAGTTCTGGACAGCTTAGCTCTGGTGATGAAAACTGCAGATGTTTGGAGCGCTGAAGATGGTTCTATCAAAACTTTTCTAAAGTTGAAATTATATTTTCTTTCTTGGAGTTTTGTATTATAAGTAGGTTGTTTTGACTTCTAAAAGCTTACTCCTCCTCCTTCCTTACTTCTCTCAAATATCTTCTCACTTCTGCTCTTCTGAGGGTGCAACTGCAACTTTCAATCACCACCCACAACTTGAGGGTTGGACGATTTGGACCAAGCAGAATAGAGAGGGCCAGACTTTATACTTAATTTGGCTTGGATTTATAAACTAAATTAAGTATTAATTTTAAATTACTCTGCTGAAAAGTCCTCAAATAAAGGAAATGGTCAATTGTAAATGGACTGTACTTGTATAGTGCCTTTCTATCTTATCGAGATACTCAAAGCTCTTTACAACAATCTTTATCCACATTTACCC
>NC_056516.1:12789108-12790231 GCF_014905685.2 Nematolebias whitei | reverse complement strand
CTTTAAGTAGACAGAGTTGAACTGGGATGTCAGCTCCTCAGTGGTGGTGAGAAACACCAGGAGCTGAATTATCATTTCAGAGTTATAAACATCTGTGAAACGTGCGGTAGTGAAATGATTAATGGTCAGGCTGTGATGTGCAGAAATGCACGGCTTAGGAGTTAGATGGGGGAGGGTGAACTCAAACCGGACTGGCATGTGGTCTGAACAAACATTATCACCAATAACAAGATTATTAATAGTCACATCATGAGTTTAAACAAGGTCCAGTGTATGTCCACACTCTTGGGTGGGACCGTTTACATGCTGAGTTAAATTAAATGAGTCCAATAAATCTAAGAAGTCCTTAACCAAGGGCTTCTCCTGACAGCACACGTGCAAATTAAGGTCCCCATTAATGAAAATTTGATCATATTTTGGTGTGATTTCAGCCAAGAAGTCAGAAAACTCCTTTATGAAGTCCTTAGAGTGAGGTGGGCGGTAGACGAGTGCAAATAACGTCGGAGGCGATAAGCCGAGTTCAAAGACATTCAGCTCAAAGCTGGCATGGAAAACTGGGATGGGCAGTTGTTTACAGTCAAAAGTTGATTTGAATATTATTAATAATCCATCACCGCGCTGGCCTGATGGCCGCGGTGCGTTAAAATACAAACAGTTCGGTGGCAGTAATTCAGTCAAGGCGCTGGACTCACCCGGAGACATCCAAGTCTGTGATGCAGAAAATGTCCAACTCGTACTCTTGAAAGTAGTCCCTGAGGATAAAAGTTTTGTTGGTAACAGATCTTGCATTGACCAAACACATCCGGATACTGTTCAAAGTGGACCCAGCAGCGGTGGAAAATGTGCACGCTAATGGCCGGAGGTTTTCAATAACAGCCCCTCTGGGTCGGTCCATGCACCGAAAACTCCCGTTGTTTACCTGGTCCGGGCACGCGGGAAGCTGACGAAGGAAACCATGACCACCAGCTGAAGAGGAAGATGCAGCGCGCAGGGCTTTAAGCTTTACCAGCCACCTTGCATGTTTATATATACATATATATATATATACACACACACATATATAAATATATATATATATATATATATATATATATATATATATACACACACACATATATAAATA
>NC_056516.1:12786524-12789008 GCF_014905685.2 Nematolebias whitei | reverse complement strand
AAATCAAAACTCAGAGCAGAACCTTGGCTGAGTGACGTCACCAAGGCCGTTAGGCAGCAATGTAGGAGGGCGGAGCGCAAGTGGAGGAAAGACAGGCTGCAGGTCTCTTTTCAAATACTTAAAGAGAGTTGGTGCTGTTATCAGAAAGCAGTGAAAGCTGCTAAATCCAAATACTTTTCTGATATCATAACCTCAAACTCTCACAACCCACGTGTCCTCTTCTCCACCCTAAACTCTGTTCTCCACCTCACTGAACCATCACCTCTGGAAGCCTCGACTGAGCTGTGCGACAATTTCCTACATTTCTTTTTGGAAAAAATTGCGACCACCAGGGCTCTCATTTCCCCTCCAACTCATGACCCATCCATCCCACCTCAATCTGTAGCTCCTTTTGACCATTTTGAACCCATCACTCTATCTTCTCTAGAGCAGGTCATGTGCAGCTTGAAACCTTCTGGTTCCCTCTTTGATGTGGTCCCCCCTAGACTACTAAAGGAGGTGTTTCCAACTCTAGGTCCGTCCATTCTTGATATAGTAAACAGTCGTTTATCCACTGGTGTAGTGCCAAAATCATTTAAACATGCTGCTGTCCAGCCTCTCCTAAAAAAAACCAAACCTTGACCCCTCAGTCGTTTCCAACTTCCGGCCTGTCTCCAAACTCCCATTTGTTTCTAAAGTACTGGAGAAAATAGTCGAGTCCCAGTTGAAGTGCTTCCTGGAGGATCACGCCATCTTAGAGCAATTCCAGTCTGGCTTTAAACCTCTCCATAGCACTGAAACTGCCCTGCTGAAGGTTTTTAACGACATCTTCATATCCACAAATACCGGTGATTCTGTGCTGCTTGTCCTATTGGACCTCACAGCCACCTTTGACACCATCGACCATGAGATCCTCATTGCTAGGTTGGAGCAGTGGGTGGGCATCACAGGATCAGCCCTCAATTGGTTCAGATCTTACCTCACTGACAGATCCTTTTGTGTCTCCAAGGATTTTAGTTCTGCAGCGGCAGAGCTTAAATGGGGGGTTCCGCAGGGGTCCATCCTGGGTCCCCTCCTATTCTCTTTATACCTGCTGCCACTTGGTGCTATTTTCCGGAAACACAACATACCCTTTCATTTCTATGCTGATGACTGTCAAATTTACTTCCCCCTAAGACACAATGGTACATGCTCTATTCAACCTCTGCTCAACTGCCTGGCTGACATCAGGGACTGGATGACTTTAAACTTCTTAAGTTTCAATGAAAAGAAGTCTGAAGTCATGTTGTTCCCTCCCAACGACATGATCACAAACCACTGCATCAACCTCTCTGCTCTAACCCTGTCAGAAAAACAAAGAGTCACTAATCTGGGAGTGATAATGGACCCTTCCCTGAAACTTAACAAGTGATGGAGAAAGTACTCAAACACTGTACTTAAGTAAAAGTACAAATAAACAGACAAAAATGTACTCTAGTAAAAGTAGAAGTCCCACATTAACATTTTTACTTAAGTAAAAGTAAATAAGTACTTGCTTTTAAAATACTTAAAGTATTAAAAGTAAAAGTACTTGCTGAATGTATTACCGAATGCAATGGTCTACATATCTTTAAGTCTGCCTACTGTATGTATATTTTCTGTAATACATTAATAGTGTTGAGCCATTTTAATGAACAATGCTGCAGATAATACATGTTTTTATTGTGTTTACTCTGTGACACAGTTCACACTTGGACTTATGATTCTGTGCGTCAGAATTTCAGGGATGACATGCAGAGTTAAATGTCATTAATCAAAATAAGAGAGGAATGATTATACCTTTGACAGTTTTTATTTAACACAAAGCAAAACCAATGTGTCATTTTAACTGCAGTAAACACATTTAAGTAAAAGTTGTCTGCCTGAACAAAAGGATCATTAGACACAACTAACAAAGAAATAGGCTCTGATCATTTCCACTGATATTTCAACTTCAGTTTGTCATCAACTCTAGTTAAAATATGTCTATTCAACCTTGTAATGGATCAATATTGAACAATATTTTAACTTCCTGAAACCATTTTTAAAACTTGGACCTGAGTGTCGAACCATTTGGAAACATCTCTTGTCTCCTAACATCCCATGAACTGACACATTTTAATATTGCAGCAAGAATTTCTTGTTCAAGTTCAGAAGAAGTTGGTTTTCAAAGACTTTTGAGTCCAGTCTGACTCTTGGGAGAGAGAATATGTCCTGCTGTACTGAGCAGTCTTTCAATAAGCCATGGGTGACTTATATCTTCTGGGTGACTCTCTTGTGGTGGAATACATTTTGGGTGTGTTAGTGGTGCTGCAGGTGCACCCAGCTCAGTGACATATATACTAGAATATATGTCATTGGCCCAGCTCTTCTTGAAGGTGGGTCTAACGTTACCTGCCCACTTTGCAGTGATTCAATGGACCAGCTCCTCTCTCACCACTGGTTACTTTCAAAGTAACAAACAAATTAAAAAGCCGCAACATGAAT
>NC_056516.1:12756550-12786424 GCF_014905685.2 Nematolebias whitei | reverse complement strand
TTTAAGCCAGATTGACAAATGTTATAATATATGAGGGCTGACTGTGCTTCTAGAGATGTTCCGATCAATCACCCACCGATCATGATCAGCCAATTAACGCAAAAAAGTATGTGATTGGCATTTACTGATCAATGCCTGCCTCCACCCTCATTTGCCCCACTCTGGGCCCTTGAGCAAGGCCCTTAACCCCCACCATCTGCTCCCCTGGGTGCCCTAGATAGCAGCTCTCTGCTCCACACAGAGGCTGTGGTAGCTTGATCTCCTTTGCAGCCTGCAGAGGTCCGATGTGCTGTGTAATGTCCCCCTTCCCCTTTCCTTCACCCTGCACAGCAGAAAATCATAAACAAACATGTTCGCTGTGTGCAACTTTTACGCCGTCCCAGATAACAATGTAAAGTTTGCATCCTGTAACACATGCAACAAAAAATATATCTCTGGAGGAAGCACATTAAAATCCTTCAACACAACTAACTTAATACGACATTTAAAGAACAAACACTCGGCGGAGTACGGTGAGTTTTCAAGGCTCAGTGCAGAGAAGACATCCGGAGCAGCAGCAGTCAGATGGCAGTTAACATAGCCTGCACCTCTGTGATGGTTTTAAAGCATCTCCTTGCCAAAGATGTTGCAGCAGATCATGGTGTGAAGACAACTAAGGCCATGTTGCTGGAAGCTGTCACCAAAAGGTTTGCTGACATTGAAGAGGAACCCCTACAGTTTGGACACAGTCACAGACCCAAGGTGAAAAAAATTACCATTAAATAATAACAAAAAGTAAACATTTATAGAGTTAATGGTTTTATTCTCAAGTGGCCTGAAACAATGAGTTTCATGTGAAATTAATGTGACCCCTCCACCCCCACCCCATTCAAGGTACAAAGATGGATTTTATTCTGAAGGTCTCAAGACCAAAACACTGACTGCTTCTTGTTCCGATGACAGAAGGTGCTCAGAGGGACTCAAACCAAGAACCTGAAGCTAACAGCACAGAGGAGCCAGCAGAGAACGTGCCACAACCAGGATCCTTGTCTTCAATGTTTGGTGAGATCCTGGGAGAAGAAACCATGCAGCAGACTCATGCCGACAGTGCAACACCATCAGAGATGATTTGTGTGTGTGTGCGTGGGGGGGGGGGGTTGTTATTCAGGTATGTTATTAAGTGTGACGTGTTCCTGTGTCATTTCTGTAAGAATGAGTGTTTAACTAATTTATGTGTTCTTTCAGGACAGCTGACTGTCTAGATGGGTCAAGCTACGCCAGCTGGAGGAGCGAGGGAGGCCAGAGGAGAGACATGGTCTGACAGTTGCTGGCTTTTCTCTCCAGCCTCGCTCTTACTCCTTTGTAGATACCAGTGGCCGCACCTTTTCACTGATTTGCTGTGCTGAGTGTTTTTTGGACTGGGAGTTACTGGCTTTTGTCGTGTTTTTGGTTGTAGGGTTAGATCTTGGATCATAGGGCGAGGGGAGTGGCCCGAATCCGATGGTCAACTGCTGGCTGGTTCGATCCTTCTCCCTCTCTTTTTGTTTGTTTTAGCCGGGGCTCCCAGTTTGCTGTTATGTTCAGGTAATTGATGATAAAATATCTTATCGAAATGCACAATCGTCTGGGCTTCATATGTTGTGATTTATTCCTGGGCATCAGAACCATAACATCCATCCAGGAATACTGCATCATAGCGTGCAGACTAGCTGTTCAAAACAATGAAGCACCTTGATTTTCTGCAAGCAACAGTCCAACTTGCTGCTTGTGTTGTGACCCACTTCTACTTCCAATTCCAAACAATTTACCAGTGCAGGGGCAGCACTTACACAGTTACAAACCACTCTGCAGACAAACAATGGCATGCAGTAACATTTCATGGTTAGGCAGTTGTTGTTTTTTACCAAAGCCAAATTATTGTTGCTGCAGGGACTAAAGCAGATGGAATCAAAGAAGAAGCAGTTGTTGCTACACTGTAAAAAAAACATTCACAGAGAGTGGAGGTACAAAAATGTACTATAAAACTAAACATTGTGATCTTAAGATATTTTTATGTTAAGGGAAACAGAAAGCAAAAATTTAGTTTTCTGTTGTAATCAAATTTTAATTTACTGTAATCATATAAAAATAAAATGGAATGATATTTTATTTGTCCTTCAGTAACAATATTTGTGTGCATTACCAGAAAAGTGATAGGTAGATAAAAGCACACAGCAAAAGTTTCCCACAATGAAAACAATAACATTAACAACTGAAAACTATACACCTGTGACAAAAATACTGAGTGAAAAATTATGTAGTTGTTGAACAGTAAATGTGCAATTTAAAACTATGACAGTGTGCTCTGATAAAGTAGAAAAATACACTTACATTTGTGCAAAAACATTTACAAGAATAAGCAAGTCCTTGAAAATAAACACAGGAATGTAAATATCCTATGTGATATAATATCATAGTATGTAAAAAAAATTTGGTGGGGGGGGGGGGGGGGTGTTGAGAAGGGCAGCACGGTGGTTCAGTTTTTAAGAGATGTTGACTTTCAGCGAGAAGGTTGCTGGATCAAATTCCAGCCCTTTCTGGGTGGAGTTTGCATGTCCTCTCTGTCTCTATAACCTTTTCTGCTCCTTTATGGTCAAATGATATTAAATGTTTCCACGATCTTTCCTCTGTATTATAATCATTCTTGATGTGACTATTCATAAGAAGATAGCGGAGAGGCCACCTTTGATCATGTTGGAAACTTGAATGTTACAATGGACATAGTTATTATTCCCTCTTCCCTGTAAAAATCTTTGAGAAATGTTTACCTGCAGCAGCTCCCTGTGTGCAGCTGCTGGGTTTGGGTAAATCACTAGGACAAGGCAAAGAGGAGGGGCAAGCCCCTGATGAATTCTCTACAAAACTAACCCTTTCAGTTCGAGAACCTAGAACGGGTCAGAACCTCAGACAGGTGAAGGTATTGATAAGTGTGCACTTGTAAATGCATTGATCTTATGTGACTGCTGACTGTTCTCCAAAGCTTTGAAATACATATAAAGAAGTCTACACCTGATGGTTTAGGAATCACTTTTGTCCCACGACAGCAGGCACTGCCCAAGTTCGTCGAAAGTCCCTGTGACTGCTTCAGGGCTGGGTGTCTTAGCTGATGAGAAGGGCGATCGTCAACCTTCAGCCGGCTCACACTTTAAGCCAAGAA
Organism: Nematolebias whitei; assembly: GCF_014905685.2. NCBI lineage: Eukaryota > Metazoa > Chordata > Actinopteri > Cyprinodontiformes > Rivulidae > Nematolebias > Nematolebias whitei. The sequence goes on along the minus strand of NC_056516.1, from coordinate 12,783,249 downwards.
CCCAAGTCTCACATTGAGAAAAAACAAGTTTCATCTTCGGTAGTTACTTGAAACTTCGACTTGGCTTATAACAAACTCCGAAAACCTGTTTGCTCAGGAATAAACGAAGACAGATATCAGATGAACACATCGAAATGGGAAAACAGACAGACGGGAGTGTCATACAAAGAAACTTTTTCTGAACTCTCAGCTCTCAGAAATGTTTTGGGGAGCTCTCAAATATTATGACTCCCCTCTGACGTCAACAGATTCCAGCACAAAAACACTTAACGTATTTTCTGGCGTACACTAGGGCTTTAACAGACTACTTGAGTAATCAACACGTTGATTCTAGGACATCTTGCGATTTTTTAAATTTCAAGTCGAGTATTCGCAGTTACATCATTACGTCGCAGTTACGTCATTGCGTCACGTGCCACATGATCTGCACCGGGCGCGGGCTACTAGTAGAAGCTACAAAATGGATTCCTCCAAGCAGACTGATGGCGCGGAGCAGACCCAGTGTTGGCAAACAGGTAGAAATGCATCAATACTATGGAAATATTTCACTAAAATCTTCCAGTTCAACTACCGTAAGGAAACAGAAAATTAATCAACTTCCTGACTGTTTAGAGCTTGTTGCAAACCGGTGTTACACCATATTCTGTGACCACCGTATATTGTGACCATAGGGGGCGGTGTGGCATGCACTGTTGCAGGGCACAGAATATGGTGTAACACCGTGTCCAATCGACCGAACCAGAACCAGCTTCCTCTGACCTTGTTTCACAAACAAAAAGCAAAAATATTAATCTCTAAACCTATTTTTAAAAAGCTATAAACATATTAATCTCTAAAACTTAAAAATATTGCGCACCACTGCCCGCGGTGGTGCAGTGTGATCGTCCGCCCCACTGTTTTTAATTTTGTTTTTTACGTGTCGCACGTTTCATTCACTTTTGCAGCTTAATGATAACTAATAGTTTTGGTTTTCCTGTGACTTATTTGCAGTGTGATAAATGGTAGGAGCATAATATATGCTCCCGATGTTTTGTGGGTCTTTTTTTTTTGTAAATAATAAATGACTTTTTTTGCGGTTTTATTTATTTATTTGCATCTTGAGAGCCTATGACGTCATCAACTCTTGACTTCTACTTGACTTTTATTATGTTAATGTCGATTTAAAAAAGTATGTAGTCATTCAACCCCCTAGTGTACACGTCGCACGGCCCTATAAGTCTCATAAGTCCAAATATGTTTAATAAAGTGGAAGAATCCATAAATACGTCACTTCGCCGTATACATCACATCTATTATGCGTCACTGCTGACGCGTCGCGTTTGTTACACGTCACCGCTGACAACCCAGAAATTTGGGCCGAACCCAGAAATGTGGGCCGGTGTTGTGCCAAAAATCGATTGGTTGCCAAATGGCAGCCATGGGAGCATGCACGGGAGGATTTTAACAAGAATTTAACTAGATTAACACTTAAAAACAATTGTTTGTTTGCTCAAAATTATAGTAAAGGTGTTTCTCATTCTAACTTTTACTTAATAAATGCACTTTGACTGTCAAATCAGCTGCATTTCAAAACCCGATTTGCGGAAGTGGGCACGCGCAGAGGGACAAGTCGCTGTGCATTTATTCAAAATTTAACATGATACACACCTAAAAACAATTATTTGTTTGCTTAACATATAGTAAAGGTGTGTCTCAGTCCAACTTTTCCTTAAAACATATACTTTGACGGTCAAATTAGCTACATTTCTCTGGGGCGGCGCAGCAAAATGAGCTGATTTGACGGTTGCTCCAGGCAAACAGAACAAAGGTGTCAGGCTATGGGAAGCCGATTGTGTCATTAATAGCCACTTTTACCTATTACATGACACAACGGCATGCCATACAACTCGAGTGCCATCTAGTGGCTGAAAATGGCAGTGTTCAATATTTTCAGTCAGAATGAATGAAAATGGTCATATCTCAGACAAAAATTTATTTATAAATATGGGGGAAAAATCCATAAATATATGTCGCTTCAGCGTATAAGTCGCAGGGCATGCAAATTATGCAAAAAAACATGACTTATAGGCTGAAAGATATGGTACTTGTGTAAGTGCTTTTGAGCCAGTGGTGTCTCTTAAAGATTATTTATTTTCTGGGGGAAAAAAGAACAAAGAAGTACGTTAACACATTATTTTTGCATGAATTCATTATGATTGCAAACAAAAATAAGCATTATTCATGTTCGCAGCTGTCATAATCAAATTAAAAAAACTTCATTAATGATTTTTTTCTTAAAGCAAAAAATAAAAGTCAGCATTAGTCAGACTGTAGTGGACTCTGAGTTCAAGAACAGTGAATGTGTGAAAACAGACATTCAAGTCAAAAGTAACTTTAAAGAGAACATTTCAGGGTGAATCTGATAGACAACCTAGGGTCGGATGTCATAATCAGGGGAGCACATCTTCATGCTGCATGTGCAATTCAACACATCTTTCAGCTTTTCCCTCTTCAGTGGTCTCCACAGTGAGTCATCCTCCTCCATCTCACTCTGTCCTCTTCATCCTCTGTCCTCACTCCAACTACCTCCATGTCCTCTCTAACTGCATCCATATATCTCCTCTTTGTCTTTTTCCTGGCAGCTGAATTTCTAACATCCTTCTACCAATATACCCACTGTCCCTCCTCTTGACATGTCCAAACTATCTCAGTCTGGTCTCTCTAAGCTAATTCAACACCCAAAACCAAATTGATGTTAGTCAACATGAAAAGTACTATAACGTAGTCTGGGTTAATCAATTTACAGTCCGTCAAGCAATGCAAAGCCTTTACTTCAGTTTATCCATCTTCCTCATTGTCACAATCCTCGTGTTTTAGACCCATTTGCAGGCAGGCAAGCGAAGGCAGGAGTTTAAATAAAATGATTTATTAAAACAACAAAAACAAATGGCTGACAGGGCAGCACAAAAACTTACTCCAGCTAAATACAGAGCAAAATCATCAGACGGACGGACAGACTGATGGAAACGGGACAGGTAGAGGAGGACTGAGAAGTCTGTGCAGAACAGAACAATGACCGGACGTTTGTGTAGCGAAGAGGAGAGATTTAAATAAGACTGAGGGAGAGAGAGCTGATGAGCGCACCTGGGCAGGTAGCTGATTGGGGACAGGTGAGAATGATCAAGACTGGAAAGGCAGACTGAGGAGTGAATGAGAGTGACAGAAAACAGACAGAACAGAATCACACAAGGAGCAGAATGAAAAGTATAAGAAGCAGAATGAAATAAACACAAAAAGCAGAAAAAGGGAAAACACAGAAATACAAGACAGACCACGGACAGACTGTCACTCATGTTTATTAGTCCAAACAGTACTTATTAACATATTTGAAAAGGTTTTTGATTAGATAGATCCAAGGGTCTCTAAGACAAAAAGTCCACAAATTTTCCAAGACAAAACAGAATATGTCACATTGTAAAGACCGACTAGCTTGATGATTCATCTTGAAACACTAGTTCCCTAACCAGCTCATTGAAATGACACAGACTGTCTCTGTCTTCTGCCCTCAGCTGTGCTCTTTGGAGGCAGCCTGGTTACATAAGCTGTTATCCAATCAAAGCCTGTCTGCATCGCACAGTACTCTGTGTGCCTGTTTGTTTGCATAGTGCATCACAGAGCAGCACAAAAAACATGTTGAATCAAAAAAGCTTTAGTGTAACTAAAAGCCACAAGTGTGCCATTATAATACTTACAATCAGCGACAACAAATACTTGACACTGATGAATAGAATACTGCGACTAATTTATGGATTAAAAAAAATACTTTTTGATGAGCTAACAAGCTTCATGCAGTCAAAACATTTAGCCTCGTCACACCCGGATGCTCGCATAGCTGCCCAATACATGTGTACGTCCCACTTGGGGGGTGGGTTCTCATGACTCACTGAGACTACCTGTATAAATAAAGGTAAAAAAATCAGACCATGAAATTACCTATCAGGTCACAGTGAACCAATGAAACTTCTAATTACCATAAATCTAACACACTCACACTAAACTCTTCAGATCAGTTATTTTGTGCTTCATGCACAGACCCTCATCGTGGAAAACATGAAGAAATGCACGTGATGCAGCTCTCAAGTTAAAGGTGATCTATCTGGCTGTCAAAGAAGGAGCTGCTGCACGTAAAGCTTGGCATCAATGAATCGATGGTGACACGTTGGAGACAGCAGCGTGAAGAATTGACTCGATGCAAAAAGACGACAAAAGCTTTCAGAGGTAAAAATAAAAGAAGCAGATGGCCCGAACTTGAAAACATAGTTGAAGACTGGGTGAACACAGAGAGCAGACGGCCGAGCTGTTTCCACCGTGTAGATCCGACTGAAAGACGAAACAATCGCCACCGAAAAGAAGCTTGAAAATTTTAGAGGTGGACCATCGTGGTGTCTCAGATTTATGATCAGTGACTTTTCCTGGTAGGCTACTGTAATTTATTTACTTATTTAATTAATTAATTAATTTTAACCAGCCATGATACAGGCACTGTTCTGAAAATAATATTTACTGTACGTATTTGTGTATGTTACCGATACATATTTCATTAAAAGTTTTTAAAAAATTTCTGTGTAAATATCTCATTATAAAGTGGACACCCACAGCTTATAGACAAGTGCGGCTATAATATGCACAATTTATTAAATTTTTTTGTGGGCGGGGCTTATACTCAGGTGCACTCAATTTTCTGGAAATTACGGTAGGTCTTTTTCCATATGTGGTACTGATTCAGATACATACATCATGCTTACATGTTTTTCAAAGTGACTCAGTTTGAACAGTCATGTTGCATTTTATCCAGCTTTTATGTCAGTGAGGTAGGGGTAAGTGGATTGACACATGTAGGCCTACTACTACTAATAATAATACTAACCTGGTGAAGTTTAATTTTTGGAACTCCACATGTCTTCAGCTACAGAACAAACGTCCAGTTCTTCTTTGCTCTATTAATTTGTCATGTTCTTGATGACTGAGAATCTACTGCAACCTATGCTACTAATGTTAATTTTGAACTGTATCAAAACTAATGTGATGGGATTGATACTTTAGTTTGTTTCCTTCAGTGCATCGCACCCATTCCAAAAATACAATGCTGCCCCAGAGGAGCCGTAAAGATGCTAAATTAAATGTAAACAATGGACCAAACAATCGTGTCAGATAATAATTTTATTGTTTCTGGTTGCACAATGTAGCATTTATGAAGTGATGGAGGAAGAAGGGTGACACTTTCTCCTCCACTTCACAACACTTGTTTACTTATTTTGCACTGGTTAAAGCGGGGCACCAGCTGGTCATTTATTGACCAACAACAACTTAATTAATTCACCCTTTAATAATTAGAACTTAGTCACTGAAGTAGAATCTGTTAATTACCGGGAACCATACCATAACAAAGGAATATTTGTCCTAATGAAGAGACTAAAGTTGTCTTTGAATTTTATTACAAAGACAATCAAACTAAGAATCAACAACAATAATAAACAAACAACATAAATGATAAACAATAATAAGTTTTAGAATAAATGGTTTTAAAAGTACCAGTAGTAAATCAGTAATGAACATTAACGAGTTAAAGCTGAATTCTCTTTTGTCTAAGGCAAAATTAACTCTGAGCAGGAATTATTTTGGTTTTTATCTGCACACAAATTTAGGCAAAGTTTAAATATTTGAAATAGTAGAGATGTACAATGTTGGATTTTTGGCCGATATCCAATATGCCGATATGTTAAAACTTATTTGGCCAATAACCGATACTGATATTTTATATACTTTCCTTTATCAGAACATAGCCCTCTTATTTAGGCTTATTTGCTACAAAAATTGTGCAACAGTTGTAAGAGCTGGTGACATATATTCAGTAACAGCCATATGATATGCATAGCTCTTTAACTTATATTAAATGAAAAGTGTTAAATGTTATTTATTAGCATTAGTCACCTGCGATGCTGTTTCACTTGTGGAGGTTTGTTCCAGGTTCAGCTGCAGTGTGGGATTCTCTGCACTCTTGTGCATGAAGGACAGACTTTTTAAGTTCAAAGTTTTTGTCTATCCATTGTGCTGTAAGACTGATCATGCTAACGGAGCTAACACGACGTCCAAATGTCTGTGGTAAAACTCACTCATGTGCTATCGGTATTAGCTTCTCAGTGACGTCAGAAATGACAGCTTGTAATCGGTAAGGTTACGTCGGATAAATCTCCGACTGCGGACGATGTAGCGAGGCTCAATGTAGTTCATAAATCTTCGGAATCCGACATCGTAACCAACAAAAAATAAAACTGCCATACCACCGACATTTTGGATTTTCCTCTCCGCCGTGAGATCAGGTAGGCGCACGTGACGTCATCGCGTTGTGCTGCCACTGCAGACAAAAGCAGCGCCTTTTATATCAGCGAGTTATTTTAATGGAATAGCCGATGTCCAATATTGAACTTTTAACACCAATAGCGGCTGTTACCATGCCGATAATATTGTGTATCCCTAATAAATAATTTTCTTTGGATTTTGGTTTAAAGTAGTTATTTAATGTGACCAGCTCAAGTCATTTATTGTCACTGCAAGCCAGGAAATGATTTATCAAGGTGCTTCAGATAAAAATGGTATAATCAGACCGCTTTCCAGAGACTGTACTTCCTGCGACAGCTGAAGAAGGCCAAGCTGCCGGCCAAGCTGATGGTGCAGTTCTACACGGCCATCATCGAGTCCATCCTCAGCTCCTCCATCACGGTGTGCTACGCCGGGGCCACTGCCAGGGACAGACTCAGACTGCAGCGCATTGTGCGCTCAGCTGAGAAGGTGATCGGCTGCAGCCTTCCATCCCTCCACGACCTGTACGTCTCCAGGACTGTGAGGCGAGCAGGTCGGATCACAGCTGACCCTGCTCACCCTGCACACGGACTGTTTGAACCACTCCCCTCAGGCAGGAGGCTTCGGTCCATTCGGACCAGAACCTCCCGCCATAAGAACAGTTTCTTCCCCTCTGCTGTTGGACTCCTGAACACTCATAATGCTACCTCATAATTTCTGCTTTGGTCACATTACATCTGTATTATAACTGAATACTCCATCTGTACTGTTCTCTAAGCTTTTTTATTGTTTTCTATTATATGGGTGTACATATGGTTATGTTATGTTTTTAATTTTACTTTATTTATGGGTGTACACAGGCTTATGTCTTATGTAATGTTCTCATTTTTACTTAATTTTTACTTAATTTTTACTTTATTTTACTTTATTACTATTCGCACCTTATGTCGAAGCAAATTCCTAGTTTGTGAACCTTGTTCATTGACATGGTGATAATAAACTGATTCTGATTCCAATGTTACATTGTCACCAGGTTTCTGCTCCTTACCGGGTCAGTGTTAAAGGCAGCAGCTCACTCATCTTTCCAGGGTTCTGCTGGTGGATCAGACAAGGATACACCATGAGGAAGACTTGCCGGGAACTGCCCAAGGTAGCCTAACATCACTGTGACAGCTTCAGGGGTCGGTGAGGAAAACAGCTGAGGAGAAGGTGATCAGGCCATCAGCACCTTCAGCCAGCTTAGGCTTCAAGCCAAAACTGTCTTGCAGTGAGAAAAACTCTTCATTTTGGTATTTACTTAAATTCTATTTTCTTCTAGAAAAATTTGTAATTGAGCAAACACGTCTATGTGCTCAGGAAATAAATGAGGAATGGACATCAGATGATCGGGACCAAAACGTACTGCTTGTCACACAAAGGAACTTTGTGTAAACCAACAGGTCTTAGAAGTGTTTTGGCTACTCTTAAGCCCCCAGTATACTCCTGCGTACTTCCGTTCGCGCGGAGGTACGTACGCAGAGGGTTCAGACTTCATGCTCGAGCGTTCACCCTGAGCGGCTACAGAGCAGCTCCGCAGACAAGGGGCCTTTACCTTCGGGACAAATTGAGGTCGCTGATTGATCATTTGCTGACATGCCTACATTGATTGAAGGGTCGAAAAAAAGAAGAAAAAAAACGAGAGCTGGCAGCCACAGCCGCAGCGGTGTTCGGTGTTTACCCCAGTATATGTTGTTAATAAAAAGTTCTTAAAAAAACAAAAAAAAACAAGGAGTGCTGGCCCTGCAGCCCACACATCAGAGCAGCCCACCAGGAAATCTCCAGACCCTCCTGCAGCCACGCTGGGACTGATTTTAATTCACTCGTGACAAATTCTTTAATTTCTCACCATTTCAGTCATGGCATCAATGGAGGAGGAAGAAAAAAAAAGAAAAGGCCAGATCAGAGATGAAGATGGGAAAATTAATACATTGGTGTCGCATACAAAACAGTCCGTCGCCGGGCAGTTTATTGTGCGACACCGTGCACGCGGTCGTAAAAATTGAGCTTTACACGGACATGCCCTGCGGAGGAACATGCGTACCTCCGCGTACAGACGTATGCAGGAGTAAACTGGGGGCTTCAGGAACATTATGACTCCCCTCTGAAGAAACGGTTCCAGCTCAAAAACACTTACAACAGGTGTCTCTGAAGGAAAAGTTATTTTTCTAAAAAAACAGAACAGAGAAATATGTCAAACACGTTACAACATTTTACATGATTTCATTCTAATGACTAAAAATAATAATCAACATTATTCATGTTCACACCTGTTATAATCAAATTAAACAAACTTCATTAATTATTTTTTTTCTTCTTAAAAGCATAGGAAAAACAAAAGGTATTCATTAGTCAGACTGTAGTTGACTCGAGTCCAAGGACGGGGAATGTATGAAAAACATCTGACATTATTCAAGTTTAGAGAACTTTAAAGAATGCAGTTTATGGTGAGTCTGTAGACAACCCAACGGGCAAGGGTAATAGTTATGGAAGCACATCTTCATGCTACAACAGTAACTCCAGAATCACACATGCTAACATATGGTCTAGGGGCAGGGCAGCTGACTTGGGACCCAAAGGTCCCGGGTTCAATCCCTGGTCATTGCACATCTCTGACCAGGACACCCAATCCCCAGTTGCTCCCCAGGCACCTCCAAAGGTTGCCCACTGCTCTGCCTCGTGGTGTATGGATTAAATGCAGAGAGCCCATTTCACCATTGTATGGGAACATACAATGGTGACAATACATACACATTATTATTATTATATGTAGCATCCATATTTACTTCCTCAAACACAGTGTGCTGCCTGTGGTCACGCTTTCTTCTGAGCATGCAGGTGCCCTCAGGACTTTAAACCATTCACACTGGAGTCTGTTGGAGGTAGCATTTTCATGTTAGCATGAACGACCACGCAAAAATAATTGATCTGAGCCAAAAATTGGAATTGTGTTTTAAGACTTGCAGTGTGAGCACAAGCTTAGAGAGCTCTAAAAATCAAAACACACATTTTACAAGAATTAAAGCAAATAGTTTAAAGGAACATTTGGATTTATTACAAAGCAAATTGCAAGAATTTTAAAATTTATCCAACATTATGGGGAAAAATGATTTTAAAAGAATCCATATGAATATGAAGAAAAGTGAAGTATTTTTCCAAGCTAGACTAATGGTTAGTCAAGCAATGACCCATCCATCCATCCATCCACCCATTTTCTTTACCCGTTTATTCCATTTTGGGTCATGGGGGTCGCCGGTGCCCATGTCCAGCAATCACTGTGTGAGGGGCGGGGTACACCCTGGACGGGTCGCAAGTCCATCACAGGGCCACTATGAGACAAACGAGACAAACAACCATTCACTCTCCCACTCACACCTAGGGACAATTTAGAGTTACCAATCAGCCTAACATGCATGTTTTTTGGTCTGTGGGAGGAAACCGGAGTACCCGGAGAAAACCCACGCATGCACAGAGGGAACATGCAAACTCCACCCAGAAAGGCCCTCTGGACCGGGGTTTGAACCAGGGGCCTGCTCGCTGAGAGGCAGCAGCTCTACCAGTTGCGCCACCGTGCTGCCCCCAAGCAATGACCCACTTTTATTATTTTTCAGGTTTATAAAACATATTTTTCTCTAAGACAACATACCAGTTTGAAATAATTCCTGTTAGCTAATATTAAACCTTTACACTTTAGCACGTTACCATAAGTTTGTTGCTGTTTTTGAAAAATGTTTGTGTTACTATGTAAATGTGCGCATGCTGGTCATGAAGAATTTGCTAACGTTGCTGTGCTGACACTTCTAAATGTATCAGTGCACTGGGAGATGATTAAACTTTTGGACTGACTAGATCTGCTGATCAGGCTGACTAATGCATTCTTGCAGCACTGCAGCATGTAACAACACACCATATTACAACATATGATAATGGTCAAACATAATGGTCTGTGTTCAGCACCATGAATGATAAATGCCATATTAGAGATCTGCAGCTTAACCTGCATGTACAAGTGGAGTGGAGAGGTTCTTTGTTTTTTTGGACTGTAGGGATATGATTAATTTTAGCCACTAACATTTTGTGGCTTTTAGTTTTAGCTAAAGCTTAACTTTTAATTTTTGAAGTTTAAAAACGTTTTGTTTTCCTTTTTGTTCCACATGGAGATTTGCTATGCATTCAGCTGCAACCTGTAAATTTAAAAAATCCACACAGATATTGTAGTTGCTCTTAAAATTAAGGTTAAATATAAAGTTTTGGTCTGTAATGACCATTGTCAATGTTAAAGATGTGCTTTGGTCTTGGGTGGAAATTCTGGAAGGATAGGGGCCCCATTCAGTTTTGGAAAGTGAAGATTGTCCCTCCAATAATTCATTTGAGGAAATCTGCAAAGTGATGCATTTACGTCTCTCAAAAATAATGATAGCCCACCCCACCCCCCAATCAGCTTGACAGTGCTTTATTCCATTGAACACCTGACTCATGGAGGATGCTTCAAGACTGGAGGGGTTGAAGTAATGGGAATATTCAGTGTACAGGGTGTACTGATGAGTGCTTCTGCATTTCACCCATCTCAAGTGAGGGAGTTGTGTTTTTATCATTCTTTACTAGGCCAGAAATATTTTGTCTTTATGTAGATGTGAACACTAATATTTTTGTGAAAATTAAAGTGATCTCTGATTAGTAAGAACATTTGACCTTGAACCTTGACCAGGTTTTAAACAATATTTTGGTTGAGATAAACTATGTATTTGATGTAGTGACAATTTTTTACCTTTATTCATCCTGTAGCAGTGGGGGGCACAGTTTTGCTAATCCATTAATGGCAGAACTAACTTTCCGTTTAGCGGATTAACTTTGAAAACCTTTAGGGGAATTAGCTTCCTCTAAATTTAAATATGGTAAATTCAAGTCTGCTAAAAAAAATTGGGACAGTTCTCCGTACTAAAAGCATACAGGAGGATGGTGATTTACACCGAGTTGTAGGAGTACCACTGACTGCAGCTCCTTGTCCAAGATGGCCGCTGATTGGCAACAGATGTCGGCCATCACCCTGATGAGGACCTCCTCTACATAAGGCTGCAGTTCAGTGTTACTCTTCACTGGAGCATTAGCCAACAATGGTATTTGTGCCTCTGGCCTGTACATTTACTGTTAGTAAATTGACTTACCAGATTTTCTTGTCTTCAGTGATCCAGTCTCCTCGGTCCTGGTTCTCCTCGTGCCTCATCCTGGTTCTCCTTGTGCCTCGCCTTGGTTCTCCTCGTGCCGCCATCCTCCTTGGTCCTGCCTGACACTTGGTCTTCTCACCCTCTGGATTTGGAGTTCGACCCAAATACCTCCTCTAACCTGTAAAAGAAACATCATCAGAATCAAATATTACCTGTTCATCCTGCCGACCTCCTGACATCTCCTTCCTCACCAGGAGCTCCAGAGAAACTTATCTTTTCCAATGTAAATAATAAACACTGTCACTTCTGCATTTACCTGAGTCGGTCTCGTTCCGGGTCTCGTACAATTCTTGAGTTCCCCGAGTCATAACAGGAGTGATATGTACAGCTAAGTAAAGTGTCACCTGGTGACCCTGGGTCATACCTACTGCAAACAGTCTCTGACTCATGGTGTCAGTCTACAACCAATAAAATTGACCTTTACATAAATGCCAAACAAAGCCAGAACAGAAAAACAGGAAAAACTGACTTGCACACTCAGAAACAAAGTCAAACATTCATCCTTTTACCTGCTGCTTCCTTTTGCGCACACAATTCCTACACAGCATGCAATGTCTCAGAGACGTGACTCACACATTTCACACATCTTTACTTTAATACAGATTTATTGCCTAAAGAATATTGATGACACACAGCAACTTTGTAGTTTTATAAAGGTTAACCACAAAGGGGATCACCAAAGTGAGTTAATAGCAAATGACACAAGGGAGACATTCAACAAACACTGAATGCATCACTCTGCTTCAGCACAGCAGAGTTCTGCTCTGCCTCTTTGGTTCCGATGGTCAGACTCATCCAGTTACACAAAGATTTAGGAAATATTTGGTGTGGTGGTAAAAGAACTCACAACAATTACTAATGAAGTAGAATTTTGTTAGCTAGATGGGGTTAGGTAGTCAGAAACAAAGATACCATGAAGTCTGTGTTGAGGTCTTGACCCAGTACATCCTTTCTGATTGTACGAGTGACAAGTAAATGCCAATGTGACACAAGAGATACGAATAGTATAAAAGCTTTGTGAAAATCTGTGAGGGGGTTCCTTGTTTGGATTCTGATGCTGTTGGGCTGATTTACATTTTCTGCCTCTCTTCAAAAAACCCAGATTTTTTTTGGTCATTAAGAAATTCAGTGCCATCTGTTTTTGTTTTATGAAAGATCAAATTTTTGCATGTTGTTTTGGCTACAGCACTATTAGTGCTACACATTGCACAAGACTTTTGATTGCCTGTTAGCATAAACACTGTTAGCCAAAATATATGATTTACCACTAGACACATTATCGAGACCCTCAGAAAGTAATAGAAGTCCAGCTATACCTTTGTGAGTCAACATAATTCAACATACCTGCCACAGCTAAAATTAAACAAAGTGAATATGTCTCTGAGTAAATTTTACAGATATTTAGTTAAAGTTTTAAAGTAGTTGTGAGTCATCACAAAAACTTACTATAAATGCTAACAGATTTCGTGAGATATTGCATTAAGTTTTTCATCACATGGATTACAAGAAGAAAAAAACTCATATGGACAGAAAAAAGCAAGGCGTTTAGTGTCCCTTACTCGGACATGGGTTACCGGGGCCCCACCATGGAGCCAGGCCTGGGGGATGGGTTCATTGGTGAGCACCTAGTGACCGGGTCTCTACCCATGGGGCCAGGCCAGGCTCAGCCGAAACAAGAAACACTGGTTTGCCTTCCTGTAGGCCTATCACCTGCAGGAGGGACCAGACAGGTTGGGTGCAATACTCCATGGTCAGTGACCCAAGGCGGGGGTCTTGGCACTCTGACTCTGGCTTACCAAAGCTGGTTCCTGGGACATGGAATATAACATCACTGGCGGGGAAGGAGCTTGAGCTTGTGCGTGAAGTTGAGAGGTACCAACTAGATGTATTTGGGCTACCTCCAAGCACAGCATCAGGAACCATTCTCCTTGAGAGGGGCTGGACTTTATTCCACTTTGGAGTTGTCCATGGTGATAGGCCCCAAACTGGTGTGGGTCTACTCTTAGCCCCCCAACTTGGTGCCTGTGTTTGTTGGAGTTTTCCCCAGTAGATGAGAAGGTAGGTTTCCTGTGCTTTCCGGTGGGGGTACAGGCTCTGGCATTTGTTTGTGCCTATGAGCCTAACAGCAGTTTAGATTATCTGACATCCTTGGAGTCCTTTGTGGATATGCAGGAAGGTGTGCCAACTGGGAACTGCTTTATTCTGGTGGGGGACTTCAATGTCCACTTGGTTAATGAAAGTGTAATGTTAGTTAGTGAAAGGGGTATGATTGGGAGGAACGGCCTCTCTGATCAGAACCCGAGCAGTATTCTTTTGTTGGACTCCACAAAGTGGGGTGTATTTTCATGGATGGAGGAAATTGTAACTGCACAGCAGAGGGATTAATTATTTTGGTCATAAGAAGTGGTTCAATGAATCTGGGGGTAAGTTTTCTGGGAGTGTCTTTGAGTGTGATGTCCTTGGTGGAGAGCTATATCCTCTGACCTATATGGTACTTGGGAGCCGCAGACCAGTTCTTGTCAGCAAATATCTTATTCTAGCAAACGTCTTATTCTGATTTGCTGTTCTAAGCAGTGCTTTCCTGGTTTGGCACCAAACTCTGCATCAATGTCTGATGTGGTGCTGAACATAAGGGACACAAATATCAGTTCCTGAGAAGAAAACATTACAGGAGCATAATCCAAGAAAGCCTCGAAGGTAGACAAACCTGTTGCTGAAGAGGTTTGGGAGTTATGGGCATACTCGATCCAGGGTAAATGTTGGCTCCAAGGTAGCAGACTGACGAAAAGACAGAGTCAGGTGTACAAAAAAAGGTAAGTGCTTTCACAAGTGCTGTTGATGTTCAGGGCTGAAAAGGAAAATGGACAAAGTGAGTATTTGTGGTTCTTCAGGTTGGAATGAATAATATATATTTTTTTGTGGTTAGTGTTGTTCATACTGTATTTATGTTTGTAGAAGGAGCCGGAGAGGTGGGAAAGACAAAGTCGTAGGTTTCCACAGGAGATGAAATGAGCCTGACAAGAATATGGTTTTAGGATTCCAATTAGATGCCAGCCAACAGGAATAGTTAAATGTTTTATTGATAAACGGCTGCTGGTGGAGGTCTGAGTCCAAAGGCAGGACCAGTCTTCACTGACAGGTATGGGAGGGCTCCTTGAGAGAGTTGGAGGGGATGACATCACCAACAGTGAAGACAAGTAGAGCAGCAGGAGGTCCAGAGAAACGGGCAAGGGTTATACACATGTGATAGAAAGTCTTGGAAACGTGACAGAGCCAGAGGAGATGAGTATCATTGGAGAGTGGAACAGGTCATTGTAGTTTGGGAGTCACTGATCCAGGTTGATGTTTGGATGATTGGAGACAAGATGATGACAACAAGGGTCACAAGGAATGAGGAGGTCTTGGAAGACTTGGAGGAACAGGACTTAGAAGTTGCTGGAAAAGATATCAAAGGTTAGTAAGACTGTTTAGGAACAAGTTTACCGGCTGTTCATTATTTACAGTAAGGTATCAAAATGTCCCAGTGTAGGAAGAACATCTGTCAGGAGTTTATATGGGGAGTGGTGGCGCAGAGGTTAGAGAAGGTGGGCCTGTGATCACCGGTTCAAGCCCCAGTACCGGCAACATCAAAAGGCCCTTAACCCCATCTGCTCCCTAAACAGGTCTCTCTTGAAAATGAGTTCTCGTGGCTCAATGAGACTACCTGTATAAGTAAAGGGTAAATGAAAAAATGAAATATACTCAGCAGAGCAATCTTCCCAATCAGGGGCAGGTGTGGAGTGGTGGCTGATTAGGAAGAGCAGCAGCTGAGAGTGTGTGTGAAAGTAAGTGTCTGGAAACCTAGGAATCCCATAGATCAGTGATCCTCACTATTTATTTATTTTTTCAAAAGAGCCAAATTGGCAGATCAAAGTCTAGGGGAGAGCCGCGATATCACCCCAAGTCAATCAAATAAAAGAAAAAATAAACAATCCACATATGAAGAAAAAAGAAACACAGCCAGCACATTATCTGTTTAAACAAAATGTACCTTAGTGCTGAGATGAGCGGAAGATGTGGTGCATGTCCTTGACTTTCTTCATGTTGTATTTGTAATTTGTTGTTGCAACCACAGTGAGGCATTCAAGATGAGCATGGGCCAGTCAGTTTCTCTGTTTTAGTCTAGTCTGCCTAGTTCACTACACTTGATAGTGTTCATGGTTGAAAATGTTCACTCACAGTTGTAAAAAATTCAGCTTTTAGCTATTACCCCATTCCTGTGAAAAAAAAACACAAGTCAACAATAACAATGAATACCAAAGTCCATGCTCAACTATGAATATTATTATTATAAAGTTTATTCATTTATTTATAACAAAACAATTCTATATACAATAAGAAATACAATCACAAATAAAATTAAAATGAATATGCTATAATATGTGTACGAATGAAGATGCCCCCTTCACATTTCCGCCTGCCCCCTAATGCAACCATGTCTAGAACCGGCCCTGTGATGCTCCTTCTTCCTTCACCGCAGATGACAGCAGGTGCGTAGATGCACGCGGCCGGTGATCAGCTGATCCATTTGATATTAACAGGATGTTATTTTACGTCTTTTGACGGGCGGGTCAGCGGACATACGTGGCCAGTGATGATCAGCTGATCTATCTGAAACTTAACAGGACTTTTTTTTTAAACGCCTTTTTACCGGCAGCGGGTCAGCAGCCGCCCGCAGCTGGTGATGATCAGCTGATCCATCTGAAGTTTAACAGGACTTTTTTTTTGTACCTCTACCAGCCATTCGGACCTGCCTCCTCAACAAGTAGATTAACACAATATTATTCATAAAACTGCATCATAGAAGCCTGAGCCGACATGCGCAATTACTGCTCATTGCGCCAGCATGTTTTAAAAATGTATTGGCTGTGCTGGTGTATTGTTGTAAAATGTCACGAGAGCCACCAATAAAGCATGGTGAGCCGCATGTGGCTCAGGAGCCACGCAATGAGTATCCCTGCCATGGATGGATGGATGGATGGATGGACGGACGGACGGACGGACAAGGTTACAAGGTTTGACCAAAATCGTTCTAACTATCCCTTCTCAACAGAATACATTCTCAGTTTAAAACTAGCATAAATGTGACCAATGAAATGCAATCTTTCAATGAACTCTTCTTCTTCTTTCAGCTTTTCCCTTTTCAGGGGTCACCACAGCAACTCATCCTCTTCCATCTCACGCTGTCCTCTGCATCCTCTGTCCTCAGTCCATCTACCTCCATGTCCTTTCCAACTGCATCGATATATCTCCTCTTTGGTCTCTTTGGCCTTTCTCTTCGTCTTTTTCCTGGCAGCTGCATTTCTAACATCTTTCTACCAATATCCCCACTGTCTCTCCTCTGGACATGTCCAAACCATCTCAGTCTGGCCTCTAACTTTATCTTCCAGTTGTTCAACCTGCGATGTACCTCAGATGATCTCATTCCTAATCTTATCCATCCTTGTCACTCCTAAGGAGAAACTCAGCATCTTCATTTCTGCCACGTCTTTTTGTCAATGCCACTGTCTCCAGACCATACAACATAGGTGGTCTCACAAGTATCTTGTAAACTTTTCCTTTGACCTTTGCTGACACCCTTTTGTCACCAATCACTCCTGAAACTTTTCTCCATTCATTCCATCCTACCTGAAACTTTTCTCCATCCATTCCATCCTACCTGGACTCTCTTTTTCACCTCTTTACCACACTCCCCATTTTACTGGATCATGGACCCCAAGTACTTTTAAGTCCTACACCTTTGTGACTTCTGCTCCTTGTAGCCTCACTGTTCCATTGGCCTCCCTCTCATTCATACACATGTACTCTGTCTTACTCCAGCTTACTTTCATTCCTCTTCTTTCAAGTGCATACCTCCACCTCTCCAAGTTCTCTTCCACCCATTTCCTGTTTCACCACAGATCACAATGTCATCTGCAAACATCATAGAGTAAGAGTACCACTGGCTGCAGATCCAAGATGGCCGCTAATTACCACCAGCTGTCGGTTATTTGCCTGATGAAATCCAGCTCTACTTAAGGCTGCAGCCAAGTGTTACTCTTCGCTGGACCATTAATTCCATTCATGATATTTATGTCTCTGGCCAGTAAATATTGTTTCCTGATGAAATACATGCCTTGTTTTGTGTCTGCGGTCATCCTATTACCTCAGGTTCTGTCCAGTCCTGGTTCTGCCTTGGTCCTGTTCCTCGCGTCTGGTGCCTTACCCTCCAATCACGTGCCTGCCCTGCCTGGTACAACATCTCTGGAGCCCTTCTTGGATTCACACCTGCGCCTCGCAGCAGCATCCAAACTTGTAAGGAAAAACAACAAATCAATATCAACAACTAGTCCCCCTTCCAGACTCACCTGACCTTGTTCTTCCTCCTCAGGGACTCCAGGTGATCAACTGTATATATGCAGTTTATATATCACTGTAAATAATAAACACTGTTCACTTTTCTGTCGTTGTCTTGTCTCATTCTGGGCCTCATACGGTCTTTGTCCCCTGAATCATAACACATAGTCCACAGGGATTCCTGCTTGACCTCATCTGTTAGTCGGTCCATCAACAGAGCAAACAAGAAGGGGCTGAGAGCCAATTCTTGATGCAATCCCACCCCCACCTTGAAGCTATCTGTCATTCCTACAGCACATCTCACCACTGTCCTACTGTCCTCATACATGTCCTGTACCAGTCTAACATACTTCTCTGCCACTCCAGATTTCCTCATGCAATTCAACACCTCCTCCCTCGTCACCCTGTCATATGCTTTTTCTAAATCAAGTCAAGTCAAGTCAGATTTATTTATAGAGCACATTTAAAACAGAAACTGTTACCAAAGTCCATCCATCCATCCATCCATCCATCCATTTTCTTCCGCTTATCCGGGGTCGGGTCGCGGGGGTAGCAGCCTAAGTAGGGAGGCCCAGACTTCCCTCTCCCCAGCCACTTGGGCAGGCTCTTCCGGGGGAATCCCGAGGCGTTCCCAGGCCAGCCGAGAAACGTAGTCCCTCCAGCATGTCCTGGGTCTTCCCCTGGGCCTCCTTCCAGTGGGACGTGTCCGGAACACCTCACCAGGGAGGCGTCCAGAAGGCATCCTAAACAGATGCCCAAGCCACCTCAACTGGCTCCTCTCGATGTGGAGAAGCAGCGGCTCTACTCCGAGTCCCTCCCGGATGATCGAGCTTCTCACCCTGTCTCTAAGGGAGAGCCCAGACACCCTGCGGAGAAAACTCATTTCGGCCGCTTGTATCCGAGATCTCATTCTTTCGGTCACAACCCAAAGCTCGTGACCATAGATGAGGGTGGGAACGTAGATCGATCGGTAAATTGAGAGCTTCGCCTTTTGACTCAGCTCTCTCTTCACCACGACAGACCTGTACAGCGCCCGCTTCACTGCAGACGCTGCACCTATCCGCCTATCGATCTCACGCTCCATTTTTCCCTCATTCGTGAACAAGACCCCAAGATACTTGAACTCCTCCACTTGGGGTAGGACCTCCTCCCTGACCCAGAGAGGGCACTCTGCCCTTTTCCGGCTCAAGACCATGGCCTCGGATTTGGAGGAACTGATCTTCATCCCGGCCGCATCGCATTCGGCTGCGAACCGCTCCAGCGAAAGCTGTAGATCACGATCTGATGAAGCCAATAAGACCACATCATCTGCAAAAAGCAGAGACGCAATTCTGAGGCCACCAAAACGGATCTCCTCAACACCTTGGCTGCGCCTAGAAATTCTGTCCATAAAAGTTATGAACAGAATCGGTGACAAAGGGCAACCTTGGCGGAGTCCAACTCTCACCGGGAACAAGCCCGACTTACTGCCGGCGATGCGGACCAGGCTCTGACACCGGTCATACAGGGACCTAACAGTCTGTATCAAAGGGCCTGGTACCCCATACTCCCAGAGAACCCCCCACAGGGCCCCCCGAGGGACGCAGTCGAACGCCTTCTCCAAGTCCACAAAGCACATGTAGACTGGTTGGGCAAACTCCCACGCACCCTCCAGGACCCTGCTGAGAGTGTAGAGCTGGTCCAGTGTTCCACGGCCAGGACGAAAACCGCACTGTTCCTCCTGAATCCGAGGTTCGACTATCCGACGGACCCTCCTCTCCAGAACCCCCGAATAGACCTTACCAGGGAGGCTTAAGAGCGTGATTCCCCTGTAGTTGGAACACACTCTACGGTCCCCCTTTTTGAATAGGGGGACCACCACCCCGGTCTGCCAATCCACCAAAGTGCTTAACAAAAATATCACATCATCAAATGTAGCAAGATATATTTACAGCACATGGAATAAAAATATAAAACCAAAAACAATTAGAAACAATGAAATACTAAATCAGATCTGATGACCTTGTATTAAATAGGAATAATAACAAAAGCATAAACAGAATCAGTATCAATGAAAAACTAGATCTAAATCCAATCACCCTGTGTTAAATGTCAATGTGTTAAATGTCAATGAGTATAGATGTGTTTTTAGGAGAGATTTAAAAGCAGAGACTGAGGTGGCCTGTCGAATGTTGATGGGCAGATTGTTCCAAAGTTTAGGGCCCATGATTGAAAACGCTCAATCTCCTCTGAGCTTCAGCCTGGTTTTTGGTACGTCCAAAAGCAGCTGGTCTGATGATCTCAAAGCCCGAGAAGGAGTATAAGGATGAAGAAGGTCGGAGAGATATGATGGTGCAAGGCCGTTAATGCACTTGAATGTCAGCAGGAGAATTTTAAACTCAACTCTGACACGTACAGGAAGCCAGTGAAGGGAGGACAGAACCGGAGTAATGTGCTCAAACCTGTGAGTTCCTGTTAGTAGCTGAGCTGCAGCATTTTGTATGAGCTGGAGACGTGAAAGTGAAGCCTGACTAACCCCAACATAAAGCGAGTTACAGTAGTCCAGCCGAGTTGTGATGAATGCATGGATTAGTTTTTCAAGGTCAGATCTGGACAGAACGGACTTAAGCTTTGCTATCTGCCTTAGCTGAAAGAAGCTTTTTTGTAGAACAGAGTTGATCTGTTTATTAAACTTAAAGTCCGAGTCTAACACTACCCCGAGATTGGTAACCTACTGCTTTAGATGAGGCTGAAGGGAGTGCAGGTTTACAGGATCAGTGACAGTGGTAGAGCTTGGGTTAAACACAATGACCTCAGTCTTCTGATCATTAAAACTCAAGAAGTTTGCAGCCATCCAAGTCTTGATGTCATCAAGACATTTTAGCAAAGGGTGGATGGAGCAGGAACTGTTTGGTTTTAAAGGCAGATAGATCTGAGAATCATCGGCGTAACAGTGAAACGAAATACCATGTTTCCTCAGGATTGACCCCAAGGGGAGCAGATACAATGAGAACAGAAGGGGTCCAAGAATGGAGCCTTGTGGGACCCCACAGGAAAGAGGGACAGAAGCAGAAAAATGATTGTCAAAGTTAACACAGAAACTCCTGTCACCCAGATACAAACGGAACCATTCTAGCGCCACCCCTGTAATCCCAACCCAGTGTTCAAGCTGTGACATAAGGATGCTGTGATCAACAGTGTCAAATGCAGCAGTAAGGTCGAGGAGTACCAGGATCACAGACTGACCAGAGTCAATCTGTGATCCTAAATCCACAAAGACATAATGGAGTTCTTTCTGACCCTCTCTGTACTTCTCAATCAGCATCTTCAATGCAAATATAGTGTCTGTGGTACTCTTTCTTGGCATAAAACCATACTGCTGCTCACAAATAGTCACATCTTGTCAGTCTAGCTTCCACAACTCTCTCCCATATCTTCATTGTTTGGCTCATCAACTTAATTCCCCTGTAGTTGCTATTACTCTGTACATCACCCTTGTTCTTAAAAATGGGCCCCAGCATATTTTTTCTCCATTCCTCAGGCATTGCCATTTTATCACCCTCCAATATGCCATTAAATATTTGAGTCAAAAATCTCACTGCTATCTCTCCGAGACATTTCCAAACCTCCACTAGTATGTGTTCAGGTCCTACTGTCTTCCCCTTCTTTATTTTTTCAGAGCTTTCCAGAGCTTTTCACCCTTACTAATCTTTCCCACTTCCTGGTCCATAGTTTCTATGACCTCTACTCTTCTTTCTCTTTCATTCTCTTCATTCATTAGCTCCTAAAAGTACTCCATCCATCTTCCTGTCACACTCTCCTCACTTGTTAGAACATTACCATTCCGAGCTTTAACAAGCCTAACCTGCTACACATCCTTTCCAGCCTGATCCCTCTGTCTCACCAATCGGTACGTGTTCTTCTCACCCTCTTTAGTGTCCAGCCTCCCATGCAACTCATCATACACCTTCTGCTTTGCCTTATCCACCTCCCTCTTTTCAGTCCACTCACTGTTATATTTCTTCTTGGCTAACCTCTTTCTTTGAAAAGCTTCCTGCACTTCATTATTCCACCACCAAATTTCATTATCATCCATTCTCTGTCCAGATGACACACCAAGTGCCTTCCTACCATCCTTCTATCCATCCATTATCTTTTACCCGCTTCTTCCATTTTGGGTCACGGTGGTCACCAGTGCCCTTGTCCGGCAATCACTGTGCGAGGGGTGGGGTACACCCTGGACAGGTCACAAATCCATCACAGGGCCACATAGAAACAAACAACCATTCACGCTCTCACTCACACCTAGGGACAATTTAGAGTTACCAATCAGCCTAACATGCATGTTATTGGTCTGTGGGAGAAAACCGGAGTACCGGGAGAAAACCCACGCATGCACGGATTGAACATGCAAACTCCACCCAGAAAGACCCCCGGACCAGGACTTGAACCAAGGACCTGCTCGCTGAGAGGCAGCAGCTCTACCAGTTGCGCCACCGTGCTGCCCACCTTCCTACCCATCTCTCTAATAACTGTCACTGTAGTCGCCCAGTCATTTAAAAGCTCTTTCTTTCAATGAATGAGAGACCTATAATTTTTGTTTGCATGATCTGCATTTTATGTGAACTGAACATGAAATAAAGATGACATCTATTGGAAAAAGTTTCAGTCCAATGGAGCAGAGAAGCTAAAATAAAGTGACATTGGAATGAGGACTATGGGTCTTCCCCTCTGCTCTCTGTCAGTTCAGTCAGCTGTGATTTCCATATCAATATTTGAGTGACATTGAATAATTTAGAGGAGTGCCATGACACAACAAGATGCTAGGCTGAGTGGCACCCTGCCATGTCTCATTGTTTGCATGGGTCTTTGTATTTTTCAGCTGGCCTTCAGAAAATATATTTGGAAGTGAGCTGACATGAATTGAATTAGCAATCTTTAATGTTAAATTCAAAGTTGAATTAAAAAAAGTTACCAATGGCCTGACAAACAGTCCCTAGTTTCCATAAGCACTGTTTTGAATAATACAAATAAACATAAATCTATATAACAAACATTTTTCATGTGACATGACTTTTGCTCTAACTAAAAAAAATGCATATACTGTTTTGTATAAAAAATGCTGGAATGGCAGCAAATCTACTAGCAATTTCTTTTTCTAGGTAATGCATGGAGAGCACCTGAAGGAGCACAAAGAACGTGAGACCAGAATTGTGGTGTAGAAACTATTAATGATTCACTAATGGGAGTAGGCTGAATAGTTATATAAAGCACTAGAGGGCGTACTGATCATGTGACCTTGTGATTCACTGCAGCAATGTTGGCCATTATGAAAATGGCCAAACGTCTATACTTGGTGTTTTGACTAAGGTCTGACTGTGTAAAAAACTGTCAAAAATAATAATACAATGTAAGTAATATAATAATATCATATTATAATGTATATAAAATTGTAACAATGCCAGAAAGCTGTGTGTGCCACAGACATAGAGACAGATGAGGAGAGGGAAAACATTGTGTCTTCTTTCACAAGTAAACAGATTTATATTATTTACCTCAGTGTGAATGTGATCCAACCAGAACTGAAACTAATATAAAACTGTTTAAAAGTAACCTATAAGCTGATTTAATGGCTGTTAATTATTGAATTTGCTAGTAGATAGTAGCTTCTGTGGCAGATATTCCTATGTTGTACAGGCTAAATCATGCTACAATTTAGTACAAATTAATAAATAGTACTAGATGGTATTGTCTCTGGTAACAATTAATTATCTGGTCTTTTTGCATGGAGGGAGGCATAGGCCCTTTGGACTGGGGTATATTTCTTTAAGTTGGATATTCGTTTGTAGTGAATGGATACAGCCTATGTCACAACTGTCATGGGAAAAAGCCTCACACTCTTCTCTCAGCACATTCTCTACTGTCTGTTGTTGGTTTGGACTTGGGTGACTAAAACTGACTGTTGATAACCAGGGTTCAGCAAGGGGAGCTTGGTTTACCCAAATAGCTGTTACTGGTATGGTTTGGGATGGCTCTAGAGTGTCTTGTTCTATTACTTTAGCAACATGCTGGATTGTACCTAGTGTTGTTCTTTTTGGTATAATTACTTCATGTTTGGAGTGGTTGGAAATAGGGATCTTAACAAGGGATCTTAGGGTGTTAGTGATCTCTAGGAGCCCTTCCCCAACACTCATATGTCTTCAAGCAACAATCTCTTCTGCAGGTTCATAAAGCACAAGGGGGTCAAAGGTATCAAAGTTCTGGGGTACTCTTTACCAAACTTGCACTGCTTTGCCTGCTGGAGTGGTTACATTGTCTTTGCCAACTCTTACAGTGGCTGGGTCACAGTCATAATTTTGTGGCACTTGAATGAAACTAACCATGGCTACAACCTGCTCTTCATTCATACCAAAAGCCCTGCATGGGATGCTATGTAATGTAGCATAAGCCTCTTCATCTGATTCTTGGTTTTGGATAATTGTTCCTAGCACATTAGCTCCTATTAGTAACTGGGGGAGTGATGGGGACCTGCACAGTCAGATTGGGATCTTCATGAACAGAGAATGACTGTGAGTTCGACCCGCCCTTCATAGGGAACAGTTTGACCATTGACTGCATGAACTTCTAGTCCATCAATCAAAAGCTAATAATCTTACTGGATAGCTAGAAATGTGTGTCTTTGCCCACTGTCTACTATACTCACTTGTGAACCAAGTCAAATAATACTGTTACTGGATAACCATTAATCAAACATTTTAGGAGACTTTTCTTACCGACTTGGGGAACTTTGTGGCCTGGGGTGCTTTGACAGGGGGATGCATAGGGTTTGTTCCTACTGCATTTGGCTTGTCCTTTAGTCTATTTACTGTGTTGTTTGACAGGCATCTAGACTTAGTTAGCAGAAGCAGGTTTTACTGGGTGGGACCAGGGCTCAGTACCGGCCTCTGGCTGTCCCTCAACATAGGCTGATTCCAGTTCCCTTAAAACTTGGTTTGGTGTTCATTAGCTTTCCTTTCTTCAGCTTCACCTACTACACTTTGAGCATGTATTGTCTTTTGGTTGAATGTCTGACCTAATCTCTGCTAGTGCTCATTCTCATCATTAATTATTTTTATGACTTTGCTTAGGATCTCCTCATCTGTGACATTATTATTCAGGGTCAGAGGTCTTAGTCTCTGTCTCATGTCAGCATATCTAACTCCCAGGCCTCAGTATATTGTGTGGAGAAACACTTCCTGAATGGTATCTGTTTGGGCCTGTTTGGACTGGAAGTTTAGCTTTTGCTTGAGTCCAATCTTCTATACAAAAACTGCTATGGTGATTCTTGCTTTGTTTGTCCCTTGCACATTAACTCCTGAAACATCTCAGTTGTTGCCTTTTCCCCACGGTGGGATCTGAGGAAGCCTTGCATTTCAGGGAGGGACAGTGAGTCTTTAAGCATGAGCATGTCTCTGAAGGTACAAGCTTGACAATTCTAAATACACCTCTAACAATTTCTGCTTCAGTGCATCCTTCTTTTATCCCTTCTTTGATTTGCTTTGTGAGGCTATTATAGCTTATCTCTGAACTATTGTCTCCCATTTGTCCATCCATCCATTATCTTCCGTTTATTCCAAAGTTGGGTCGCTGGGGCAGCAGCTTGAGCAGGGAGGCCCAGACATCTCTTTTTCCACAACCAGCTCTTCTGGGAGGATTCCAAGGCATTCCCAGGCCAACCAAGAGACATAGTCTCTCCAGCATGTCCAGGATCTTCCCTGGGATCTCCTCCCAGTTGAACATGCTCGAAGCACCTCTCTAGGGAGGCACCCAGGGGGCATCCTTACCCGATGCCCGAACCACCTCAACTGGCTCCTCTCGATGTGGAGGAGTAGTGGTTCTACTCCGAGTCTCTCCCGAATAACTGAACTTCTCACCCTATCTCTAAGGGAGAGTCCAGCTACCCTGTGGAAAAAACTCATTTCAACCACCTGTATCCTTGATCTCATTCTTTCGGTCACTACCCAGAGCTCATGACCATAGATGAGGGTAGGAATGTAGACCGATCGGTAAACAGAGAGCTTTGCCTTACAGCTCAGCTCTCTCTTCACCACAATAGACCAGTACAGAGTCCGCAATACTACAGATGCTGCACCAATCCATCTGTCAATCTCACGCTCCATTCTTCCCTCATGAACAAAACCCTGAGATACTTGAACTCCTCCACTTGAGGCAGGACCTCACCCTCGACCTGAAGAGAGCAATCCACCCTTTTCTGGTTGAGGACCATGGCCTCAGATTTGCAGGTGCTGATTCTCATCCCAACCACTTCACACTCTGCTGTGAACTGCTCCAGTGAGTGCTGAAGATCACGGCATGATGACGTCAACAGGACCACATCATCTGCAAAGAGCAGAGATGGATTCCTGAAGCCACTGAACCGGAAACCCTTCACCAGCTGGCTGCACCGAGAAATTCTGTCCATAAAAGTTATTAACAGAATCGGTGACAATGGGCAGCCCTAGCGGAGTCCAACTCCCACCCTGAAGGGGTCTGACGTACTGCTGACAATACGAACCAAACTCTAGCACCATTTGTATAGGGACTTAGCAGCCTGTAACAACGGGCCTCCAATGCCATACTCCAGGAATGCCAGGAACACGGTCGAATGCCTTCTCAAAGTCCATAAAACACATGTAGACTGGATGGGCAAACTCCCATGACCCCTCAAGGACCCTAGTGAGAGTAAAGAGCTGATCCAGTGTTCCA
>NC_056516.1:12754963-12756450 GCF_014905685.2 Nematolebias whitei | reverse complement strand
TCAGTGGTTGTTGTTGTTGTTTGCGATCCGGCCTCTGGTTCATGACAAAAGGGCAACCTTGGCGGAGTCCAACTCTCACCGGGAACAAGCCCGACTTACTGCCGGCGATGCGGACCAGGCTCTGACACCGGTCATACAGGGACCTAACAGCCTGTATCAAAGGGCCTGGTACCCCATACTCCCAGAGAACCCCCCACAGGGCCCCCCGAGGGACACGGTCGAACGCCTTCTCCAAGTCCACAAAGCACATGTAGACTGGTTGGGCAAACTCCCACGCACCCTCCAGGACCCTGCTGAGAGTGTAGAGCTGGTCCAGTGTTCCACGGCCAGGACGAAAACCGCACTGTTCCTCCTGAATCCGAGGTTCGACTATCCGACGGACCCTCCTCTCCAGAACCCCCGAATAGACCTTACCAGGGAGGCTTAAGAGCGTGATTCCCCTGTAGTTGGAACACACTCTACGGTCCCCCTTTTTGTATAGGGGGACCACCACCCCAGTCTGCCAATCCACCAAAGTGCTTAACAAAAATATCACATCATCAAATGTAGCAAGATATATTTACAGCACATGGAATAAAAATATAAAACCAAAAACAATTAGAAACAATGAAATACTAAATCAGATCACGTTGTGTCAAAAGTCAAGGAAATAATAACAAAAAACGTAAACTCAGTCAGAAACAATGAAATACTAAATCAGATCTGATGACCTTGTGTTAAATAGGAATAATAAGAAAAGCATAAACAGAATCAGTATCAATGAAAAACTAGATCTAAATCCAATCACCCTGTGTTAAATGTCAATGAGTATAGATGTGTTTTTAGGAGAGATTTAAAAGCAGAGACTGAGGTGGCCTGTCGAATGTTGATGGGCAGATTGTTCCAAAGTTTAGGGCCCGTGATTGAAAACGCTCAATCTCCTCTGAGCTTCAGCCTGGTTTTTGGTACGGCCAAAAGCAGCTGGTCTGATGATCTCAAAGCCCGAGAAGGAGTATAAGGATGAAGAAGGTCGGAGAGATATGATGGTGCAAGGCCGTTAATGCACTTGAATGTCAGCAGGAGAATTTTAAACTCAACTCTGACACGTACAGGAAGCCAGTGAAGGGAGGACAGAACCGGAGTAATGTGCTCAAACCTGTGAGTTCCTGTTAGTAGCTGAGCTGCAGCATTTTGTATGAGCTGGAGACGTGAAAGTGAAGCCTGACTAACCCCAACATAAAGCGAGTTACAGTAGTCCAGCCGAGTTGTGATGAATGCATGGATTAGTTTTTCAAGGTCAGATCTGGACAGAACGGACTTAAGCTTTGCTATCTGCCTTAGCTGAAAGAAGCTTTTTTGTAGAACAGAGTTGATCTGTTTATTAAACTTAAAGTCCGAGTCTAACACTACCCCGAGATTGGTAACCTACTGCTTTAGATGAGGCTGAAGGGAGTGCAGGTTTACAGGATCAGTGACAGTGGTAGAGCTTGGGTTAAACACAATGACCT
>NC_056516.1:12751382-12754863 GCF_014905685.2 Nematolebias whitei | reverse complement strand
CCCCCCCCCACCTGTAATGATACCCCCATCACCACTGCAAACTCTTATCGGTTCCTTGGCAGCACCATCACCCAGGACCTCAAGTGGGAGCTGACCATCAGCTCCCTCATCAAGAAGGCCCAGCAGAGACTGTACTTCCTGCGACAGCTGAAGAAGGCCAAGCTGCCGGCCAAGCTGATGGTGCAGTTCTACACGGCCATCATCGAGTCCATCCTCAGCTCCTCCATCACGGTGTGGTACGCCGGGGCCACTGCCAGGGACAGACTGAGAGTGCAGCGCGTTGTGCGCTCAGCTGAGAAGGTGATCGGCTGCAGCCTTCCATCCCTCCACGACCTGTACGTCTCCAGGACTGTAAGGCGAGCAGGTCGGATCACAGCTGACCCTGCTCACCCTGCACACGGACTGTTCGAACCACTCCCCTCAGGCAGGAGGCTTCGGTCCATTCAGACAAGAACCTCCCGCCATAAGAACAGTTTCTTCCCCTCTGCTGTTGGACTCCTGAACACTCATAATGCTACCTCATAATTTCTGCTTTGGTCACATTACATCTGTATTATAATTGAATACTCCATCTGTACAGTTTTCTAAGCTTTTTTATTGTTTCTATTGTATGGGTGTACACATGTTTATGTTATGTTTTTAATTTTACTTTATTTGTGGGTGTACACAGGTCTTATGTCTTATGTAATGTTCTCATTTTTACTTTATTTTTACTTTATTTTACTTTATTACTATTCACACCTTATGTCGAAGCAAATTCCTAGTTTGTGAACCTCGTTCAGACGTGGGTCACTGGGCCCCAATCTGGAGCCGGGCCTGGAGGTGGGGCACTCTGTCGAGCGCTTGGTGGCCGGACTTTTACCCATGGAGCCCGGCCGGGAACAGCCCGAAGAGTTGACATGGGTCCCCCTTTCCATGGGCTCACCACCTGTGGGAGGGGCTAAAGGGGTCAGGTGCAATGTGGGATGGGTGGTGGCCGAGGTCAGGGACCATGGAGGTCTGATCCTCAGCTACAAAAGCTGGCTATTGGAATGTGGAATGTCACCTCTCTGGTGGGGAAAGAGCCTGAGTTGGTGTGTGAGGTTGAGAGATTCCGGCTAGAAATAGTTGGACTCACCTCAACGCATGGTTCTGGCTCTGGAACCAGTTTCCTTGAGAGGGGTTGGACTCTCTTCCACTCTGGAGCTACCCCTGGCGAGAGGCGCCGAGCAGGAGTGGGCATACTTATTGCCCCATCGTGGTGCCTATACTTTGGGGTTCACCCCGGTGAATGAGAGGGTAGCCTCCCTCCACCTACGTGTGGGGGGGATGGGTTCTGACTGTTGTTTGTGCTTATGTGCCAAACAGCAGCTCAGATTACCCACTCTTCTTGGAGTTCTTGGAGGGGGTACTGGAGAGAGCACCTCCTGGGAACTCCCTTGTTCTAGTGGGGGACTTCAACACTCACGTGGGCAATGACAGTGAGACCTGGAGGGATGTGGTTAGGAGGAATGGCCCCCCTCATCTGAACATGAGTGGTGTTCTGTTATCGGACTTCTGTGCTCGTCATGGATTGTCCATCACGAACACCATGTTCAAGCATAAGGGTGTCCATATGTGCTCTTGGCACCAGGACACCCTAAGCTGCAGTTCGATGATCGACTTTGTTGTCATCTCATCTGATCTGCGGCCACATGTCTTGGACAGTCAGGTGAAGAGAGGAGCGGAGCTGTCCACTGACCATTACCTGGTGGTGAGTTGGCCCCGATGTTGGGAGAGGATGCCAATCAGACCTGGCAGACCCAATCGTATTGGAACGTCTGGCAGAGTCTCCCGTGAGACGGAGCTTTTACTCCCACCTCCAAGAGAGCTTGAACACATTCCGGGGGAGACAGGGGACATTGAGTCCGAGTGGGCCATGTTCCGTGCCTCTATTGTCGAGGCGGCTTATCGGAGCTGTGGCTGCAAAGTTGTCGGTGCCTGTTGCGGAGGTAACCCTCGAACCCGGTGGTGGACACCGGTGGTAAGGGATGCTGTCAGGCTGAAGAAGTACTCCTATTGGATATTTTTGGCCTGTGGGACCCTGGAAGCAGCTGATGGGTACTGACAGTCCAAGCGGCATGCTGCTCGGGTGGTTGCTGAGGCAAAAACTCGGTTGTGGGAGGAGTTCGGAGAGGCCATGGAGAATGACTTCTGTACGGCTTCAAGGTGATTCTGGTCCACCATCCAGCGTCTCGGGGTGGAAAGTGGTACACCACTAACACTATTTATAGTAGAGGAGGTGTGCTGCTGACCTCAACTCGGGATGTCATGGGTTGGTGGGCAGAATACTTCGAAGACCTCCTCAATCCTACTGGCACATTTTCCACTGAGGAAGCAGAGCCTGGGGACCTTGGGTCGGGCTCTCCAATCTCTGGTGCTGAGGTCACCGAGGTGGTTAAAAAGCTCCTCGGTGGCAGGGCCTCGGGGGTGGATGAGATTCGCCCGGAGTTCCTTAAGGCTCTGGATGTTGTGGGGTTGTGCTGGCTTACACGACTCTGCATTATTACGTGGACATCGGGGGCAGTTCCCCTGGATTGGCAGACTGGGGTGGTGGTCCCCTCTTCAAAAAGGGGGATGGTAGAGTGTGTTCCAACTACAGGGGGATCACGCTCTTAAGCCTCCCTGGTAAGGTTTATTCGGGGGTTTTGGAGAGGAGTGTCCATCGGATAGTTGAACCTAAGATTCAGGAGGAGCAGTGCGGTTTTCGTCCTAGTCGTGGAACACTGGACCAGCTCTACACCCTCAGCAGTTTGCCCAACAAATCTACATGTGCTTTGTGGACTTGGAGAAGGCGTTCGACCGCGTCCCTCAGGGAGCCCTGTGGGGGGTACTCCGGGAGTATGGGGTACCAGGCCCTTTGATATGGGCTGTTAGGTCCCTGTACAACATGTGTCAGAGCTTGGTCCGCATTGCCAGAAGTAAATCGGGCTTGTTCCCAGTGAGAGTTGGATTCCGCCAAGGTTACCCCTTGTCACCGATTCTGTTCATAACTTTTATGGACAGAATTTCTAGGTGCAGCCAAGGTGTTGAGGAGATCTGTTTTGATGGCCTTAGGATTGCTTCTCTGTTTTTTGCAGATGATGTGGTCCTATTGGCTTCATTAGGTTGTGATCTACAGCTTTCGCTGGAGCAGTTCGCAGCCGAGTGTGACACGACCGGGATGAAGATCAGTTCCTCCAAATCCGAGGCCATGGTCTTGAGCCGGAAAAGGGTAGAGTGCCCTGTCCAGGTCAGGGAGGAGGTCCTGCCCCAAGTGGAGGAGTTCAAGTATCTTGGGGTCTTGTTCACGAATGAGGGAAAAATGGAACATGAGATCAGTAGGCGGATAGGTGCAGTGTCTGCAGTGAAGCAGTTTAAGTCATGATTTTGAGCTAAATCTGTCGTGGTGAAGAGAGAGCTGAGTCAAAAGGCGAAGCTCTGAATTTACCCATCGATCTACGTTCCCACCCTCATCTATGGT
>NC_056516.1:12747359-12751282 GCF_014905685.2 Nematolebias whitei | reverse complement strand
TATATATATATATATATATATATATATATATATGTATATATAGTTTAACTTAATCATTTTAATAATCTGTATTCTTTTTAATTTAGCAGAAACTTCAAAATAAATTTTCACCCTGTACTGAAATCTTTTTCAAGTTTAAGTCATGATTTTGAGCTAAATCCAGATTTTATCCAGTCCGTGGGTGTGTGAGTATTAATCTGACATGAATGATGTTTTATCTGGACAAATTCTGAAGCTTCCAGGTTAACCCTTTTATTGTTCGTTAACTTTGTGACTATTCATGACCCTTAGGGAAAAATCAACCACCTTATTTAACTGCATAAAATACTGTTTATTTTATTTTATTCACAAAATAAAACAACTAGTTAGTCTTTAAAAGAGTTAACTCTTCCTGAACACATCAAATTAAATGACTTATTTTAACTCTTCAGGCCATTATTACTATTATTGTAATTCCATCCATCCATCCACAATGTTTGGTAAATAACAAAAGTAAAGTGTCATAACAAAAGTCAAGAAATTTTTAATACATTTTTATTGTCAACATCTATACTGAAATGATACGTCGATAGTTTAGGGCAGGGACAGACACTTTTATTTAATGGTACACATTGTATGCTGTCGCTGCACAGCTGGACGTAAACCGACTGTAAGTCTGCTGTGATTATTTTGTTGAAGAATCATCTGAAACACACACACGTATTACTTAGCCATATTTGATCGACATTTACATACTTTTACACTCTCCTCCTACTATAGCATTATTAGCATTAGCTCACCCTCACATCCTCACACCCTCACACGTCGTTTAACTTGCATCTTTATGTCTTCCCACACTCTCTTGTACTTCTCTAGTCTTTTGCCTCGCTGCCCGCAGCCTTTTCTGGATCTCTTCTCTTGGACTTTTGACAAAAAGCCACAGAATAAGCAGAATGTTCAACAAAGCCAGGACAGCCTCCATTTCGGTTGTGTATCTTTTCAGGGTCTTCTTCCTATAATACGTTTAGTGGTGGCTAGTAAATAACATAATAGAGCACTACCGCCACCAGCTGGTAAGGCGCGTTGGATTCTGGACCTGCCCACTAGAACCAGTACTGAAGTGTATATGGAAAAGCAACTTGTGCCGTACTGAACCGAGTTGAGCTGTGTCGAACCGTTCCAAGCCATTCCTATGGAAAAGGGGCATTAGATGCCTTCTGGCTTCATCAGTGTGATTTTTTTGAATGAACCAAGGTGCTAAGGGAGTTTGAAGCCACCTCCCCTCCAATACACCTTTGTGCCACCACGTGAGGTAGTAACAGACCTTAAATATTTGAAATGTGAAAAGGTAAGACAGCTATGTGGCGCAAAAATGTGAAAAACGATGACATGACCTATGTGAAATCTGTGATGATAGAGTTAAACTTCTTTTGGCTTTTCCCTCTTTAGGGTTACCACTGCGAGTCATCCTCCTCCATCTCACTCTGTCCTCTGCATTCTCTGTCCTCAACCCAATTATCTCCATATCCTCTCCAACTGCATCCATATGTCTCCTCTTTGGCCTTCCTTGTTGTCTTTTTCCTGGCAACTACATTTACAACATCCTTCTACAAATATGCCACACTGTCCCTCCTCTGGACATGTCCAAACCATCTCAGTCTGGCCTCTCTAACTTTATCTCCTAGTTCTTCAACCTGTGTTGTACCTTGGATGATCTCATTCCTAATCTTGTCCATTCTTGTCACTCCTAATGAGAACCACAACATTTTCATTTTTGCCACTTCCAGTTCTGTCTCCTGTCTTTTTGAAAGTGCCACTGAATCCAAAGCATGGAATTAAACAACAAACAGATTTATTGAAGAGAGACTATTTAATAATGATGTTCAGTAACTTTATATTTAGTCGCAAAAATGGTTAACCATGGAGAATTGCTATACTCTTTTATATAGTCATGTTTAGAAAATGTTCTGAAGGAGACGTTTGTCACATATTCATTGTGCAGAGTTCTATGTCAATGCAGCTGAGTTCAGCACTAAACATCTTTTGGTTTCTTTATTCTTGTTTCATTTCTGATTCTGAAAGTTCACATCTTCACCCGACATGGCTGGCTCCATTAGTGATTGATGAATGGTCAAAAGTAGTTTACAGATCGACTTGTCCTTGTGGTAATTTTGCAGAACGGTTTTGTAAAAGCAACTTTAAAGATAAGGCAAGGATTTTCGTCATCAAGGGACATCTCAGAGTACAGCTGCTACTCCTCATCATTATCATTTGAGGTGGTGCAGTCAACTGATTACAATGCATTTTTTCCCAAGGTTTTCCGGGAATATCCCACTGAGAGGGAAAAAACTTACTGGAGGGGTCTTGTGTTCTCTCAGGCATAGGATCTTACTGGAGAGCATCACTGGGGAGAGGGACATCTGTGTTTCCTGGACCAATTTTCCTGATGTGACCTCAGACAAGTGGAAGAAAATGGATAAATGAAATTTAAGTTTAGTCCTAAGGGTAAGGGTTAAGTTGCAGAAATAAACAGAAGTGACTACAAAGTCATGATAAGGATAGAAACACAAATGTGTCTGCATGTGTGCGTGTGTGTGCAAGAGAGAATAAAAATGATTGGGGGTGAAAATCAGAAGCAAATAATATTTGTGTGTAGGAGCAGATGCGTAGGCATGGTGTGGCAACATGAATCATCACAACTGATGGACATGTGGTTTAAATATGAGGAGTTCACTCCGACCCTCCTGGAAACCTACAGTATTTGTGAAACTTCCTTGTAAACTACTGAATTGCAAAGATCCTCAACCCCCACTGTTTTTCTGTTAATTTACCACAAATGTTGCAATACCTAATGTTGCATGTAGGGATGCACCAATCCACTTTTTTTGTTTAACTTCCGATCCAATGCCGATACCTAAATCTGGTTATCGGCTGATACTGATACTATTCCGATATCATCATCTTTACTGATGTGGATTTGTACAAATACTGTATATGCATGCATGTCCAAAAGGGCAACTTGAGGTAAGTTTTATTAATGTTGGATAAGTTCAATGTTAGAATTAAATCCAGCTAACACAAAACGTTTTTATTCCTAGCTTAGAGTCAGTCAGTGTTAGAGAGTTTTATTGTCATGCACACCACATGTGGTACATGTGGTGGAACGAGATTATGTACACAGGGTCCCAGTTCCATCCCACAATAAAATGTAGAAGAAAAACAGCAATAAGATCTAAGATATGAACTAAGAAAAACATTAACTAAATATACACTAAGCACTAATAGCATAAAAACATTAAAAACAATATGCCAACGTGAATATTAAAGTGGATATTAAAATGATTAAATGGCTTCAAACCTCTGATAATGGCAAAAAACAACACATACATGTTTCTGTTTTT
This sequence comes from Nematolebias whitei, assembly GCF_014905685.2. NCBI lineage: Eukaryota > Metazoa > Chordata > Actinopteri > Cyprinodontiformes > Rivulidae > Nematolebias > Nematolebias whitei. The sequence goes on along the minus strand of NC_056516.1, from coordinate 12,747,902 downwards.
AGTATTTTACATCGCTTTATAGTGTAGCTGTTTTTGTTTCTTTTTTTAAATATATTTTCTTTTATTTTTCAGTTCATATGTTTTTTTATGATTGTCTACTGTTGTACTGATAGATATCTCCTGGAGGGTAATTTTTCTAATTCTAATACAAAAAGCACACTAAGCTACTTCATATATATTTTTTAACAATTCAGCTTTGACCTTTTTCTTAAATGTACACATTGACTTGGCATTTTTCACATCACTCTCTAGACCATTCCACAATCCAACTCCTTGGATTGAGGTAGACCTTCCCTTCAGACTAGTTCTGAATTTTGGTTTGACAAATATCTCTATCCCCTTAAGATTATAACAACTTTGTCTTTTAACAAAATTTCTTTGGATATTTAATGGTAATGTGTTATTTTGAGCCCTATACATAACTGATAAAATACTATAATCTACTAAATCATGGAACTTCAATAACTTCAGTTGATAAAATAATGTACTTGATGGATGACTGTAATGCTTTCTGGTGATAATTCTTACAGCTCTTTTCTGTAA
>NC_056516.1:12739792-12747259 GCF_014905685.2 Nematolebias whitei | reverse complement strand
CAGGCCCCCTCCCTCACAGTTTTTAAATCTCGCTTAAAAACACACTTCTATTCCCTGGCTTTCTGCACTGTGTGACCTGTGCTGAGTCTGTGTGCATCACACTGTGTTAGTCATGTTGCAGTTGTTGTTGTTAACCATTACTGTTTTTGTTGGTTTCTACTTTTTGGTGTCCTGTTATGTAATCTGTTGCTGTGTGCTTGTTCTGTTTGTCCCTGTACAGCACTTTGGTGTGCTTTGTCACTGTTTAAAGTGCTTTATAAATAAATTGGTATGGTATGGTATGGTCACAAATAGTTTTTCTAGAATTTTTGAGAACTGTGGTAATAAGGATATTGGTCTATAATTATTGAACACACATTTATCACCATTTTTAAAGAGAGGAACTACCTTAGCTACTTTAATATTATCTGGAAATATTCCTTTTGAAAATGATAAATTACAAATATATGTAAACGGCTCGATAACATAACTTATTATGTCCTTTACAAACATCATATCCATGTCCACCCAGTCTTTTGATCTCTTATCTGTAAGATTTTTTACAACATTCATTATTTCTTCTTTGTCAGTTCCATTAAGAAAAATACTGTTGTCACAACTTATAACTGAATGGTTCACATTATTGTCTACTTTTGGTATTTTAGCTCCTTCAAAAAATATTGTGAAATACCTGTTTTTGCTTTATGACTTTTCAGAGCACTATTTATTACTCACCATGTAGCTTTCATATCACCATTACTTTTATTTAATAAATCACTATAATATTCCTTCTTGTGTTTCCTTATAATCCCTACTAATTTATTTTTATACTTCTTATATTTCTCTTTGGCCTCTTGTGTTCTCAATTTCAAGAAACATGTATACAAATAATTCTTTTTTTTACAAGCATTTCTCAACCCACTCGTCATCCATGGTTGGTCAACAACATTTCTCTTTGTACAATTATTTTGCACACAATTCTTTTCATACAGAGCTCCTAAAATATTCATAAACTCATCATACGATCTGTTCACATCATCAACATACACGTCTTTCCAGTTTTGTTTATGTAAATCATTTTTTAATTTGCCCAATGCTTTTTTTGATGTGTTTATTGTTTTTTCTTAATTGTGATTTCTTTTGTAATGCTTTGATCATTTTTATAAATCATGAAAACTGGTAAGTGATCACTCATATCATTCGTTAAAATACCTCCCATCACATCCCCATTTGTTACATTTGTGAAAATATTATCGATTATTGCAGCACTATGAGTTGTAATTCTTGTTGGTTTTGATATTAACGGATAAAGATTTAAACTATACAATGAATTTGTAAATGTACTGATGTTATTTGAATCTGTTTTATTTCCCAGGTCAATATTAAAGTCTCCACACAAAAAAATGATTTTATTAAAACTCTTGTCCAATAGTTGTACCATTTTATCGGTGAATATTTCTATATTTGATCCTGGAGATCGATATACACAACTTATTAATATGTTTTTATCATTCTTGTTTATTATTTCTATTATTATTTCCATGATATTATCAACAATTATTGACATTTCATTAATTAATTTACATTTTATTTCATTTTTAACAAATAGAGCCACTCCACCTTTTTCACTGTCACGGCGTGGGTCTGATATTTCCGGCTTGGCGCGTGTTTGAGGTCTTTCCACTAGGACCAGCTCGCCTCCCTAAATTCTGGCCCGGCTTCTCAAGGGGGTCCAAGCAAGCGGAGCCGTGAGGTCAGAAAAACACTGTCGGTCACTGATTGGTCGGGGGGAGGAGTCTGTGGAGTCTTTCCAAAACAACAGATCCGCCATTTTTTTTACAGCCCGCCATTAGCCAAACCTCGAGGAGCATATTTTTAGGAGCGTATTTTTTAATAGTTTTTTTAAAACAATTATGTCCAATCTGTGGTCTAATGCCGAAGTGCAGGCGTTTTTGTGCTTTGTGGCTGACAAAGAAATTCAAAGTGAACTGGATGGAATGATTCAAAATGAAAGAGTGTTTAGAGAAGTGTCGGAGCTGATGGCTGCTCATGGCTACCATCAAACACCAAAGCAGTGCCGGAAGAAGCTGAAGAAACTTCGAGGCGATTACCGTAGAATTAAAGACCACAATGGCAGGAGCGGATCAGACCATCAGAATTGGAAGTGGTTCAATCAGATGGATGCTATATACAGTAATCGCCCAGCTAATAATGGGAGTGAAGTTTGCTTGGACACGGCCACTGCTCATCTTGAAGCAATTATTGAAGATGGTGAGTGTTTTCTAACTTTAAACATATTTTAAGTTACTCATCCTATCGGTTCTGAACATATTTTAACTAAAAAAGAGGCTGTCTCAGACGCCATCGACAACAACGATGCTATGCAAATTAGCATATATGCTAACTGTACTCCGTTCCTGTTTGTAACTGTATTTTAACGTATTTCAGCACGTGACGGTTCTACATCGGACCCTCCAAGCCTCGCAGCTTCGCAGTGTGCCCCTGCTCCATCAGCTGAAGCAACAGAAACACCACCACCCGACAGTTCTCCATCACAGCCCAGCACCTCACAGACCAAAACAACTCATCAGTCTTCTGTACTTGGTTAGAACAGATGCGACAGTCACATTCCACATCACTTTATACGTGAAGGAAGGACTTGCTTTTATACAATTTATAAAATAAAAGATTAATAAATACTGAATTAGTTTCTAGATTTGAAATACGCATGGTCCCAGTTACATACAACAGTTAAATGTAAAAGTCAAAACAGTATTAAGGTCTATGATATAAACAAAGAAAAATATGAACTAAAGAAACTTCTATTATTAATACGCTACGCACTAAACAATTAAAAAACAATACGTTAACCAGCAGCACAAACTTGATTTTGTGCAGCCCAATTATCAGTTAATAATTTTATCAGTTAATTATAAAAATTATAGCCGTTATGGTGTTTTTATGTTACTCAAGCAGATGCAGTTTAGTGAGTACAACAGGTTTCTACCCATTCGCTTTAACAGCACACGCAAAAAGTTTGTATTACTGTATTTTCCACAGTACATGTTAACACTACCATAAGTCACATCAGTACATATTTGTCAAGTACAATGGATGATGCAATTATTAAAATTAAAACTTGTTCAAAAAAACTGCGACTTAGATGTTGAAAAAGTACAATACATTATTTATTAATTCATTAAACTGAACTTCAGAAAAATGACGATCTGTCTTCAGAAGCACCACCTTTCTTTGTTTTATGCATTTATTCAAAAATAGTATACTGGTTTAACCACCTGCCATGTCTTCATTTCTAGGCAAGAGAAAGCGAAAAGAGCCTCGCACAGACCAAAATCACATTTCAGCAATGATAGAACAAGAGGAACTGAACCGGGCACAGCGGAACAACACGTGCATCTTCTTTTGGCTGAAGCCCGTGAAGCAAGGAAACTGGAGGCAGTGGCCAGGGAAAAGGAGGCTTCAGCGAGGGCACAGGAAGCATCAGCGAGGGCACAGGGGTTAACACAGGTGGCAGCAGCCACTGAACAGGCAATGCAACAGGAGGCAGCCTTCCGAAGGGAGGAGATTAGCCAAAATGCTGCCATCAACCAAGCATTTCTTGGAGTGCTTGGTGAAATTGCACGTGCATTAATGCACAGACATGTGTGAGTTATTGTTTGATAGATTGAAAGAAAGATAGATTGATAGATGTAGACAATCAGTAGTTGGATCCAGTATTTTTGTATATTTGTTACATTTTTTTACTTTCCTATTAAATGTTTTTTTTTTCTTAAGTGGTGTCCTTGATTATTAAATTTTGTAAACATGTTTTTACAATGTTAAGTGAAAGTAGTTTTTGTTTAAATACATAGTTGAAGTTAAGAAAATTTTCTATTTGCATTTGACCTTTAATTAACCCTAAAAAAAGATGGTCATAATCTGCTCTACTTTTATGTTATACATTTTTGGGTTATATGCTCAAGTCAGACAAAAACAGTAAAAAAAATTCAGCTGAAAGCCCTGGTGCACCTTTCATTTGAACCTGCAGAGATTTTAACAGCCCATCTGAGGCAAATAGGCAGGTGTTCACCTGAACTGAGCACATGCTGTGTTGGTCTTCATCCATCCATCTTCCACTTATTCTCAAATCTGGTCGTGGGGGCAGCAGCATAACCAGGGAGGCGCAGACATCAACCAGTGAGGTTCTTGGAAGACCACAAGGAGTTCCCAGACCAAATAACAATTAATAAGTAATACTTTGTTTTTACATTTAATGAAACAACCCTTTTATATTTAAGGCCAAATTTAAACCAAATTATTTTCAAATCTAGCTTGTTGTAAAAGCAATTTCACTGATTACAGCAAAGTGTGATGTGTTTAGCAGTTTTAACAAGAACCTTGTTCATAACAAAATAAAAGTGAGGATATTTTTAAGACATGGGTTTAAAGCAAGTAGGGAAGGCAATAAAGTAGGATTAAGAATTCAGTTTAAAAGTTGATGCTCAGGAGGTACTCCATTAGAGCATTTCTGACATCACTTCCTTCAACTTCCTGTTGCACAGCTGCCTGGGGAGGCTGTGCTTCAGCACGAGGTTCATCCAATAAAGTATAAGACTCCATGACTTTCACACAGGTTGTGTAGTGCACAGCAGGTCAGCACCATGGACTTTACAAGTTGGACATCACAGTCATTCCGTTTTAGAAGGCAACGCCATCTTCCCTTCAGCCTACCAAAAGCATTTTCAACAACAACTCGTGTACTACTAAATTTTTGGTTGTACATCTGCTTTTCTGCTGTTAGCCTTCCGGTGTCGCAAAATGGTTTTAAGAGCCAGTCTGCAAGGGATAAGCTGCGTCACCCAGGATGTAGTAGCCGGTATTTGCTGTGCCAATGTTCCTGCTATGAGCTGGGAACAGGTTTCCCCGGCTGGCTAGCTCCCACAGTGTGAACAGTCTGAGAACCCTGGCATCATACAGGCTTGCAGGAGAATGGAATGCCAACCTTTTCGATTAAAATAATTGGTATGACAGTGCTGTGGTGCTATGATGGGAATGTGGCTGCCATCAATAGCACCCACACAGTGTGTGAGCCCCCACCTGTTTTCAATGTAAAGAGACATTTCTCTGAACATCTCTTTAGTTGGCATACGGATCTGTTCTGGCACCAACAATGTCTCTGCTGCTGCACAAAACTCCTGCAAACACCTGCACACCATCGTGATGCTGATTCCAAAAATATGTCCAACACTTCTGTACTCGGACCCAGTAGCCAGCTTCCAGAGTGCTATTGCAACTCGCTTTTTTAATGGCACACATTTGCGGAAAGTTGTACTGTGTCACTACAGTGCTGGACGAAGTTTGTTGCACAGGTACATAAACGTTTGTTCTGACATCCTGAAGTTCTATTTCGTATAGGCTTCGCCCTTTAAGGCTTTCGCTTAGTGGGTTTATCCTGTTATGCGTAGCATTAGCACTGAAAAATTTAGTCCACGCCCACCTGCTGTGTGGGCCCCACCCGGTCCGTATAAAATACGTTAAGAGCGGGAAATCGGCTCCCATTTTTTCTTCAGCGAGCTAAAATAGCACTGTCAGAAGAACAAGAAGGAAAATTGTGTAGATGACCAACCTTTGTTAAGGATGCTTGGCCCGGCAGTTGACCTCCGGTCGTCCGGTGAGTTCTCCTCCCCGAGGAGAAGCTGACGAGCAGTCTTATTTCAAGGTAAGCGCCGAGGAGTATTTCTCAGTGACAGGTCACTACATGCTGGACAACGCCATCTTGTAATTTTTCCTCTTATCGCCGACCCTCGGAGCGAATCGGATGGTTCCTCCGGGACAGGCGCGCTCAGCTGCAGCCCCCGCTGCTCATTCCCTCCTGGGGAGCGTAGTGTCGGTGGAGGGGGGCTGAGTGAATGCTCACCCCATCCCACCTCGTTTCACATCGGCGATCACACCGCTCCCGGCCAACGGCACCCTCAGGGGTTGCCCGGCGTAACCCAGGAGGAGGCTGACATGATGGGACACCTTTTTCTACGTCCCACGCCTTTCCCGCCAGTTCGGATGATCCGGCGGGAAGGTTGTTTACCGGGTTCCATTCCGGCCCACCGTCTTGATCCATATGGCCTCGTGTTCCAATAGGACGTCCTACGAGCGAGGCCACAGACTGTTCTTTCCTGGTAGATTGGGGGAGCCGGCCTCCAGTCCGCACCCATCACCAGAGTGGAGGGGTTCACCGAGTGGGGCTATCCCTCGGTAACCCCCCTTGAGCCAAGCCTCGCGGAAGCTTTCGGAGCAAAGCTGTCCAGGTTGGAGCAGCGTCCCGTCCCTCCTGGGAAACACGACCAGACGGTGACCACGCTCTCCAATCGAGCCCATCAATATGCTTTTCAGGCAGCCGCAGCTAACAACAACGTGGCGCTGCTAGCATATAGCATGTGGGGGTTGGAGGCCGCAGACCTGCCTTAGGAGACCAAGAGCTCCCTCTGTAAAGCAGTCGACTTCATCCTTCAATATATGTGCCTCTTCTACGGTTTGCCTGTCCAGGATTGCAGCGTGGATGACGATGATTCAACATCCACCTAGCTCCGTCACTCCCCCTCGTTGCCGGAGAAACTGCACAAAGACCTGATGGAGGGCACCATCACGGCGGACGCGCTGTTCGGGAGCAGCTTCAAAACCATGCTGGCGAACTCGAAGCAGTCGGAGGAGGTGCCAGAGGCTGTGCGCCACCTCATCAAGCCGCGCGGCTCATCCCGGCCATGGCGGCGTCGTCTTGCTCAGCTCCACCACCAGCCCCGTCCGTCAGAGTCCAGCCCTCTTCATCCCGGCAACCTGCAGTTCAGCATTTTCCCAGAGACCGCCTGCAAGACAGCGCTCTGGGCAACAAATCGCAGAGGTCAAAGGGGAGAAGTTTTAAAAAAATGACGGTCTACGGAGGGTGTGTGTAAAAGTGACACGAAAGTTTAAATAAATCATCATTCAATGATCGAAGTGTCTGTTTTTAGCCAGTCTGTAAGCTCGGATGAACTCACAGTGGCTGCGCACACATCCTCCACACATAATGAGCCGGTGTCCTTAAATAAAGGTTTTTTAAACTCACCGTCGTTCCAAGACATGACGAGTCGCTCACACGACACAATGGTAAGCGAAATAACTCGTTGTCAATCCGAGCTGCACGATCCTCACCCAAGCGGTGTCAAACGTGCACTCGTGCGATGAAAACAGTCTTCATCCAACGGCGCTGCGTTGATGATGGCGCACACACACCGGCTCACATCGATATAAATGTGGGACCGCAGGCCGGGTCCGGTGGAGGTCCTCGCTCTCACAAGAGCAACACACGCCTCACCGAAGCAAACGCGGGCAGCCATCACCCACCGCGTCTCAGCGCTCGGCAGCTCACGGCAGCATAAGCGTGAGACAGCTGAACGAACCCGGTGACGAGTCTCGCCTCCAGCGAGAGCGGTGCGCGTCCCTCCAGCGAGAGTGGCG
>NC_056516.1:12737950-12739692 GCF_014905685.2 Nematolebias whitei | reverse complement strand
GCTTTCCTGAAATCCACAATCATCTCCACTGTCTTCTGGGCATTGAGTTCCAGGTTGTTGCTGCTGCACCAGGTCACCAGCCGGTCCACCTCCCTCCTGTATGCAGACTCATCATCGTCCGAGATGAGCCCGATGAGGGTGGTGTCATCTGCAAACTTAATAAGTTTCACAGAGTCATGGCTGGAGGTGCAGCAGTTGGTGTACAGGGAGAAAAGCAGGGGGAAGCACAAAGCCCTGTGGAGATCCTGTGCTTACAGTCCGAGTGTCCGATACAGCACTCCCCAGCCGCATGCACTGACTCCGGTCTGTCAGGAAGTCTGTGATCCACCTGCAGGTGGAGTCAGGTACATGGAGCAGGGAGAGCTTGTCTTGGAGCAGAGCGGGGAGGATGGCGTTAAATGCGGAGCTGAAGTCTACGAACAGGATCCTGGCGTAGGTTCCTGGGGAGTCCAGGTGCTGCAGGATGAAGGGAAGAGCCAGGTTTATTGCATCATCTACAGACCTGTTGTCCCTGTAGGCAAACTGCAGGGGGTCCAGGAGGGGGCTGGTGATGGACTTGAGGTGAGATGAAACCAAGCGTTCAAAGGTTTTCATGACTACAGACGTGAGAGCTACAGGTCTGTAGTCATTTGGTCCTGTGACACGTGGCTTCTTGGGGACAGGGACGATGATAGAGGACTTGAAACAGGCTGGGACATGGCATGACTCCAGAGAAGAGTTGAAGATCCCTGTGAAGACCGAAGCCAACTCTCCAGCACAATGTCTCAGGCGTGTCTGGGCCTTCAGTCTTTTGTGTATTCAGCCTTTTAAAAAGCCTCCTTACTTCATCCTCTTGTACAAAGATAGCAGGGGGTTGTCGGGGGCAGTCCAAAGTCGTTAAACCAGTTGGACTGGGGTTGGTGTGGAGGATGGAGGAATGTGAGTCCATGACTTCAAAGCGTGAATAGAAGTTGTTCAGATTGTTTGCCAGTTTGAGATTGTCTGTAGAATGAGGTGCTCTGGGCTTGTAGTTAGTTATCTCTTTCAGCCCCCTCCAGACAGCAGACACCACAGTGGATGCATGAAGGAAGCCGGTGGCCCGCTTTCCCAAGAAGGATGTCGTTTCTCAGGGCTGCGGTTTGCTCGGCTCGTACCTTTAGCTCCAGGGTGTCTGAGATTGTTCAGGATGTCCACCATCTCTCAGCTGGACACGTCTTCCATCATATGGCTGTTGTTTCTCAGAGAGTCTCATCAACTCTCCACAACCACTCATTCCATCTGCTCAGCTCAGCTGATGAGCCAAAGCCAACTTTCCTCATCAGCTGCCATCTCGCAACTCCCTTGGTGTTCAGTATACCTGGCACCAGGAAGATGGGCCCCTTAACTTTTAACCAATCAGAGGGCTTCTTACAGTAGAAGTATCCCACTGTATAATTAATGTAATTAAAATCTCCCTTCTCAAAGTTCTTCAGAGAAGATAATACAATGACCCTTTGTTAAGGATGTGTGACACCATGCTGATACAAATAAAATGGGTTTCTTTGAATCAGAACTTCAACTGGGGGGTTAACTTCCTTTACTGTGATGGCGACCAGTCTCTGTTGATAAGGCCAAGTGAAGCTCTTTGCTCAAGACCCTTCTTCAGGAGTCTCAAAGTCTGGTGACTCAGCATAGAAGGTGAATTACATGAAGGGGGTCCAGAATCAATTAACATGTCAGGGTGGTCCCAACTGTAGATTTTAACACACACACAGCGAAGGTTA
>NC_056516.1:12728271-12737850 GCF_014905685.2 Nematolebias whitei | reverse complement strand
GACAGGGCAGCTTGGCAAACTTGGAGGTGTCGCTGGTTGAACATATCTGGCTTTAAATGACATACGTTGTTCTGGTGGGCTGAGCATATAGAAAAAAAACTTATGTTCATCCCCCTCAGAAAGGATTGGGCTGCAGACCGCAATGTATTTAGTAATGGCAATAAGTTGTTTAGTGGTACTATTTTATGTTCTAGATGGAAGAACATCTGTGTTATTTGGTAAATGTTCAATAAAGTAAGTGACGTTCAACTGAATGTTCCATTGTGTTATAATAATTAAGAGAACATAACACAGAGAAATGGGCTGGCGGCCACCTCTGCTGGATGTAGGCATGGTCCAGATAGCTCCAGTGCACGGTGGCCTTTTATCACTGCTTGCAATTTTAATATATTCTTGATCCTATCAAAGAAACTCTCCCTGTTGTGCTTTTCCACACACACCATTGTTTTCTTTTCCATTCTTGTGCTGCTCAGCAGCATTTCTGCAGATGCTTGCTGTAGATGAATAGCTGAGTTTTAGTTTGCTGTATCTGTTGTGCAAAATAAGCTAATTTTTCAAGCTAACATTTTTTTAATGACTCTACATAAGATTTAAATTTAGTAATTGGTGGCACCTTGTTTTATTTTACAGCTTTAGGTGAAATAACGCTTTACAACATGGAGACAGCACTAGCACAACATTTTTACATAGCTGTAGCTGTGGTCACAGTCACAACTGTGTAAATGAAGGGCGCAAAAAAAGGACACCAATGTGGTGTAGATTTTTCTTGAGGCTGAGTTCAGATAGGGCTAGCCAGCCAAGGACAGCATGTCTAATGGTCCTACTTGTCTGTGCAGTTATCAACATTTACACAAGGTCTTTCTGAGCTGGATTTACCCCTCTGTTCTCCGTGTTTCAGTCAGTGACAGCAGGAGGACATTTGATTTATAGTCCGCATGATCTGCAACTCACAACCAGACCTTGCTGTTTTACTGACACAACAGAGACCTGGGGGGAAATGAGTAATGTCATTAATCAGTAAATGAAAGGAGAAGGATAGAGGGATCAGGCTGTATGAGATGGAAATGTGAGGGTACAGCAGTGTGCTAATGGTCCCACACGACATGAGTCATATCTTAATTTGTGAAAGAGCTTGATTTTATCCTTTCAGTGTTATCAAATGAGATAAAGATGGAAGTGAAGCAGTGAGCCTTAAAGGCTAATGGCTGCTTTGGTGTAGCTCTGCAATCTGACTTTCTGTGGTCCAAAAAAGTCTGTAGTAAATCAAACTTTGTAGATTAATAAGAATTAAGTCAAACATTTAGGTTGTTTTTGGGTGCTACCATGTTGTATTTTTGGAGCCAGACTCTGCAGACTCTGGACATGTATCCTTGACACTAAAGTTTAAACATACAGCAATAAGGTAAAAAATAAATAAATACATGAATCAACAAAATATAATCTGAAGTATATTTTTACTTTTTAGTCCGAAAAATGTTCCATTCATAGAAATTGTTCTGCAGCCAGTCACTAGGGTGCACTCCCTTGTGGCTTCAACCTACAGCTTCCAGTACTGTCTCTAGTTATGATACTCTATGTTTTTTTTTCCAACCTTTATTTCTACAGGTTAGTCTCATTGAGCTACAAGGACTAATTTACAAGAGAGACGTGTTTTAAACAAAGAACACAAAAGAGGTACAGACAATAAGAGACAATCTTATAAAAAGCATATAAAACGAAAAGTAAATAGGAGAAATTATATTGAAAAATTAATTAACAACAGCTAAATTATAAAGTGGAGTAAAATGCTAAAAACAGGAACATGTCTGCATTGGTTTTTGCCATGAACTTAACAGTTGTTTAAAATCCCTCAAGGTCAAGAGCTTCAGATCTTTTTGCAGGGTGTTCCAGGAAACAGGAGAGGAGTAGGAGAAGGCTCTTTTGCCTAGTTCAGTCAACACTGAGGGTACACTGCATGGAATGTCCTGAGAGCGCACGCTGTAGCTGCACTCACCGAGTGACATGTAGGAGGAGTTATATGAAGAAAAGTCAATTCAATTCAAAAATACTTTATTAATCCCAGAGGGAAATTATATAAACAGACCAAGAAGGGGTTTAAAGATAAAAATGTAACAGTGTGAGAGTGTGTATGAAGTTAATGATGTCCAGTTAACCAGTAAATACAGGGTGAAATGATGAGTATGGTAATTAGAGCCAGTATGAATGTTAGGGCATTGTCTCAATGTCTCATGGTACAAACACATGTACATTTCATGTCAGGTTTTGCGAGTGAGGATGTAAGAAGGCAGATATGATCAGGCACCCGTACCCACTCAAATCCATATAAAGGAAAAGATCAACTAAATTAAAGTGGTACTTGTACTTGTTGTAGATAGCTCTTTGAATGACCTTGAAGAAAAAAAAGCTTACTTCCAACAGGACTGTTGAGCTAACAGCTAAAACAGCCAATATTGATCTGGGTTGATGCCATCTTAAAACTGATCCAATTTCTAAAATGTTGCAGTTCATGCATATTCTATTTGAGAAACTTTTACACCACTGTCAGTATAGCATCACACAGTTAATTCAATTCAATTCAGTTTATTTATATAGCGCCAAATCACAACAAAGTTGTCTCAGGGCACTTTACAGGAACATTCACATACATAGAAAAGCCAATTAATAAAGTTCTCCAAGGAAGCCAGCGGACTCGTTGAATCTTCACTTTGTCACAGTCTCCCATCCTGAGCAAACAGGTCCAGATGTAGGTGCAGGTGTATCTGAAAGACAAAAAAACATGTCAAGGATAGAAAAAAATAATTACAAATACAAAGCAGGTTGGAAAGACACTTGTTTTTTGTTGTTTTTCCTCACTCGCTCTCAAGTAAGGCGGATGCTTTTCTTCCCTCTTCGGTTCTCCTCCTGCTTTTTTGCTCTCTGTCTTGTGTACTGGAGCTTCTATTTACACATCTTCCGAATCATAAACTACTGTCATGGATCTGGTCAGCTGGACTTTCAACGCAATCAATAATTTTTTCAACCGAGTGACAGGGTCCTGGAGAACCCTCATGCCCCGCTAACGCACACATGGCAGGGTGCGTCATGGATCTGTGGAGGGATTGGAAGTTGATGTGCCTTGCAAAAGTATTGGGCCCCCTTGAACTTTTCAACCTTTTGCCACATTTCAGGCTTCAAACATAAAGATATATAAATTTTAATTTTTCGTTAAGAATCAACAACAAGTGGGACACAATCGTGAAGTGGAATGAAATTTATTGGATGTGTCAAACTTTTTTAACAAATAAAAAACTGAAAAGTGAGGCGTGCAAAATTTTTCGGCCCCCTTGCGTTAATACTTTGTAGCGCTGCCTTTGGCTGCAATAACAGCTGCAAGTCGCTTGGGGAATGTCTCTATCAATTTCGCACATCGATAGACTGAAATTCTGCCCATTCTTCCTGCAAAACAGCTCGAGCTCAGTGAGGTTGGATGGAGAGCGTTTGTGAACAGCAGTCTTCGGTTCTTTCCACAGATTCTCGATTGGATTCAGGTCTGGACTTTGACTTTGCCATTCCAACACCTGGATACGTTTATTTGCGAACCATTCCATTGTAGATGTGTCTTTATGTTTTGGATCATTGGTAAATGGTAAATGGACTGTACGTATATAGTGCCTTTCTATCTTATCGAAATACTCAAAGCGCTTTACAGTGTCCTCATTTACCCATTCATACAGAACTCTACTAGATCTCTACAAAGCTAATTGAACAAGTCATTCTAAAGAGACTAATCAGAGCTTTATCACATTCATACACCGATGGGACACACATCGGAGGCAACAAGGGGTTCTGTGTCTTGCCCAGGGACACTTCGGCATGTGACTGCTGGTGGATTCGAACCCCCAATTCTTGCATTGGAGGATGACTGCTCTAACCACTCAGCCACAGCCGCCCTCTATCATTGTCTTGTTGGAAGATAAATCTCTGTCCCAGTCTCAGGTCTCTTGCAGACTCAAACAGGTTTTCTTCCAGAATGGTCCTGTATTTGGCCCTGTCCATCTTCCCATCAATTCTGACCATCTTCCCTGTCCCTGCTGACAAAAAGCAGGCCCAAACCATGATGCTGCCACCACCATGTTTGACAGTGGGGATGGTGTGTTCAGGGTGATGAGCTGTGTTTCTTTTACGCCAAACATATCGTTTTGCATTGTGGCCAAACAGTTGGATTTTGGTTTCATCTGACCAGAGCACATTCTTCCACATGTTTGGTGTCTCCCAGGTGACAAACTTTAAACAACACTTTTTATGTATATCTTTGAGAAATGTCTTTCTTCTTGCCACTCTTCCATAAAGGCCAGATTTGTGCAGTGTATGACTGATTGTTGTCCTATGGACAGACTCTCCCACCTCAGCTGTAGATCTCTGCAGTTCATCCAGAGTGATCATGGGCCTCTTGGCTGCATCTCTGATCAGTCTTCTCCTTGTTCCAGATGAAAGTTTAGAGGGACGGCTGGGTCTTGGTAGATTAGCAGTGGTCTGATACTCCTTCCATTTCAATATGATTGCTTGCACAGGGCTCCTTGGAATGTTTAAAGCTTGGGAAATCTTTTTGTATCCAAATCCGACTTTAAACTTCTCCACAACCGTATCTCGGACCTGCCTGGTGTGTTCCTTGGTCTTCATGATGCTCTCTACGCTTTGAACAGAACCCTGAGACTGTCACAGAGCAGGTGCATTTATACGGAGACTTGATTACACACAGGTGGATTCTATTTATCACCATCAGTCATTTGGGACAACATTGGATCATTCATAGATCCTCACTGAACTTCTGGAGTGAATTTGCTGCACTGAAAGTAAAGGGACTGAATAATATTGCACGCCCCCCTTTTCAGTTTTTTATTTGTTAAAGTTTGACACATCCAATAAATTTCATTCTACTTCATGATTGTGTCCCACTCGTTGATTCTTCACAAAAAATTAAAATTTTATATCTTTATGTTTGAAGCCTGAAATGTGGGAAATGGTTGAAAAGTTCAAGGGGGCCGGATACTTTCGGAAATCAATGTAAGATGTTTAAATCATTGGAATCATGATAGCAGGGTTTCTGCTTTATCGCACCAGCGGATACCTATGTTATCGGCTATGAAAGAAGACGGCGACAGCAGTTTTGGCCATGGCAAAACTGCTGAGTCTGTGTGAAGGTTTGGTTCATGCTTTGAGCACTCAAAATCAGCTGATTTACAAGCTAAACCATAAGATGAAAGCGATTTGTGAGAATCGCAGTTCACTTGCGGCTTCTGGGACTCGCCAGCATGTTGGGGACGACCTTGGAGGGAGCTAATAAGCACAGACCAGAGGAATGCCCACAAATCTGGCCATTTTGGATCATCGAAAGTACCAGCAGGAATCAAGGCTGACGAGAAATAACATTCTGCCTGAAAAAAAATCAACAACTGTGGCTTATCTGAATCTGACTCCACCGTTCGGCCTCGACACAGGTTGACTTATCAAATTTCTTGTGGGATATGTGTAAACTAAGAAGGCTTTGTCTATCACAACACCCTAACCCTAACCCCGAGAACTTCTGTGAAAGCTTCTCAGAGCTGTACCAGCTGCCACCAACACCTTAACAGGACTATGGTGCTATCTGGCAGTGCTTCGTGGTCACATTTCACCATCTTGTCATCAAATGCATATGACATATGTCTTTAAATGTGCTTGCTGGTAGAGTTTCTTGATGTTTTAAATCGTATCCTGATAAGGACAAGGCATGAAGAGATCTTTTTTATAATACCACTATTCTTTCCTCGTGGCCTTTTCCCCTTTTCTATCTAAAAGAATAAGGAGCCACACTCTCAGGAGCAGCAGCAATGTGCACTCTGCCCATCTTTCGGACAACTGTGTGAACTTAATGTCATTATACTTTAGTGCAATGATAATAAAGCTTATTCTGATTCAGAGTAAGTAAAGACAGTAGTATAGTGAAGAAATGTGGTCAGTTTGTCCTCCAGCAGTCTAAGCCTACGGCAGCATAATGAAGGGATAGCTCAGGAAACCCAAGCCAACTCTAACTATAGGATTTATCAAAAAGGAAATTCTTAAACCCAGTCTTAAAACTGGACAATGTGTCAGCCTCATGGACAGAAACTGGAAGTTGGTTCCACAAGAGAGGAGGCTGATAACTAAAACATCTGCCTCCCATTACGTTTTGTAAATTCTAGGAACCGCAATCAAACCTGCATTCTGAGAGCGAAGTGCTCTGTTAGGAAAATATGGAACAATAAGATCTGTAATATAAGATGGAGCTAGGTTGTTGAGAGTTTTGTAGGTTAGAAGAAAGATTTTGAATTCTATTCTGGATTTGACAGGGAGCCAATGGAGAGAAGCTAAAACTGGAAAGATATTATCAGTCCTATTACTTCAGTTAAGACTCTGGCAGCAGCATTTTGGATCAACTGAAGATGTTTTAAAGAAGTATTTGGACACCCAGATAATAAACCATTGCAATAGTCCAGTCTAGACGTGACAAATGCATGAACCAGTTTTTCTGCATCATTTTTAGGTAAGATGTTTCTAATTTTAGTGATATTACGCAGGTAAATGATTTGTTAAAAACTGTTAGAATATCAGGAATTAAAAAGTGACAAAATTAAAATAAAATAATTAAAAATAATTATTTTTTTTTGTTTATAAAACATCTAAAAAAAGAAGAGGAAGGTTTCATATAGTTGATAGTCCTTACTAACTCAGCCTGAGATAAGAGGCTACATGAACTGAAAAAGTGATTTACTTCCTCATGCTGAATAGTAAAGGCAGATGGCACAATTTCAGCTCTGATAATAGAGATTTTATTGAGGAAAAAAAAAAAAAAAAAACCCTCACATTTCTCAGAAGAAAATTCATTAGAAATAGGTGATTTGTAAATTAAAGAGCTTATAGTGTTAAATAAAAGCTTTGGATTATGGTAGAGCTGCTGCCTCTCAGCACTGTGATTGCTGGATATGGGCACCGGTGACCCCCATGACCCAAAATGGAAGAAGCGGGTAAAAGATAATGGATGGATGGATGGATTTTCAACATTAGAACTGGAGGCGAGATTAATGCCATCGAAGGATGACGAAAAACTGAAAAAAATTTTAGTAAAATGCTCAGGTCCAAAAATCAAAACCTCGGTCTTGTCTTTGTTCAAAAGCAGAAAAGTAAGGGTCATCCAGGTTTTTATGTCTTTAAGACATATTTGTAGTTTAATTAACTGATTGGATTCATTGGGTTTCATGGACAAATATAATTGTGTATCATCAGCATAACAATGAAAATGTATCCCATGCTGTTTAATAATATTACCTAATGGAAGCATATATAAAGTAAAGAGTATTGTTCCAAGCACTGAGCCCTGAGGAACTCCATGACTAACTTTGGTGTATGAAGAAGATTCATTATTTGCATTTACAAACTGGAATCTATCAGATAGATATGATTTATACCATTTTAGAGCTGTTCCTGTAATCCCAATATCATATTCAAGCCTCTGTAGTAAAATATTGTGATCAACTGTATCAAATGCAGCACTGAGGTCTAACAGGACCAGTATAGACACAAGTCCATTGTCTGAGGCCATGAGAATATCATTAGAAACTTTCACCAGTGCCATTTCTGTGCTATGATGAGCTCTAAACCCTGACTGAAACTCCTCACAGATTATTTCTTTGTAGATGTTCACGCAACTGACCTGCAACTATTTTCTCTAGAATTTTTTAGATGAAAGTTAGATTAGATATAGGTCTACCTGTATAGTTGGCCAGAATTTCTGAATCAAAGTCAGACTTCTTAAGTAAAGGTTTAAAGCAACCTTAAAGTGTTGTGGCACATAACCATTCATTAAAGACAAATTAAGTAGATCCAAAATGTGGACATTAATTAGGGGAAATACCTCTTTAAACAGTCTGGTTGGGATGGGATCTAGCAGACATGTAGATGGTTTGGATGAAGCTATTATTTTTGACAATTCAGAGAGCTCAACAGGACAAAAACTGTCCAAACACAAACCAGGTTCTAGTAATATCTCTAAAGATGCATCATCTCAGAGTTCAGAGTTTATTTATTTGTCATTCACACCACATGTTGTGGATCGAGATTGTGTACTCAGGGTCTCAGTTACATCCAACAATAAAATGTAAAAGAAAAACAATAATAAGATCTAAGATGTTCCTCAACCTCCTTCCTGAGGGGAGCGGGGCAAAAAGTGTGTGTGCTGGGTGAGTGGGGTCCTTCATGATGCAGGTGGCTCTCTTCCTACATCTGGAGGTGTAGATGTCTGTGATGGTGGGGAGGCTGATTCCAACAGTCTTCTGTGCAGCCTTCACCACTCTCTGCAAAGCTTTTCTTTCTGCAGCTGTGCAGCCTCCATGCCACACGTTGCTGCTGGAGCACAGGATGCTCTCCACTGCACACCTGTAGAAGGAGGTGAGGACTGAGCTTCCCAGACCAGCTCGCCTCAGCCGTCTGAGGAAGTAGAGTCTCTGATGAACTTTCTTGATCAGGCTGGTGGTGTTGTTGCTCCAGCTGAGGTTGTCATTCATGTGTACACCCAAGTACTTGAAGCTGGAGACCACTTCCACCGCAGATCCTCTTATGTTCAGGGGGGTGTAGATGTTTTTGTTCCTTCTGAAGTCCACAATCATCTCCTTTGTCTTCTTCACATTGATGTGAAGGTTATTCTCTCTGCACCTCTTTAAGAAACTGTGTTCTGACCTGTAAATGTTCAATAGAGGAGTAAAGCAGAACCTGCCTCTATCTGGCTTTTACATGCAGTACAACAAATTGGCAACAAGAGATAATTCATGTTTCCTGCTACCTTCTTCAACTCAATGGGATTATTTTTTATCCAAGGCTGACACCTAATGCCCCACTCTGGATTTTTTTCTGCCTGTGCTCATGTAGGACAAAAATGGACAGAGTCAAAACAAGAAGCTCTTTCATGTCACTGTTTAGGCACGGAGGGGCAGAGGATGTTCTACACACTGCCAAATACTGGAGACACATTGCTGATGGCGATACTGTACAGGACTACTTCACTCTCAAGGTAAACATTGTCGTGGAACAACACACATTTTGGAGGTAAACTCAGTTAGCAGGTGAATTAATAATTCAGTATGTCTCCCACATGACCCAGAGAGGGAATACTTGTTTCCAGTCGAGAACCATGGGAACCATAATGGGAACTGCCACCGAACAGACGTTGTCCCAGCCCTCCATGTGACATTGAAGAGACTTGTCAGTCATGACAGCGCCACAAAATCCAGATCCTTCAGCATCTCAGGGCGAATCTCGTCAACTCTGGCGTCCTGCCACCGAGGACCTTTTGACTACCTTGGTGACCTCTGCCTTGGTAATGGACTAATCTTCCTCCAAGTCGTTGGAGGGTAAGTCCTGGTGGACATGATGGGAATATTAAGGAGATCCTCGAAGTGCTTCTTCCACCGCTCAACTACAGTATATCCTCAGTCAGCAATCCCCCACAAACCAAGCACAACCTGGGAAGGGGTCTGCTTTCCTTTTCTGAGTCGACGAATGCTTTGCCAGAATCTCCTCGTATTGGTC
>NC_056516.1:12723918-12728171 GCF_014905685.2 Nematolebias whitei | reverse complement strand
GCTGTTAGACTCATGAATCTCTAACTAGAATAATCACTGTGAAAAACCATATCATGTTGCTGCTGATCTGTTTGATGTTGCTGCTGATCTGTTTCAGCGTTGATGTGTTCATGTGTGCACATCTGCTCACAGACTCGTGTTCATGTTTGTGCTGATGTTCAATATTTTATGTTATGAGTGCTTAGTGTATATTTAGTTGATGTTTTTCTTAGTTCATATGTTATTACTGTTTTTCTTATACATTTTATTGTTGGATGTAACTGGGACCCTGTGTACATAATTTCGCTCCACCACATGTACCACATGAGGTACGAATGACAATAAAGAAACTCTGACTCTGATAAGAGAAGTCATGTATCATATTCAACTGGAAAAAATTGATATTCTCTGAAAGGTTCTGTAAAAAGATTTTGGGACACCTGGCAACCTTTTGTGTTGTATGTGGAAGACATGTTAGTGCCTGTATAAGATATTTATGTATGTGTGACTGATCTGGTGTGGGGGAGGGAGGGGGTTTTGTTCTGTGTTCTTTTGTGTATGCCTGTTAAAAAAATATAATAAAAATGCTTCTTTTTTTTAAAGAATGAAAAGTAATTAATTTTGTCAACTCTGTCACCCATCAACTCCCTCAGATTCATGTTTGCAGATGCACATCATTGTATACATATAGTACATAAACCTTTAATGCAAATGAACTAAAAAGCTGTACTTAACTTATTTTTCTTTCTTTTAAGAAATGCAAAACAAGTCTGAAAACATTACTAAAATATGGGCTAAATTGTCAAACACTAGACTGTTGCTCTAATAAAAAAAAGATTTTATTCACAGAGTTATCTGACAAACTGTTTTCCACATAAAGGTGCTGTGATTTGGCTTATATTTACATACACTGATCACAGAGAAAGTGACAGAACAATTGGAACACTCTCACACATGTCATCTAACACATGACGGTGCATTTCTCACAGGCTGCTGACAGCGCAGTAGAATAAAAAGAGGGAAGTGTTTCTGCAGAGTGAATACAACTTTAAAGTAGCCTGATATTTTGGATTGAACAGCAGCATTGAAACCCCCTTCACACTGGATGACAACCTCCTATACATTAAAAAATATCAGCAAAAACATCAGTGATCTTTGCAGGATCTAGACGAGGTGATAGTACAGTCAGCTTCTGTCTAATCATTAACAAAAGTTAGCATTAGCTGTGACATCAGTCTTAAAGCATGGAGTTTGGAGAAAGAGGTTAAAGTCTTCATCCAGGCTAGGCTAAAAGCTAACTGAAAATTTTTGGTTTTCAGGTTCATAAAACTTTTTTGATTTTTTTTCAGAAATGACCTACTGGTTTGGACAAGCAAAAATCTTTGGCCACTGTGGCCATGGCTGCCTCAGACAAGTCGATGGGGGAGAG
The DNA here is from genome assembly GCF_014905685.2 of Nematolebias whitei. Taxonomy (NCBI): domain Eukaryota; kingdom Metazoa; phylum Chordata; class Actinopteri; order Cyprinodontiformes; family Rivulidae; genus Nematolebias; species Nematolebias whitei. The sequence goes on along the minus strand of NC_056516.1, from coordinate 12,726,763 downwards.
GGCGGACTTCAAAACCATCAGAGCACCATCAAACTGGTTGACCCACTATGTGAAGGTGCTGTTTGTGAGACTGAGTTTGTTGTGACGAAACGTTTCAACACAAATAAACCATCCAGAGGACCTGCCTGAACTTTGTTGGATTGATCTACCTGGATTGTTGCACATGAACTTTGATATCGCTGGTTCATTGATTATTTTTCGTCTTATACAGCTCACTAGGTTCACATATATGGCTACAGCTATCTGGATATTGTAACCCCATTTTCTATGGTGACTTTTCTTACACCCAGATGTAGCCACACACCAAATTTTAAACTGGTTTCACACCTATTTTTCAAGTTATGCTCACAACATGCACAGACAGATAGGTATTTCCAATTCCCACTCTTTGCTCCGTGACAGAAACAAAAACAACAACAACCACCCCCCCCCCCCCCCCCCCCCCCAAAAAAAAAACATTTTAGAGGATTTTCTCCCACTTTTGCTACTCCTCAGTCCTGTCCTTAACCTCTGCTAGTTTCTCATTATCACATAATAAGTGATCTAAATTTAGTTTTATGTGTTAATTGGCTGAGAGAAAACTGACCCTGAATGAGTGTCAACAGTTGACTTGCTCTTTGCATCCATTCATCACGAACATAATCCAGTCAAGCATTTTGTTTGATCGTCAAGTTAGTGAGTCAATATCATCCGGTGCAAGACAGATTTATTCTAAGAATCAGCCTAGAATAGGACAATGTGGATGTTTGCATGTATTTTGCATGCACAAAATACATTTAATTTCCCTTCGGGATTAATAAAGTATTTTTTAACTGATATGAAGAAACAGATTTGTTTTTGATTCAATTCAGAATTGAATTCAAAAGCTTACTAACCTACAAAGCCCTCAACAACCTAGCTCCATCTTATATTTGAGATCTTTTTTTTTTTCATTTAGCCTTTATTTATACAGGTAGTTTCATTGAGCCACAATAACTCATTTTCAAGAGAGACCTGTTTAGGAGCAGATGGGGGTTAAGGGCCTTGCTCATGGGCCCAGAGTCGGGCGAATGAGGGTGGGGGAAAGTGTGGGTGCTTCACCTACCCCACCCACATTTTTGATGTTGTCGGTATCGGGGCTTGAACCGGCGACCTTCCGATAACAGGCCCACCTTCTCTAACCTCTGCGCCAACACTCCCCTATTATTGTTAATTATTGTTCCATATTTTCCCAACAGAGCACTTTGCTCTCAGACTGCAGGTTTACTTGTGGTCCCTAGAGTTTCCAAAATCAGAATGGGAGGCAGATCTTTCAGTTATCAGGCTCCTCTCTTGTGGAACCAACTTCCAGTTTCTGTCCATGAGGCCGACACATTGTCCAGTTTTTAAACTTTCCTTTTTGATAAATCCTATAGTTAGGGTTGGCTTGTTACAAATTGACCTTGTTTCTTTAAATTAATTGTCAAAATTGAATAGTTTTCATTTGATATTATTTCTATCTCAACATGTGATTCTTGACCTGCCATTGTGTATCTGTTCCTACCAAACCCAGCCAGTTGAAGCAAACGGCCGCTTGTCCTGAGTCTGGTTCTGCTAAAGGTTTCTTCCTCACGAGGGAGTTTTTCCTTTCCACTGTCGCCTTCTTGCTTGCTCAAAATGAGACTTCTATGTATAATTAAGTTAAACTCAAAGCAGTCTGCTCCTCAGATAAATAATGTTAAATTATTTTTTTTTTATTTGAATGTTTCTGTTCAGTGCCCTGCAACGACTTCTATTGTGACTTGGCGCTATATAAATAAACTGAATTGAATTGATTCTGGCAAGATAATTGTTTTTAGATGATATTACATATTTTTTCACCATCACAATAGGCTGTTAAATGCAAAGGGCCTCTGAGCATGTGCCCAAATTGCCTTTATGGAAGCTAAGTTTATACAAAGTGTGTTAAAGACCCAGGAGCATCTCTGGGATGCTAAAAAATAGCAGTAAAAATCTGTTCAGTGAGTTCTAGTGTTGCAGCGTGAGGAATGCTTTCACACTGAAGGCAGTTTTCCATATTTGATGCCATTCAGTTATGTTCTAACAGTTTGCATGGTTGCAGAGAAAGTAGGTCATTTTTCACTGTGAAGGGAGTTGAAGCCACAACTGACCACAATCTGTCATTTAAATATAAACAGGGGTTTGTGTTTAAGCTTTTAACATAGTTTTAACATAGTGCATCAGTCTCTGAAATGAACAGAACAACAAAATTTCAAGACACAAATTGATAATGACAAAAATGACTGGTTAGTTGTGTTAAAGGTTTTCAGGCTGCAGAGATAACCATTTACTGTCTGGATGTCAGCTTCCCACACTGTACACGCACGAAGCACAAAGACATGACAGAGATATTAGTTTTTGCTTTTGTACCCAAACGGATCAAATGAAACATAAAGTCTAATATACATTTTCATGAGTCCAACCAGTTCAGTGAGTTTTATAACATTTCTGTACAGCTGATCCCTCACATAAACTCAACTTTGAATGAACAGGGGTCTGCAACCTTTAAGATCAAAAGAGCCATTTCTGCCCCTTCGTTCACTAAATTAAACGTATCCAGAGCCGCAATACCTGAACAACTGTCATTATCAACTGGTGGCCCATGGGCCATTTTTAGTTTGTTAGAGGGGGCTTTTCTGGACTCTAGGTGTGAAATTATAAAATTAAAAACATCTAATGATTGTTAACAATTATTGATATTTTTACATTTTAAGACCAAAGAAAAGACTGGATTCCATCCATCCATCTATCTATCCATCCATCCATCCATCCATCCATCTATCCATCCATCCATCCATCCATCCATCCATCCATCCATCCATCCATC
>NC_056516.1:12718518-12723908 GCF_014905685.2 Nematolebias whitei | reverse complement strand
ATCCATCCATCCATCCATCCATCCATCCATCCATCCATCCATCCATCTGTCCGTTGTTTTTATCCGTTTCTTCCTTTTCGAGTTGCAGGGCGTCACTGGTGCCCATATCCAGGTCACAAGTCTATTATAGAAGACTGGATTCTTAAATGAAAAAAAAAAGATCATTTTGCCAATTTAAAAAAAGTAAAACAATGAACTGTGCAGGCTTATGTGATTTATTTTTATTTTTATTTAATTGTGGAGTAAATGAGTATCCTACTTTGAAGAAATAAAGCATAAAGTTAAATTGAGTATAATTTACTCTCTGTTTTAGTACTAGTGTCCACATATTTGCAAAGGAAACGACAGGAAAACTGCTAAAACTAGTCATTTTTTGTTTGTATAATTTCCTATAAAATTCAGTTTTATGTTAGTTTTGGTCAAAAATTGAGAGTCGCTGCGAAGGGACCAAAGAGCCACATGTGGCTCCAGAGCCGCAGGTTGCAGACCCCTGCTTTAGAAGTTCAACACATTAAAATACATGTAAGACGCTTATAACGACACTCCTCAACATTTTTATAGAACTTGTGCAGCTTCCCTCAGAGAATCATGTGATTTATGTTTATCTCTCAAAAAACTTTCATTGTACTTTTTAAAAATAATGTGTGATTCCTCTTTAAAAGTGAAACATTTCCTTCTAAAATCATTAAAATGTCCATTTTTAGGGGGTACAGGTCGTTGGGGGGGACAAGGCAAACCCACCTTTCATTGTTTCATTCATAAAAACAAATAAATAAATAAAATCTGCAAATGGCATCTAAACAAACAGCAGTAAGAAAAAAAAATAGGAGATAAATATGTTGCTTGTTTTAGGTCCCGCCATCGAATGGAGGCCTTTAGGTTCTCCATCCAACAGCGAGTTGCTTTTCTATGCCTAAATTAAACCCTAGTCTGGACCCAGCCACCCACAGAATCTGCCTCTGTCCCTCACGTTGACTCCGTCTTAAAGTGCAAATCCACAGGACACATACGAACCCATATTTATTCATAATGAACATAGTAAACGTAAGAAATTGTACCACTTTTGGGAAAAAAATTTAGTAATTTTGAATTTAAAGGCAGCAACACATTTTAAAAAAATGTGTCTGGTAACAAAAACTGTAAAAAGTTAGAGGTACAAATAATAGCTGAAGAACAATCGGGAACTAATTAGGTTAACTGGGAACAAGTGAGTAAGAGGACTAGAAAGAACAGTTTAGAGAGGCTGATGTCTCAAAAGTAAAGATTGGCAGAGGTTTGGAAAAACTGTCAGAAATAGCTTTGTCGTTTTATAATAATATTCCTTAATGAAATATTGGGAAGACTCAATTATCCCATTGTAATGGACTTGCAACAGTTCCAGTGTGTACCTTGCCTCACATAGAGACTGCTGGAGGTAAAGAAAATGGATGTATATCCAATCATCTAGTGTTCATAATATGAAAAATTTCAAGAATCTGGAGAGATCTGAGCTCAAAGATCAAGGCTTAAAGCCAACATTGGAAAGCTCATTAAAAATTAACTAAGGCAAAGTAAAAAAACAGTTCAGTACTCAGAAAAATCAGAGTTTAAATCCTTTTAGGAAACCAGGGTCACCATAAACTCTGGTCTAAAGAGGAAAGGGTTCATCTGCTGTGGTGCGCTGGTGCAGCAGGGTGAAGACAGCTGATGCCAACAGACTCGATAAACTCATCAAGAGAGCTGGTTCAGTTCTGGGAGTGGAGCTGCAGTCTCTGACAGAGTCTGAGCAGAGGATGCTGAGGAAACTGCTCCACATCCTGAACAACACGTCACACCCCCTGCACGACACCCTGGACTCTTGGACAATAAAATTAATCCTGCACTACAATAAACACTTTAATGTCTCTGTCTGCATCGGACCTGTTTTAGAACTTAACTGTTGGTATTTTTATTTTATCTGTTATATTTATATTATGTATTCCTTATGTTCATTTGGACTGAAACTCTGGCACAACAATTTCCTGCAGGATCAATAAAGTTCTATCTTATCTGATCTTATCTTATCCTGCCTGTTATGAGAACACAGTTTAAAAACCTGCCTTTCTGATGGTATGGGGGTGCATTAGTCCCTATGGCATGGGATGCTTGTACACATGTGGAAAGACATTATCAATGCAAAACAGTAAATATAGGGACACCCTCCCTGGACACATGTCCCTGGGTGCCTTGTATGGCAGCCCACTGCTTCACATGTGCAATGGGAAAAATGCAGAGAATTAATTTCCCCATTGGGGATTAATAGATTAAAATGTAAATAAAAATGCTGCGTATGATGTATATTCTGTATAAATTATGTTATGTATATATTATGTATACTTTAGAACACACTGTATGCGTCCAACCAGCTTCCAGTTTTCAGGCTCCTCTCTTATGGAACCAACTTCCAGTTTCTGTCCATGAGGCTGACACATTGTCCAGACTGGGCTTAAGACTTTGCTTTTTGATAAATCCTATAATTAGTGTCGGCTTGGGTTTCCTGAGCTGTCCCCTAGTTATGCTGCTATAGGCTTAGACTGCTGGAGGACAAACTGACCACACTTCTTCACTCTGCTGCTGTCTTTACTCTTCTCAACCTGTTTTGTATTTATATATTTTTCTATCTTTTTTTTTTCATTCATTCAACCTTTATTTAGACATTTATTTTTATTGAGCCTCGGGGACTCATTTACAAGAGAGACCTGATAAATAAAGTTAAAATATAAAAATAATAAAATAAATAAAGATCCTTGATGTGTTTTTGTCTTTCAGGTTCACGTGCACCAACATCTGGACCTGCCATTCTGTGTTCGTTTACTTACTCCTCCCAGTCCTCTCAAGCTCAGCTGGTCAAAGATGGCCGCTCGTCCTGAGCTGGTTCTGCTGGAGGTTTCTTCCTGTTAAAAGGGAGTTTTTTCTTTCCACTGTTGCCTTCGTGCTTCCTCAGTATGGGAGACTGCAACGAAGTGAACATTCGACGAGTCTGCTGGCTCCTTTAGATAGAGAACTTTTAGTAAATGGTTTTTGTATGTAAGTGAATGTTTCTGTTCAGTGCCCTGAGAAAACGTCTTTTGTGATTTGGAGCTATATAAATAAGCTGACTTGAATTGAAATGAAGTCTTTTTATATTTCAGGAAGACATCGTGAAAACACATTGCATCCATTACAACACCACCACACTCCTCTATGTGAGGCCGCCCATTGAAAACAGTTGGCACATCAAGAAATTAAAAATTTGGCAAAGTCCCCATTTAATATGTTCACTATGATCCTTTGAATAAATTATGAGTTCATGAGATTTGCAATATAACAGTTTGCTTTCAAGTTACATTTCGCACAACATCTCAACTTGTACTGTGTACTGGTGTTACCCTTAATTGCATGTGGCTGTACACAGTGCTTAGTAATCTTTTTCTTTCCATCAGGATGAGATAAAAATGGAAGGATGTCTGTTGAATTTCTAAACTGCTGCAGATGAAAAGTAATCTATTTTTTCATTATAAAATAAATGATACCCCACGGATGAGCCTGTGGTTCAGTGTTTGCTGATATTTAGTTATTTACAGATGCTTTAACAGGATCAGCAGCTCTAAATACAATGGTCTATCTTTATGTGTACACCTTAACTACAAATATTCTCTACATTTAATACATCTATTTGTAAAACCATTCAAGTCATTTTGGTGTGTGTGAACACGGAACACTTACTGCAACGTCATGTCTGTTTACACCACGAACAGAACAGTGGTCGTTCAACCATCATCTCTGGATTATTCACAAGACCAGAGTCACGACTGGTTTGAGCCAAACACTGCGTCAGCTTTGACCACTAACACCAGACCTGAGCCTTTTTAAGTCTGAGACAAGAAGCGACGGCTGCACTCAAAGACCTGAACCCTCTGACATGTTTTGTTTTCCCCAACCAAAGCAGCATGCTACACCACAGGAATTATGACATACAACTTCCAAACAGGATTGGAAGGCAAACCATTTCAGCTGTTGGAGTTGCCCACACAAAACAGGATAGAAATCACAAGGTAGTACACGTCACAGGGTTCTGAGCCTGAGCCAACTGGTTTGGATGGGTGTTTGCGGGTCCTCGTTGTGATGGGACAGTGTTTCAAGACAAACAGCTATCAGTCAGCAGTGGCAGCCTTTCTCAGGAGACGCAGCAGCAAGTTCCTCCTCCTCCTCACCAGGATAAAGGACCTTGGCAGTGAGGCCACTCTTTACACCGTCCCATCCATCGCGGGTAACGATCTCGCCCATCTTCATCAGCTCGTAGATGTCTCTGGTCAGCAGCTCAAACGCCCGGTCCACGTTGCTGTTGCACTTGGCCGACGTCTCGATGTAGCGGATGCCCAGCTCGGCAGCGAGCTGCTCCGCCTCGTCCCGGCTCACCTTGCGGTCCTTGTTCAGGTCGCTCTTATGGCCGATCAGGATGTAGACCATGTGGTGAGGCAGGATGTGCTCACTCACCTCCTTGTGCCATTCTCGCACGTGGTCAAAGGTTTTGCGGTTGGTCAGGTCGAAGACTAGCAGTCCCCCAACAGAGTTGCGGTAATACGACGTTGTGATTGACCTGCGAGAAAAAATATGAACACAAAGTTGTGAGGCAGAGCTGAGCTAATGCAACCAGTGTGCAACAAATGACAACACTAAAATAAACAGAGACGAGCATTAGAGGAGTTTACTGTACACCTGAGGAGGAAAATTATGAGTTAGAGAAATAAAAGTTTTGTTAAATTGTTTTTTCGCTGGATTCTCTTCCTGAATCAACCACTGACCACCGAGCTACTGCAGCCCACCGGAGCAGAGGACTCCCTGAGAGGGGGAATGTGTGTTTGTAGGAGCGATTTAAAAACAGGAAGTGGCCTGTCTAATGTTGAGTGACAGATTGTTCCAGAGTTTATGGCACATGAATAAAAAGCCCGATTTCCTCTGAGCTTCAACCAAAAGCAGCTGGTCAGATGATCTCAGCGCCCGAGAAGGAACATAAGGTTGAAGAAGGTCAGAGAAGCATGAGGGTGCAAGGTCATTTATGCCTTTAATGGTCAACAGGAAAATTTTACAATCAATTCTGATATGTGCTGGGAGCCAGTGAAGGGAGGACAAAACTGGTGAAATGTGATCAAACCTACGAGTTCCTGTTAAGAGTGGAGCTGCAGCATTCTGGATGAGCTGGAGACGTGAACGAGAAGCCTGACTGACTAAAACGTGTTACAGTAGTCCAGCTGGGTTGTAAAAAATGTGAGGACTAATTTTTCAAGGTCAGAGCTGGTCAACACTAAGCTTAGCTATCTGCTTTAACTGGAAGAAGCTTTTCTGTAGAACAGAGTTAATATGTTTATTAAACTTATAATCATAGTATATAT
>NC_056516.1:12717891-12718418 GCF_014905685.2 Nematolebias whitei | reverse complement strand
TGGCTGACTGGAGTCCTGTTTGGGTTTCTTCTTTGCTTTCAGGAAGGCCCAGTTAGGATATCCACATTGCTCTAGAGCCTGGCTTGTGTGGGATTTCTCCCACACATCAGGGAAACTAAACAGCCACTGGCCAAAAGGATGGCCCAGCACAGAAGATCAACATCATCAGGCCAGGACTCTGCGGTCTACACTCATCTCCAGGCCAGCGGTCACTCTTTCAGGGATGAAGATGTTCACATCCTGGACAGAGAGGAACGATGGTTTGAGAGAGGAGTAAAGGAGGCCATCTTTGTGAAAAGAAATCGTCCATCATTAAACAGGGGTGGAGGCCTCCGGGTTCAACTGTCCCCCTCTTACAATGCTGTGATTGCTAGTATCACTCAGCCCTCTGTGAACAGTAAACAGCCATCAGTGTGCTAATGATCCATTGTTAGGCTGATGGTCCTTCTTGAGCATGTGATCAGCTGGTTTTGGTTGTCCGCAGCAAAACTGGTTGATCCACTCTGAGAAGGTGCTATTTAAGAGAC
>NC_056516.1:12678322-12717791 GCF_014905685.2 Nematolebias whitei | reverse complement strand
TTAAACATTACTTCTGCAAATTGTGCTTTGACAAACTCATCGATAAAACTAAAACATTCAGTCAACGCAAAAGAGGAAAGAGGGGGCAGGTGTCGCTCTCGCTTGAGTTTACTCTTTGTTGCACGCGCGCTGTGAGTGACGTCCAGAGCGCGTGGACCATAACAGCAGCGGAGGAGGTGACGGTCGGAGGTGGCTTGCTTCTTGCACGTGTGGAGCCAATGTGAGGTTCGATGGATGTGTAGCGTAAGGGGCCACTGTTAGCACAATATATCAACATTTGGGGAATTAGATTTTCTCTAGTTAAATATATCTTGGTCGTGGACGACACGTTTAAAGAGAAACTGTCGCTGAAGATTATTGCGGTAAGTTAATCCGCTGTTGACAAAAGAGACTGTTGGCTAGCTTGGAAACTTAGCTACGGCTAACTTCCGGTCAAAGTCACCAAAGTAAGAGAATTTTCGTGCAATGTGCCGCACATTTCAGTGCAGCTCGAAATGAACAACTCATGAGAAGTAGTCCTGTATGCTCAAATAAAGTATATAATGCTGTTGAAGACCATCACCTTTCACATGTTTAATACGTGCGTTTCTCCGTTAAGTTGACTGCTCTTACTTTGAAAGCGGTGTGGGGGGTTTCTAGCTTATAAACAAACACATTAGCAACAATTTGTGTCCTAGTTGAAAAACCAAAACTGGAGTTTATATCTGAAAATAACTTATTGATGTTTTCCCTGTAAGCATGAAAGATGTTGCTCTTTCTAAATGACGATAATATCTGCCGCATAGACCAGAAACGGTTGCGCGGCATTTCTTGAGTCGTCTTCCTTTTGTCAACAGCGTTATCCTGAACGAGAGGTTCTGTTCTTCTATATTACGAGTTCATGTCATCCCCGCCTGCTCGGTGTACGCTGTACGAGTAAACAAGCTTCTCCAACGTGCGGCGCTTAAATATGGCGAAGCAGCATGCGTTCTGGAGTGACTCAGGATAACGCGATAGTTTTTAAGAGTTATAAAGTTCGTATAATGCGTTAATTATCGCCCGTGTCAGCGTGTGCCTTTGTCTGATACCATAATAACTCACGAACCGCTCAACGGATTTTTATAAAACTGTCAATAAGTAAGGATTGATCTATAATCTTAGCAATGACAAAAATGCCTTTAAACCCTGATAATTTGACAGATGTGTTTTGCCGTGGTAAAAGCTGACATTTAGCCCCCCAACTCGTACTTTTTGCGCTAACGAACCTGTTTAATACTAAATGTTGGAGTCACTGCTGTCTGTACATCTACAACTGATTATTGTTTAGTTAGTTGGCCACAGCTAATCCACCTTAGCCAGCACTCTTATGGCTTTAACCTAGTCACATTTACACCCATTGAAACTAAGTTTGAAGTGGTAGTAGCTGAGAGTCATCCTCAACACGTGTCAACACATCTTACAGTAATGCATTAGTGTTATTTTATGTTATTTAAAGGTTTAACCTAGATGGCTTTAAGTATCCCTTGCCATCATAAGATGAACTTAAGTTTGAATTCTGAGAGGAAAGGTGGCAGACATAATGTATTCTGTTAAATAATGTGAGGCCTTTAGCTAATAAATGACTTTGGCAGCCAGTACTACTAGTTTGTTGTGGTGACTTTATTGTGGTTAATATCATAGTGACACACTTTTGGTTGTTCCCTGCTTTATTGTAAGCTTCAAGGTATCTTCTTATGTGTTCTAATAAACCCTGAAATGTTTTATTTGGTGTATAAAATACTTTTGAAGAGTCGTGTCATTTAAACGCCCACTTCTTGTCGTTCGTAGTTGTACTCCGTAGAATGAACCTAAAATGGCATCGTGTGGAAAAAACATTGAACTCAAAGTCCATCTATTGAAATTTTCCCGGGGCTTTTAGACATTTTCACAACTTAAGTGACTGACGTTTGGTTGTGTTAGATTGTAACCTGCTCATTGTCACCAGTTTGATACGACCAAGTTGAAACGAGAACTGATTGGCTTGCTGACATTTTGAGTACTATAAACTTAAAACAGTTAAAACCAAAGCAAAGATAAGCGGCTAAAAGCTAAATGTAACAAAACAGTTGGTTTAAACTAAATAAAAACTAACATGCACTAGCAAAGCTGTAACAAAAAAGCTAAATGTAAAAAAAAAAAAATTGTAGCTTTATGTGTAAAAAAACTGTAACTGTCACCGTACCAACTGCCATATTACTCTGTTTGTGCTGGGGGACTGGATCTTTGGGATGAACCAGTCTTTGCCGTAATGTTTTTTGGGGTTTAAAAGCCACTGGGACTCATGTTTAGAAAATAAACGTCTCAGTTTCTCTGAAACTCCCGCAACATACGGAATGACCCAAATGTCATTCTGAAGAAACCCTAATTTGTTTTTATGTGGATTGTTTTGTAAATAAATTAAAGTAATTCAAAAAGTATAAAAGTTGTAAATGCTAAGCCATAGTGCACTATTTCTAAGTGAGCTGAATGTTTTGGTTCATGAATAAGTTTGCTGATGTAAACAATCGTGTAAATGCTGAATCAGCATTTAAACAATAAAAACCTTGAGTGTTTACGGGACGCTACAGCCAGAGTCAAACTTGTCGTCTCTCTACAGATACATGAGCGCAATGATGAAATACATCCTGGTAACTGGTGGAGTCATCTCCGGCATTGGCAAAGGTATCATAGCGAGCAGCGTGGGCACAATCCTCAAGTCATGTGGTTTGCGTGTAACGGCCATCAAGATTGATCCGTACATCAACATAGACGCAGGCACTTTTTCTCCCTATGAACACGGTACGTCAGTGAGATCAACTGAAGCGGCTGCACGTTGTGTTTGTGATTGATCGTTCTGCGCTGATTGTGTCCAGGCGAGGTGTTCGTACTCGACGACGGCGGTGAGGTGGACTTGGACCTGGGGAACTATGAACGCTTCCTTGATATCCGGCTCACACGGGATAACAATCTGACAACAGGAAAAATCTATCAGTCAGTCATCAACAAGGAGAGGAGGGGAGACTACCTGGGCAAGACCGTGCAGGGTAACTGCCTCTAAATGTAAAAAAAATCAAAGTGCTGCAGTAAATCAGACTAAACACCACGTAAGATGACATACTCTGTCATTTTTATCCAAGTGCAATCAAAGACCCGTCTTTATAAACAAGACAATACTTTCTTAGGAAAGTGCACATTCAGAATTTGTCCTTTTTACTTACATTATCTATAATACAGAGCAAAAAATGTGAAATTTGGAGCTTTTTTAAAAATAGATTCATGAATATTTTTAGTAAATATTGACTTTTACGAGAACCAGAAAGTCCAACCTCATTCAATTTAAACACTTTTACTTATCATGACATAACAAACACCAGGTTCTACAAATATTAAAATCTAAAATAACAAATTCCACAATGTTCTTGATTATTAGACACAAAGCACAAATGGAAATGTGTGTGTGAAAAAAACAAAGTCCACGTTTGCAGTTCCAGTGTATTAATTACCAGATCATCATCAGTGTGATCACCTTTACAAGAGCAGGAGTTTTCGCTGCTCTGAAACATACAGGTGTGGTTCAACACAATGCCACGGTAGAGGGGATGACTAGAGTCGCAGCTGTTGCTGCCCATCAGTGTGGGAAAGGTCAAAGGTCATTTCCAAACCATATAGAGCCTATTGTTCCATAGAATGAAAGGTTCACGAGTGGAAAATGTTTAAAACAGTTGCTAATCTTCCCAGGAATGGACGTCTCAGCAGATTCACCCCAAGGTCTGACCGTGCCATGCTCGGAGAAAGGAGCACCATCTCAGACTCTGCAGGCCTCAGTTAGCACATTAAAGGTTAAAGGTCAACATAGTATTTGGGAACAAACTGAACCACTATGACTTATTTGGAAGGGCTGAAGGAGAAAGCCTCTTCTCTATAAAAGCAACATGACAGCACGACTTAAGTTTGGAAAGTTTTACTGAATCAACCACAAGACTTCTGGAATGATGTCCTTTGGACACGAGACAAAGTACAAATGTTTATACCCATAATGCACTGGGCCATGTTTGGAGAAAACAAAATGATTTTTATCAGCAGAAATGGCTCATATCAACTGTCAGCATGGTGGTGGAGAGCTGATGATTTGGGCTCCTTGTAGAGTTGCATTCGGGCCTAATAAATCCGGACCGAGCCCGTACATTTTTTTTCCGAGCCCTACCCAAACCCAACGGATTACTGGTAATTAGAGGGCCAAACCTGAAAAAGAGCAAAAACCCTTTTTTTTAATTAAATTTTACTACTTTTGTAAGCAAATCAGTTTGACATGATAGTTTTAAAAACGTAATGAAAGGAAGTTATAAGATTTATTTTATTAACAAGTCACCAAATGGATATTAACATACAAAACAAATAGCCTAAAAATCAACTCTAAAGAGTTCGGCTATTACACAGATGAACAAAACTATTTTAGAGCAAAATTGTTTGGAAAAATACAGAACAGGGCTATTTTAAATGAACGCGCTGCTCGCTTTGGCTTTTGTAGAGTCTTCTACTTCCTTCACCGCAGATGAGAAGCTGCGTGAAGCTGACACCCCACCTAGCACACACGTAGCACTGACTGCTCATTCTGTTTGCTGGAATTTTTGACGTGTGTGTGGTTTCAGCTTCACGCAGCTCAGATGAGAGCAGGTGCCGAGACGTGCGCAGCCGGCCATCAGCTGATTGATCCATCCATCCATTATCTTTACCCACTTCTTCCTGTTCGGGTAGCGGGGGTAGCTGGTGCCCATATCCAGCAGTCACTGTGCGAAAGGTGGGGCACACCCTGGACAGGTCGCAAGTCCATTTCAACCAGCGAGTCAGCTGACGCGCGCGGCCGCTGACAAGTGTCCATCTGAGCTTAACACGACTTTTTTAAACCGGCCGGTCGGACCTGCCTCCTCCTCAACAAGCACATTAACACATTGTTATATTGTGCATTAGGGGTGCGAATCTCTGTGTCTGGTGATTCGATTCCCATTTTTGATGTCACGATTCAATTCAAAATCAATTTTTCGATTCCAAATTGTTTTTTTTCGGTTCAGAAACGATTTTTCTATTGAAAAGGTCATAAAGTTTGTTTCAGTTATGTAACTGACATGATGAAAATATTAAACAACAATGTAAACAAATAGAACATTTATTGTAAACAATAATTTTAGTTTTTTTTTTTACTGTATCACATCTTTTGGCATCATTTTATATTTACACCAAAACTAGGAACAAATATAAGAGTGCATAATGTTCTATAAGTTAAATTACCAGTATTAGGTTAGTTTAATTGCCTGAATTTTTCTAAAATAAATAAAAATCTAGGAACAAATAATTCATCCATCATCCACCTGGACAGGTCTCAGTCCATCACAGACAAATAATTAACAATGTATAAATACAAAAGTAAACAGACTTCATTCTACCATAGTACATTAACCTTTAACTCGACATAAAATACAGACTTCACAGTTATTTTTAACCATATTGCTCTAACCTTTATATTTTCAAAACTTAACCTAATATGAAATATACAGACTTCAGTCTTAACCATATTGATTCATATTTAGTAAATCTTTAATAAAATTTCAAAACCTGTGCAAACCTGCACAAAATCTCTTCTGAACTGTAATTAATAAACCATAAACTGTATCATTTAGAACTGGCTCCAGGTGATGTCTCATCTGTCCTCTTCAACCTGTTAAAAAGACAAATTACATAAAGTTTCTTGTACAACTTGTCTATAAGTTTTAGTATAATATGAGAAAAAGCATTTACCTTTGAGCTGCAGCTGCATCAGAGCTTCTCCCATTCGTTGCTTCATGGTGAAGTTGTGCTGCTGCTTTATCACAAGACAAACAAACAAAAAACAAATCTACATGAAGGAATAACGTACATTGGATCCAACATGTTAAAAATGAACCTGGACCCCTCACCTTCCACTGAGCTGTCTGCTTGTAAATCTTTGTGATACAGCCGGAGATGGAGAGGGAACTCTTCACAGCCTTTGGGGAATCAGCTGGAAGTTTGTTGCAGAGTTCGCTGGTCGGCTGCTTCGCTTTCATCTTCCGCACATTTTGTCGTATTTTCAAAATACTGTATCACAATTTTATTTTACACTTCTTGCAAACAACTGTGCTCTTGTGAAGCTCTGTCTTCCCCCGGAACATTGTAGGATCTAAAATGATTTTTAAAGACGAAGCAGCAGGTTGAATCACGCTGTCCCCCTCCTCCATGCTAGCAGGCTCCATTCAGATAAAGGGAGCTAGCTAACTAGCTTGCTGTACGGTGGCCTGCACGGTCCAATTCTATGGTGGCCGAGCGGACACGTAATGCAATATGCAGTACGCTTGGGAGTAGGAGCGGAAAAAAAAAAACTAAAACGCATTTTGAAATGGATTTATGGACCTTTAGAATCCATTCAGAATCACCAGGACTAAGAATCTAGATAATTTAAAAAATCTTTTTTTCTCTGCACGCTTATTGCGCATTTAGTTTTATTTGTGCTGTGTGATTCATAAAACCGCATCAAAGCCCAAGACCGGCCAGGCCCACACATTAATCGCATTATAACGACCCGGCCGGGCCAGGTTTCGGGTTCGGGTTAGAAATGACCGCTCGATCTCCTTGCACTCAACGAGTCAGTTATCAACTTTTCTGTAGCCCAAAGGATTCGAGTGTCAAATAGAGTAGTCCCTCGTTTATTGTGGGGGGTTACGTTCCAGACCCCCTGCAATAAGTGTAAATCTGCAAAATATTTATTTTAGTATTTATATATAAATGAAGGCTTTATATAAACCTTTCCCACACTCTGCAATGTTCTAAACTCTTAAACCTACGTCATTTTAACAACATGCATAAATGTAGCTACTAATAAATTTTACTCACCAGTTCTGCAGAACAGCAGCAGCTCTCGGTTCTGCTTGGTTCCGGTCTGACCCGGTTCCATTTTTGCAGACCTACCCTGCAGCGACGAAGCCCACAATGTTCTAAACTCTTAAACCTACATGATTTTAACTGCACAGTACTACAACATTTTACTCACCAATTCTGCAGAAACAGTGGCTTGGTTCCGGTCCAGCAGACCTACCCTGCCGGTTCTGGTCCAGTTCTGTGCAGCCGTTGAGCGCCGAAGCGCATTTTCTGGGGGGGGACCTTCGGGTGGCCGGCTTGGGACTGGTGGTCTGATAGAAAGATGAAAAAGTACTGGTGGACTCCGGAGAGAGGCTGGACCTACAGCGGCGTGCATCCACACTTGGAGGTCCTCATGGACTGGCTAGCAGCTCTCGGATTTGTTGATGGGTCTTTAGGTCCGGTGCCCGGTGGATTCTGTGCAGCTCTCTGCATCCGCTGGGCGCCGAAGTCACTGTATTTGGATTATAAGGACTGAACTTTTTCGGATCAGATCAAAATTTTCCCTCCAGCATTTCAGCAGAAGGCAACAGGGCTTCTGGGAAATGAGTCATTATGAATGGGAATACAGTGTAGACTTATTGAGAAAAAAACTACAAAATGGAGGTGGCTGTCCAAAGTATTTTATTTTGTTAACTTTTTACAGTACAGTATCCTGTACTGTCCCAATCACCTGAGTAATATTAAAGTTCACAATCTTATGTCCTGTACAATTTTTTTTATTAAATTTTTTTTGTATACAATCTTACTTTTGAAAAGCGTGAAAGAGCGAGGCCGTGAAGGTCGAACCGCGAAGTAGCGAGGGACTACTGTATGAGGATCTCTGTCCGATAGCTGAAGCTTGGACCAAACTGGTTATGATGCAGCAGAACAAGGAGTTCACACAGCAGCTAATGTACAACAGAACAGCACAAAAGAAAAGACTCAATGTGCTGCAACTGTCCAGTCAAAGTCCAAAACCTCAGTCAGACTGAAATGCTGTGGTGGAGCCTCCAGAGAGCAGCATAACCAAATATCTGCTAACAGTAATGAACTGAAACAATGATGGTAAGAAGAATGGGCCAAAACTCCACAACAATGGGAGAGACAGATGAAGTCCTACAGAAAACCTCTACTGAGCTGCTGAATCGAGGTGGATGTGGTTGTTCACACACAGCTTTTCCTTTTTGCCTTCAGTTTTGTTTTTTAAAATAATAAAAACAGCAGAAGTTTTTTGTGAGTAGTTTTAGAACCTGGTGTATCTTCCAAATAATTTTTATTATGTCCCGATACTTAAAACCCTGGAACTGAAGGAAGTTTCACTTTTTTTTTGTAATTGTATGTAAAATTTCTTTGAGGGAAAAAATACACATCATTAAAATTTCCTGCAACAGTTCTGCTAAAGACGTGAATTAAAACGCTGTATCACTTCACTCTGTTCCAGTGGTTCCACATATTACAGATGCCATCCAGGAATGGGTTGTGAAACAGGCCAAAGTGCCAGTTGATGATGATGAAGTCGAGCCTCAAGTCTGTGTGATCGAGGTAAGCTGCATTGTCACTCGTTCGTCCTATACAACCAGCACAATATCTTTTAGAGTAGGAGGCTGGAGTCATTTTCAACATCAACTCATAGATGTTCTGTATGTTGAACACGGACTGTTTAAACGGATCACTGATGAAAATGTCTCACCAGCATCACAGACATGAAGAGTTATGAAGTCATAATCTGCAGCAGCTGTTAATCAGTTTGTAGAGCGAGATAATATACAGTGAGGAAAATAAGTATTTGAACACCCTGCCACTTTGCAAGTTCTCCCACGTAGAAATCATGGAGGGTCTGAAATGTCCATCTTAGGTGCATGTCCACTGTGAGAGACATAATCTAAAAAAACAAAACATCTGGAAATCACAATTTATGATTTTTTAAAAATAATTTATTTGTGTGTTCTTCTGCAAATAAGTATTTGAACACCTGTGGAAATCAATGTTAATATTTGGTACAGTAGTCTCTGTTTGCAGTTCCAGAGGTCAAAGGTTTCCTGTAGTTTGTCACCAGGTTCACTGCAGCAGAGATTTTGGTCCATTCCTCCACAGATCTTCTCTAGATCAGCCAGGTTTCTGGGCTGTCGCTGAGAAACACGGAGTTTGAGCTCCCTCCAAAGATTTTCTATAGGGTTTAGGTCTGGAGACTGGCTAGTCCACTCCAGAACCTTGATATGCTTCTTACGGAGCCACTCCTTGGTTCTCCTGGCTGTGTGCTTTGGGTCATTGTCATGTTGGAAGACCCAGCCATGACTTATCTTCAATGCTCTAACTGAGGGAAGGAGGTTGTTCTCCAAAATCTCTCACTACATGGCCCCGGTCATCCTCTCCTTAATACAGTGCAGTCGTCCTGTCCCATGTGCAGAAAAACACCCCCAAAACATGAAGCTTCCACCCCCATGCTTCACAGTAGGGATGGTGTTTTGGGATGGTACTCATCATTCTTCGTCCTCCAAACACGGCGAGTGGAATTAAGACCAAAAAGTTCTATTTTGGTCTCATCTGACCACAGAACTTTCTCCCATGACTCCTCTGGATCATCCAAATGGTCATGGTCAAACTTAAGACGGGCCTGGACGTGTGCTGATTTAAGCAGGGGAACCTTCCGTGCCATGCATGATTTTAAACTATGACGTCTTAGTGTATTACCCACAGTAACCATGGAAACAGTGGTGCCAGCTCTCTTCAGGTCATTGACCAGCTCCTCCGTGTAGTTCTGGGCTGATTCCTCACCATTCTTAGGATCATTGAAACGCCACGAGGTGAGATCTTGCATGGAGCTCCAGTCCGAGGGAGATTGACAGTCATGTTTAGCTTCTTCCATTTTTTAATAATTGCTCCAACAGTTGATCTTTTTTCACCAAGCTGCTTGGCAATTGCCCTGTAGCTCTTTCCAGCCTTGTGGAGGTCTACAATTTTGTCTCTGGTGTCTTTGGACAGCTCTTTGGTCTTAGCCATGTTAGTAGTTGGAGTCTTACTGATTTTGTGGGGTGGACAGGTGTCTTTCTGCAGCTACTGACCTCAAACAGGTGCTTCTAATTTAGAATAATCAGTGGAGTGGAGGTGGACGTTATAGATGAGGACTAACAGGTCTTTGAGGGCCAGAACTGTTGCTGATTGGCAGCTGTTCAAATACTTATTTGCAGCAGTAACACAAATTATTAAAAAATCATATATTGTGATTTACAGATTTTTTTTCATTTAGATTATGTCTCTCACAGTGGACATGCACCTAAGATGAACATTTCAGACCCCTCCATGATTTCTAAGTGGGAGAACTTGCAAAGTGGCAGGGTGTTCAAATACTTATTTTCCTCACTGTACATGTTAGATAATCTAATAAATACAGGGTTTACCCTAGTTTACTTACTTTGGAATGGTGCTCATATCTTCTGTGATTTTTGATGACGGGGGTGGGGTGTGTTGAGACGAGACGGGAGACACGTCTGTGTGCTGCGCACTGTTTGTACTAACAGTTTTCGAGCTGGGGGGTAGACTGCTCAGCATGAGGGAAACGGAGCACTGTCTGTAGCTTTTTAGCTAGCACGTCTGTATTGCATGCCGCTAGCTTAGTGTTACATCAGTGCTGGCAGTTGTCGACCCAGGAGGGGGTGGGTCGTTCGGTAGGCTCGGTTCTGTTGACAGGGCGTCCTGCTTGTATAATTTTAGGGGAAACACTGAAATAATAATTTCACAATGAATTCATCTTTATTCTTTATCTTGCAGCAGTCCCAGTTGAATTCATGCAGCTCAAAAACTTCACTTTGTTTTCTGTAACTACAGACAAGATCATGAAATCTGATCCACATCAAAAGCATCATATTATGAACATTTGATTAAGACAGTTTTAACCCTTTAACTTTGACTATTCATGTTCCTCAGGGGGAAATTAACTACCTTATTTAACTGATCAAAAATACCAGTTTTAATTATTTTTACTTCAAAAAACTTGTCAGTCTTTTAGAGCTGTCAACCTGAAATAAAAACATTTAACAAACCTAATAACACACACCTTTCATAGTCCACAAGATACAGGAGCAGAACTCATGGGAAACCCCTCCCACTGCACTAATTAATATTAGTACAGTACAGTCCCTGCATTCAACTTCTGCTCTATCTCCATCTAGGAGTTTTTGTCCATTTGACTAATTTAGTGTTTGAAGAATCGTACAGGTGAAGGTTCGAACACATTTCCGCATCGACAAACACGCCCACAGACGTCCAACCAGTCACACAATACTTGGTGCATACACCTGTGAGAAAAAGTTCAGCCTGGGCCTTGTGTTGAAAAGGGGTGGGCGGAGTTACTCGGAGGATAAAATGACACAATTTTTGTCACACAACCAAGTCAGTGAGAGCCGAGTTCGACACTTTGGATGGAGAATGCAGGGCCCTTCAATGTGCTGCAGTTTCATAATCGTTAATAGGAACTGCTTTGAAGCCAGCTGCATGTTCACAATCCTGTGGTGTTCGAAAACAATGTGATGACAGTAGATTAAGAACTTCCTGTCCTGAGTCAGGAGGTCTCACAATAATCTTTCTTAATGTGTGTCTGCAGCTTGGAGGCACTGTTGGAGACATCGAGAGTATGCCGTTTGTTGAGGCCTTCAGACAGTTCCAGTTTAAAGTGAAGAGAGAGAACTTCTGCAACATTCACGTCAGTCTGATACCACAGGTAAGACAGGAACACTTTCACACCTGGCGGGGAGCTTCAGTGGGACTCGCACACATTCACACTTCCTCTCAACAAGACAAGGAAAAATGTTTTCTAAAGTGTGCGCTGTTTGTTTGTTTGATAGCCGAGTGCAACAGGGGAGCAGAAAACCAAACCGACCCAGAACAGCGTCCGAGAACTGAGAGGTCTCGGTCTTTCTCCAGACCTGGTGAGTTATTGTCCTTTACATTATGTGCATGTCTCCTGCCGTTGAAGACAAAACAACGATCATGTTTTTGCCCCTGTCTGTTTCTCTGTTTGTTCATCTTTTAGCAATACTGTATTTTTTGCCCTATAAGTATCTTTTTTTTTTGTGTGCATAATTTCATGCCCGACGACTTAAACGCAGAAGCGATGTATTTATGGATTTTTACCCATATTTATAAACCAATTTTTGACTGAGATATGACAGTTTTCATTCATTCTGACTGAAAATATTGAACACTACCATTTTCAGCCACTAGATGGCAGTTGAGCAGTATGGCATGCTGTTGTGTCATGTAATGGGTAAAAGTGGGTATTAATGACACAATCGGCTTGCCTTAGCAGCCACCTTCATCCAGCTCCGGTATCATGCCTGGAGCAAACGTGAAGTGCATTTATTAAGTAAAAGTTCAACTGAGACACACCTTTGATATAAAGTCGAGCAAACAAATAATTGTTTTTAGGTGGTTATCTTGTTAAATTTTGAAGAAATGCACAGCGAGTCGTCCCTCTGTGCGCTCCGGCGGCCACATATCGGCTTTTGAAATGCAGCTGATTTGACCGTCAAAGTGCATTTATTAAGAAAAGTTAGACTGAGGGTGCATTCACACCAGCCCTGTTTAGTTGCTTTAATCAAACGTTAGTCCATTTGCCTAGAAAGTCCGGTTTGTTTGGGGAGGTGTGAATGCAGTCAAACTCTGTTGCGGACCAAAAAAGCAAACTCTGGTCCGCCTAAAAACCTAGGTCTCGATCCGGTTGAAGTCAATTCTAGATGCAACGTTACGGCGAAGAGACGTATTTATGGAATTTTTCACTTTATTAGACATATTTGGGCTGATGCGACTTATAGGGCGGTGTGATGTGTACGATGGAAAATACGGTGAATATCATGACCCACTGTTTGGAGTTGAACAACAATAACTTAAAAACCATCGGAGTCAACTTGATTCAAAATGGTCACCACAACCAACTCTTAGCTAGCTTATAAAAGGCTATTTTTACAGATATTGAGATTTCAGATTCAGAGATTCTTTATTGTTAATGAAATTAAGTACACAGGGTCCCAGTTACATCCAACAATAAAATGTAAAAGAAAAACAGTAATAACATCTAAGATATGAACTAAAAAAAACATCAACTAAATAATACGCTAAGCACTCATAACATAAAAACAATAATCACAATACGCCAAACAGCAGCACGAACGCGAGTCTGTGTGAGCAGATGAACATGAATGAACACAGCAACATGAAACAGATCAGCAGCAACATTGAAACAGATCAGCAGCATCATGAAACAGATCAGCAGCAACATAAAACAGATCAGCAGCATCATTGAAACAGATCAGCAGCATCATGAAACAGATCAGCAGCAACATCATGTGATTTTTCACAGTGATTATTCTGGTGAGAGATTCATGAGTCTTAACAGCCTCAGGGTAGAAGCTGTTCCTCAGTCTAGTGGTTCTACACTTAATGCTCCTTAACCTCCTTCCTGAGGGGAGCGGGGCAAAAAGTGTGTGTGCTGGATGAGTGGGGTCCTTCATGACGCAGGTGGCCCTCTTTCTGCATCTAGAGGTGTAGATGTCTGTGATTCATTCATTCATTCATCCTTTATTTAGACAGGTAAATCCCATTGAGCCTCAAGGACTCATTTACAAGAGAGACCTGATTTCAACAAAGAATGATGACAACAATGGACAACAGCGACAACAATAAACAAATATAAAAAGGCATACAGATTTTTTCTTTTTTACAAATAAGAGTAACAAAACAGCTAGATTATAAAGCAAATGTAGAAAACTAAAACAAAAACTGTCACAGATGTCTGAGATGGTGGGGAGTCTGACTCCAACATCTTCTGTGCAGCCTTCACCACTCTCTGTAAAGCTTTTCTTTCTGCAGCTGTGCAGCCTCCATGCCACACGTTGATGCTGGAGCACAGGATGCTCTCCACTGCACACCTGATGTAGTAGTTGCTCAGAGTCCTTCATAACAGTTCAAACTAAGCTTTATATGAGATCTTAACTTCAAACTTTGGCATTAACTGTTGGAGTCGAGGCTGTTTCTCTGTTAACATACTGTCTCATGGACCAGTGAAAAGATTTAATGAAACTCGGAAATAATCATTAGATGCACCTCTACAACTTTTGGTGTTAGCCGCCACTCTTGAATGATCTTAGCCAATACAAAAATGGTTCTAACGTGGTCATTCATTCAATGGCCTAGATTTGAATGTGGCAAAAGCTGAGTCATTCGTATTTTGAGCTTAATGCATCATTTTGCAATATCACATGAGAACAGTAGTCCCTCGTTTATTGCGGGGTCTACGTTCCAGAACACCCCAACCCTTCCCACACTCCTGCAATGTTCTAAACTCTTAAACCTACTAATTTTAACAACATACAATACATACAGTACTGTATATGTACCTACTACATTTTACTTACCAGATCTGCAGAACAGCAGCGGCTTGGTTCCGCTTCGACCTGGTTTCGTTTCAGGGGCGGACCTACCCTGCTGGTTCTGGTCGGCTCTCTGGCTTGTGGTAGTGTCAGTGGGCTCCAGAAACAACGCCGGACCTACGGCAGCCCATCCCCTCTTGGAAGCCCTCATGGGCCGGCTTAGAGCTCCTGGGTTAACCACTGAGTCTGGGGGTCCAGTTCTGTTCAGCCAATCAGCGCCCGGGTTACATAGCACAATGTTCTGTTTCTTAAAGAGACATGTGCTGACGTGATTTATTCTTGTGAATCTTAAAGTTTAATTTTCTTAAAGAAACTTGTCCAAGTGACACAATTAAAATCTTATGTTTGAAAAACCGTCTGGCAGTCATGACTTCGCTTTCTGTTCAGCAGAAAGCAGCGGCCGGAGGCACTACAGTACAGTAGTGGCTTCTGGGAAATGAAGTCCTGTTGAGTGGTGACTACAGTGTAGGCTTATTGAAAGAAAACTACAAAAAGGTGGCGCCTGTCTATATTTATTTTATTTATTTACTTTTTCCCAACCATGCGAGTACAATATTAATGTAAAGTTGACAATCGTGTGTCGTGTACTTCACTGTACAAAAAAAATTATTTATGTTGACAAACGGTGACAGAGCAAGTCCGCGAAAGTTGAACCGTGAAGTAGCAACAGTAGGTACTACTGTACCATCTTTTTTACAAGGTTTGACCAAAATTATTATAACTGCCTATCCTTTCCTCAAAAGGATTATTTAGTCTAAAACTCTGACATGCAAGGCTTTTATTCTTCTGTTCTGTTTTTATTATACACCTGTCGAAGGTGTTGCGTAATATGGTATAATCTCCATCCGTAGGTCACAAGGTTACAAATCAAAGTCAAATGTTATACAGATGTCTGGGCCATTGCTATAGATTGCTGTATAATAGTTTGTCAATAGATGTATAATGTGCTGTAAGCGGTAGTTCTATAAAAACCCTATATTGTCTGCATGTTTGATTCTTTCATCTTTGCTGGTAGATTATGTGCCGCTGTTCGACTGCTCTGGAGAATTCTGTCAAAGAGAAAATCTCAATGTTCTGTCACGTAGAACCTCAACAGGTAGGCGGATGCTACATCAACCAGTAACTAAGCAGAATCCCAAATTTCAGTGATGGTTCTAAATCTTTCGCTGTGCCTTGTTCCAGGTCATCTGTGTGCACGATGTCTCTTCCATTTATAGAGTGCCCTTACTCCTGGAAGACCAGGGCGTGGTGAGCTACCTGAGCAGGAGACTGAACATGCCCATTGAGACTAAATCCAGGACCATGCTCACCAAGTGGAAGGAGATGTCAGACAGGTGAGTCATCAGGCAGTACAGTATTACAGTTCAGTTAGGTCAGGGGGGTGAATCTTTATGCAAGCACTTGTTTTCATAAGTGATTGCATGTTTCCCTGCTGCAACACAATTAATTTAATGATTTAACTATATATTGGTGTTTTGCAGAAGCCTGTTAATCACCCATTGATTCGAATCAGGCATGTTGGAGCAGAGAAACCTCTAAAATATTCAGGATAATGGCCTTCCAGGAACAGAATTAGACACCCCTGTCCTACACAGATATTTGAGGCATTTTACTTAGTTTTCATGGGGGAGTTTAAAGGTCAGCTGTCAGGGTTGGGCAACTACCGTAATTGCCGGTCTATAGAACGCAACTGACTAAGCCGTGCATACTAAATTTAAAATAAACCACAATTTTGTACATAAATAAGGCATGCTAGTGTTTAAGCTGCAGGAGTCCACAGATTATTATTATAAACTGTTCAAAGCTCCTGGTGGAGAGTGCAGCTCTTGTTGTAGAACAAGAATGAACTGCCAGATTTTGTTTCATTGGTTTGCCTTCAACACACACACAGACTGCTGATTCTCACAGGACTTCTTGATGCTTCGCTCTCTGCCTCATGGTTACCACTAATCTACTACAATAAATAACCATTCAATGCTTAGGACCGATCTGAATTACCTGATAACAGTTGTTTAAATGCTGCTGTTTTGCATTAGAATACACCATTTTGTTTGCAGTTATTGCATTTTCTGCATAAATCACCGGCCGCTACATCAGGAACGATATGCCCTACCATCTCTCCACTTAGCAGATCAGCACATCCTAATCCTTGTCTGTCTATTATGGTCCATGGCCCACACTTTCAGGTGTGTCAGCCATTCAAGTGACAAGACTTTCTGCTCATTCAGGACATTGGGACTGTGACTGTGGTCTTTGTAATTAGGCCTGTCATGATAACAAATTTTGCTGAGCGATTAATTGTCTCAGAAATTTTAGTGATAAATGATAATATTGTTTGAAATTTGACAAAAGTTAGTAATTATTGTCAAATTTAAGAAGAAATGTTGGTTAATTTTGTGTAGTACTTTTTTTGACCACCTGATGGCAGTATAAGAGGGTTTGAATCAAAGGATGGATAGTGAGGGAGCGAGCAGCGTCTCTTTAAGAAAAATGGGAGGGAGGACCCTTGACGTGACATGAGCTGTCCCTCTTTGGTTCTCAAAATGGTGGACGCTTCGTGTGGTTTGAGCTCTTTAGCATAACATTTTTCAGACAAAGCTTTTAATAAAAAGCCAGTAAACAAGTTCAACTTTCAAGTTCTTCTTTTTGCAGAGAAAAAACAACTTTTTACACGAAGGCACGGGTTTCAACTGTGAATTTTGGATCTTTGAGAAGACGGAGGTTTTTTTCCTGAGGTCGGCCTGTTAGCTTAGCTCGTAGCTTGGCTTCTTTTAACGATCCATAAACGTGATTTTAGATCGTTAAAACGGATTTTAAAGAGAAAGGGAGGGGTCAGTGAAGAACACCGGAGTTGATCCTTTTATCATCCAGTGTCTTCAGTAGAGAGACACGAAGAAACGATAAAGCTGATAAATGAAAATGAGGGAGATCATTTTCATTTATCATACGATTATTTGATTTATTGTTTATCACGATAAGCCTATTTGTAATATTTGTACTTTTTATTTAATTTTATTTACTAGCAGGGATGATGCTAGAATCTGACCTTTAGGGTGTTTAGCCCCCAGTGCTGACAATGACATTCTGTTGTATTTTAACAGGTTGTTAAAGATCTATGTTTACCTCCATAAGTAAACACTTGATTCAATAAGTATTTTAGAGAGGACGGCACAACAAGAAGCAACGCTCAGCTAGCGGCGTGCAATACAAATGTGCTAGCTAAGACACTACAGATGTAGTGCTCTGCTTTACATTACACAACCTAATAAACACTTTGTACAAAATCAGTTAGTGTTAACTGATCATAACAAACAAAAACTAAACTCATGCGACCAGAAGTTACAAGATATATCTACATAAAAAAACACAAAACAAAGCACAACTAGCTTAAAGCATTAACCTTTAATTTAACCATTAATCGTACAATTTAATTACTAAATAAAATGGAGGATTTACCTGCAGTTACCTTCGTACAGATGAGCATGTTACTTCCTGTTTATAACTGCTGTATTCAGCTTCTCATGAGGTCATCTGCAGGACTTTATCATCTTTTACATTTTTCCATACTCAGTTTAAGTTTTGGAAATGTAATGAACTGTATCCACCCTCTAAATTAGGCTGTTCAACTAAACTGCTCAGGGGGCCAGAAAGCAGCAGCTCAGACTGAACATCCAGCTATTATTCATTCATTCATTCAACCTTTATTTATACAGATTAATCCCACTGAGCCTCGGGGACTCATTTACAAGAGAGACCTGATTTCTTTAGCGCTTATACTTTTGATTAAAGTCATTATGTAAATAAATCAAATATTGCAATGATCCGTTCTTTTAAATTTGTTTGTTTTGTTGCATTGAATCATAAATGCAATAAACAGAAGCCAACCCAGACAAAAAGCAGCTAAAATGGCCACTGTTTACTAGTTCCTCATAGAAATACATTGAGATTGTCAACTTGTTGCTCTTGTTTTGTCTGTTTTGCTCATTTAAACCTTAAGCTACTGTTATGCTGGTTTTAACTTTTAACTAACATTTTGCTAATTTTAGCTTTCAACTATTGTTTTGCCAGTTTAAGCTTTCAGCTAATGTTCAAATTTTATTTTTAAGCCACTGTTTTGTAATTTTAAGGTTTTGGCTACTATTATGCTTGTTTTAGCTTTTAGCTAGTGCTATGTTATGCCATTTTTTTATTCATCTTCCTCACATGAACGTTACTGAATACTTTGGTGTCGTCCTCAAAGGTCAGACCGGCTGCTGGAGCAGTGTTCCATAGCTCTGGTGGGGAAGTACACAAAGTTTTCTGACTCCTACGCCTCAGTCATAAAGGCTCTGGAGCACTCTGCATTAGCCATCAACCACAAGCTGGAAGTGAAGGTTTGTATGAAGCTCTGTTTAAATATTAATGTTGGAATTTTGTTATCACGTACAGCCAAATTTCAAAAGAGCAATCAATGTATTTACCTTTGTGTTTAAAGTTCTTAACTCGTCCGTTACGTTAGCAAAATATATCATGATTCACTGAAAAGAATTTAATGAAACTTTCAGAAAGTTGGACTTGGATGAACGTCCAGAACAGAGAAACTTTTGGGGTTACATTTATGATGGTTTCTATGACGAAGCGACGTTAGCAACGAGGTTTTAACCCTACAGATATTGAGCTACATAATAGATGATCGATGAAGATCCGTTTTAAAAATTTTGCCAATAACAATTGGAACCCAGCCATGGGGGAGTGGTGGCGCAGAGGTTAGAGAAGTGAACCTGTGATTGGATTGTCGTCGGTTCAAATCCCCCTGCTGACCGTAAGATCAAAATGTGGATGGAAAAGGTGAAGCACACACATCTGCTTCCACCCTCATTTGACCCACCCTGGGCCCTTGAGCAAGGCCCTACCCCCACCCATCTGCTCCACACAGAGGGCTGTGGGAGCTCGGTGGTCTGTGGCTGCGTCAGGAAGGACATCTGGTGTAAAAACTGTTGTCAAATCCTTGTGCAAGGTAGCTTGCTCCCTGAAGAAGGCAGCATCCAAAAGAAAGAGACGATACATTTGGAAACCAGTCACTTTTTGATAAATGGCTGTGGCCCACACCCATTTCCAAAAGAGGGAGGAACATATGTGACCTATAAGAGTAGAGGCAGGAGTACGCAGGCGACCCCTAAAATGAAAAATAACAAGAGAAAAAGAAGACGCTGATAACAATCAAAGGCAACTCTGTTAGCAAAATATCCCATGAACTGTTGGATGAACTTTAATGAAACTCTGAAAATGGGTGTAGAGACATGGACAAATTAATTGGTAACACGTTTGTCCACGTCTGTACATCTATAACTTACTTTATCGAGTCAACCAAATTCAAGATGGCTGCCACAGCTGTGTGACACTAGCCAACACAATAATAGCTCTAGCTCAGCCACTTTACAGATATTGAGGTAATATTTGGTATTAATAGTTGAGAATCATTTTGAAAATGTCAGAAGGCGTCGCAGTATTCCATGAGATTAGGCATTAATTTGATTTATTCTTCTGTAACTGAGTTGCTCATCACTGAGACTTATTTACGTTCAGCGTAGTGTTGTATACAAGCGATCTGATTAACAGTTCCTAATTGTCGTGCGCCTTTTGGTGTTACTGTTTAAAAACGATCGTACGTGTCCCTAAAATCTAAATGGGTTTTGCCATTAATTCAGATTCTAGAGCTTCAATAAAATGTGGGGAGAAGTACCTGCACCTTTTGTGTTGTGAGGAGTAGATTGTGTGAACGCATTCAAACCAAAGTATTTTGTGTCATATTTCCATTGTGTAAAGTTCATGCCTCTTCTTCTTAGTACATAGATTCAGCATATTTGGAACCAGGAACTTTGCAGGAGGAGCCGGTGAAATACCACGAGGCCTGGCAGAAACTCTGCAGTGCTGAGTGAGTTCTACAAGTCACGAAAATGTTCTGTTTTATTGCAGCTGCAGTCTCAAGTTTGTGCACACTCCTCGTTGGCATGAATGACACAATTTGTGGCTTTTAACAATTCATCCAAACTTATTTTACTATTGTAGAATGAATATACTGTACATTATACATGTTCAGTGAGTTCAACCTCCTGCTGCCCTTAGGTCATGGAAGGTTTCAGTTTTCAAACTATCATTTTGATCCAATGGCAGCTGGAGGATTGAAAAGAAATTTAAATTTACTGTGGGTTTTTTTATCCATACAGTGTAAATTATACAAACAGGCTCAGATTTTATATACGTACCGTCATTTCTGGACTATTGAGCGCACCTGAATATAAGCTGCACCCACTAAATAAAGTTTAAAAAAATGTGTGCAGCGTTTCCCCTAGATAACTTGCCATGGCGGGGCGCTCATCTCGTCCGTGGGGGGAGGAGCGGGGAAGACGGACGGACACACGTCCTAAGCTGTGCACCGACAGTTTTAGAGCAGGGTGTGGTAGAGGAGAGAGACAGAGACACATCTCAGCTGCACGCTGTCTGAACCAGCAGGTTTTTTTGGGGGGGGGGGGGAGACAGACACACATCTGAGCCGTGCGCTGTTTGTACCGACAGTTTTCGAGTGGCGGGAGTGCGTTCAGCGTGAGGGAAGAGGCTGCCTTTAGCTTTTTTTAGCTAGCACACCTGCATTGCGAGCCGCTAGTTTAGCGTTACGTGAGTGCCGACAGGTCGTTTGAGGTGGGGTTTGGTAGACGGGACACTCGGTTCTGTTGACGGGGCGCCCCGCTGGTATAATGGTCAGGGAAACACTGGTGTACATATATAAGCTGCAGGTGTCCATGTTGTAACATGAGGTAGTTACACAGAAAGATTTTTAAAACATTTACTTAAATATGTACTGGTAACATGCACAAATACGTACAGTATTTTTATTATTTCTGAACAGTGCCTGTAACACTGCTGGTTTAAAAAAACAAAACATACAGTAGCCTACTAGGAAGTCATCGATCGCTATCTTCATCTTCCTCCTGCAGCCTTTTGAAACTAAACCCGTTGGTGATGGAGGATGTTTTTACACGGCTCCACTGTCGGGATCCACTGGCAGACTTGAGCTAAAGTTGCTCTTCGCGTGTGGCCAGTTTTGGTAAACGATTTCTTGCCGCCAGTCATTCAAGCCTCCCACTGAGCTCGGAGTGCCACAATAAATGCAGGATTCACACTTGTTTCGAGTGGCTGCAAATACTTCTTTGTACTCCCTGGGAGACGGGGAAACAAAGTTTCTCCCCCTCTCCACTGTGACCTGTTTGGTAATTTCACTGGTCAGATTTTTTTAACTTTTATTTATACAGGTAGTCTAATTGAGTCACATGAACCCACCCCACTAAAAGAGACGTGTATTGGGAAGCTATGTAAGCGCCTGGGTGTGACGAGGCGAAATGTGTTGGTGACATGAAGCTCGTTAGCCCGTCAAAAAAAAATCCATAAATTAGCTGCAGCATTGTATAAGCTGCGGGGTTAAAAGTGTGTGAAAAATGTAGCGGCTTATAGTCCGGAAATTACGGTACATACTTCAGGTTCTTGAAGGTCTTTTAACTGTCAAGCATGGTGGTGGTAGTATCATGCTGTTGTACTGGTGAATTTAATTCAAAAGATGCCTCCAAGCCCCAAATCAACAGCTGGATGTTT
This sequence comes from Nematolebias whitei, assembly GCF_014905685.2. Taxonomy (NCBI): domain Eukaryota; kingdom Metazoa; phylum Chordata; class Actinopteri; order Cyprinodontiformes; family Rivulidae; genus Nematolebias; species Nematolebias whitei. The sequence continues at coordinate 12,695,835 of NC_056516.1, read as the reverse complement.
GAAAATAAATAGGCTAATAAAACAGGCTAACGTTAAACTTCTGGCATGGCTAGCCCAAAGTCGGGACCTGGGTCATGAAGTTTACTTTCTTTTTAATCATTATGTATAATTTTCACCCTTGAAATCATTTAAACTTGTGCACCCAATTTTTTTTAACCTTTTAAATATATTGAAGTTTTTTGTTGGATAATCATTTTACTCTGAAAGAAAACTGTTGAGTTAAATCATAAAAAAATCTGACATTCATGGTGTATGCAAACTTGTGACTGTAACTGTACTTGATGAACAGTGCATCCAGAAAGTTTTCACAGAGCTTCACTTTGTCCACATTATATGTTACAGCTTTATTCCGAATTGTATTAAATTAATGTATGTACTCTAAAATTCTACACAAAGTACCCCATGATGACAATGTGAAAAAAGATAATTTGAGATTTTTGCAAATTTATTAAAAAATAGAAAACTAAGAAATCACATTTATGTAAATACAGCCTTTGCCGTGAAGCTCAAATTGAGCTCAGATGTTTCCACCTATCCTCCTTGAGATGTTTCTACAACTTAAACGGAGTCCACCTGTGGTAAATCCAGTTGACTGGACTTGATTTGGAAACACACACCTGTCTATAGAAGGTGCCACAGCTGACGGTGCAGGTCAGAGCACAAACACCAAGCATGAAGTCAAAGGTCTGTAGACCTCTGAGACAGGATTGTGTTGAGACACAAATCTGGGGAAGGATACAGAAACATTTCTGCTGCTTTGAAGGTCCCACTGAGCCCAGTGACCTCCATCATTCATAGATGGAAGAAGTTTGGAACAACCAGGACCCTCCCTGGTGCTGACCGTCTAAACTGAGTGATCAGGGGAGAAGGGCTTTAGTCAGTGAGGTGACCAAGAAACTGATGGTCACTCTGTCAGAGCTCCAGAGTTCCTATGTGGAGAAAGGAGAACCTTGCAGAAGGACAATCATCTCTGCAGCAATCCACCAATCAGGCCTGTCTGGTAGAGTGGCCAGATGAAAGCTACTCCTTAATAAAAGGAACATGGCAGCACATCTGGAGTTTGACAAAAGGACCTGAAGGACGCTCAGACCAGGAGAAACTAACTCCTGCGTCCTGTCAGCCACATGGAAAGTGTGCGCACTGTCCGCAGAGGGTTGAGACTTCATGCTCGAGCGTCCATCCTGAGCGGCTGCAGAGCAGCTCCGCAGACAAGGGGCGTTTACCTTTGGGACAAATTGAGGTCACTGATTGGTCATTTGCTGACACACACGCCTGCTGGATTGATTGACGGGTCCAAAAAAAAAAAAACGAGAGCTGGCAGCCCAGCTGCAACAGTGTTCTGTGTTTATATGTTGTTAATAAAAAATTCTAAAAAAAAAAAAAAAAACGGGGAGCGCTGGCCCTGCAGCCCACACATCAGACCAGCCCACCAGGAAATCTCCAGACCCTTCCGCAGCCATGCTGGACCTGATTTTAATTCTCGTGACAAATTCCTTCATTTCTCACCATTTCAGTCATGGCATCAACAGAGGAGGAAGAGATCACTGCTTCTTGGCAAAAAACAAAACAAAAGAAAATGCCAGATCAGGGATGAAGAAGAGGAATTTAATACATTGGTGTCGCATACAAAACAGTCTGTTGCCGGGCAGTTTAGTGTACAACACAGAGTACGCGTACGCGGTCGTAAAAATTGAGCTTTGCACAGACATGCCCTGCGGGCGTCCGCTTCAACTCTAATCCGGTACGCTTGGACCTCCGCGGACTGACGTACGCAGGAGTATATGGGGGGGTTTAAGTTTTCTGGTCAGATGAGACAAAGATTGAACTTGGTGTGAATGCCATACGTCGTGTTTGGAGGAAACCAGCTCATCACCAGAACAATACATCCCTACAGTGAAGCATGGTGGTGGCAGCATCATGGTATGGGATGTTTTTCAGACGCAGGAACTGGCAGAGTAGTCAGGATAAAGGGAAAGATGAATGCAGCAGAATGTACAAAGACCTCCTGGATGAAAACCTGCTCCAGAGAGCTCCTGACCTCAGACAGCAGGACAACAACCCAAAACACATGGTCAAGATCTCAGAGGAGTGGCTTCAGGACCACTCTGGGAAGGTCCTGGAGGGGCCAAGCCAGAGTTTAGACTTGAATCAGATTGAACATCTCTGGAGATCTCTGTAAGTGGCTGCACATACGTCTCCATCCAACCTGATGGAGGTTGAGAAGTACTGCAGAGAAGAATGAGACAAACTGTCTAAAGAGAGGTGAGCTCAGCTGGAAGTATCTGCTGCCAAAGTGAGGCACTGTGAATACTTTGCTGATGCTCTGTACTTATCAGTTTGTTGTTTAAATTGGTCTAACATTTACTTCCTTTGGATTTTAGTGGCATCCTTGTTCCTGGAGGTTTTGGTGTTAGAGGAACTGAGGGGAAGATTCAGGCCATCAGCTGGGCCAGGAAACAGAAAAAACCCTTCTTAGGTAAAGTTTCACTCTGGATCACGCTCCTTCTTATTTAAATAACGGTCATGATAAAGCAGAATCATTGTCTCTACCTCACCAAGTGTTTGTGCGTTCACAGGTGTGTGTCTTGGGATGCAGCTGGCTGTGTGTGAGTTTGGCAGGAATGTTCTTGGCTGGACAGGTAACTGAAGCTATGGAACGTAGATCTGATTCCTGCTGTATTGGTTTCCATTGGTGATGCATTCAATGTCATGGAACTGCCTTTCAAGTCAGTGTTAAACTAAAATCACATTATGAGGAAACATGAAGCTTTGGCCACTGTTGTAAAACTTTGTAAACATTCAAAGTCACAGTCCATATTCATACCTGCAAACTGGTCGCTTTTCGGCAAAAATTGACAATTTCAAACAAAATGTCATTTACCGTATTTTTCGCCCTATAAGTCACAGTTTTTAATTTATTTATATAATTTAGATGCACTGCGACTTATACGCTGAAGCGACGTATTTATGGATTTGTTCCCATATTTATAAACCAATTTTTGTCTGAGATATGACCGTTTTCATTCATTTTGACTGAAAATATTGAACACTACCATTTTCAGCTGCTAGATGGCAGTTGAGTAGTATGGCATGCCATTGTATCATGTAAAATAGGTAAAAGTGGCTATTAATGACACAATCGGCTTGCCATATACTGCCACCGTTGTCTGCCTGGAGCAACCATAAAATCAGCTTCATTTTGCTGCGCTGCCCCGACGAAATGAAGCTGATTTGACCATCGAAGTGAATTTATTAAGTAAAAGTTCAACTGAGACACATCTTTGATATAATGTTGAGCAAACAAATAATTGATTTTAGGTGGTTATCTTGTTCAATTTCAAAGAAATGCACATCGAGTCGCCCTCTGCGCGTTCGTGTTTCCACGTATCATCTGTTGAAATGCAGCTGATTTGACCGTCAAAGTGCATTTATTAAGAGACACAACTTTACTATAACGTCGAGCAAACAAAAAATTGTTTTTAAGTGTTAATCTTGTTAAATTTTCCCCTGCACGCTCCCGCAGCTGCCATTTGGCAGCCAATCGATTTTTGGTACAACACCGACCCACATTTCCAAGTTTTCAGCGGTGACGAGTAATAGATGCAACATATTTATGGATTTTTCCACTTTATTAGACATATTTGGACTGATGCGACGTATAGGGCGGAGCAATGTTTACGGAGGAAAATACGGTATGAATTATCTAGATCCAAATGTTTTTTTTGGTGAGGTTGGGGTGTCAGAGGCATAATTTACCATTGACTGGACCTACATACCACTAGCTTAGCGCTACATTAGTGCCAGCTGTTGTTCGGGGGGGTGGGGTGCAATATTAGAATGCATGAGAGAAGCGTAGCGCTACGTTTTGTAGCATCTTAGCTTAGCGCATCTGTATTGCGCGCCGCTAGTTTAGCGCAACGTCAACGTTTGAACAATGTGGCTGTCTGCCACACCAAGATTTTGCCCTAAGATTAGAAAAGTCCAGCTGATGGAGTTATAGAGAGCACCTTGAAGGAGGAAGAAGCCAAGTAACACAAGGTTTCTGGAAAGTAAAATTGGTCACATCAGTGATGGGGAGGAACAGTGGACAGGAAAACAGCAGGAGGAGGAGATGGATGTTATTCCAAGTGCACTGTGAAGGAAAGGAGAATAAAAGTTATTAAGTGTAGAAACTGTGGCACCAAGGTAGGAAGGAACCTGTCAATTATTTAGTTTTAATAATTACATGCAGGTTGACAAAACTGACTTTTGTTGTTGTTTGTTACTATTGTTTGACAGTAATTTAGTGTTGTGAAGGCTGCATGATGCCAGGTCATTTTTTGTAATGAGCAGGTCTATCACTAAATCAGAAAACGGTAAAAAGCCCCTAAATTCACTGTTGGTGGTTATTAAAATGTCACCTGTTCATTTGGTAAAGCTAATATTTTTAATTTTCAACATGCAGTTCAGTGTCACCATTATTTAGTACAATGGTAAGTTATGTTACAAATAAAACTAAATAAAAAATTAACAAAATAAAAGTCAAGTGCTCCCCTAAAGTCGTTTGTAATAAATTGTGTCACATTCATTTCATTATTTTAGTCATAGCAGTGAGTTTAAAAACAGGATGATGCAAATATGGACAATGTGGATGTAACTTTCTTTAATAAAATAGTACAGACGTGTGTGTAAATAATAATCATATTTTGTTGAAGGGATCCATACTTCATAAGATAATCCTGATGTAACTGATGTCTTCCTGTTTTTCACATAGATGCCAACTCGACTGAATTTGACCCAGAATCACTTCATCCTGTGGTGGGTTTTCTCAGCTGCAGCACTAATCTTAGCCCAGTAAGCCAAAGGGTGCATTTTATTCTTGTTGGTTTCCCACCCCCAGGTGATCGACATGCCAGAACACAACCCGGGGCAGATGGGCGGCACAATGAGGCTCGGGAAGAGACGAACCATTTTTAAGACCTGCAACAGCGTTCTGCGTAAGAGAAGCACCCGAGCACTGTCCAGCAGCAGCCCTTCTCATCATGCCGTGTTCATAGCTGTTTGTGTGTTGTAGGAAAACTTTATGGGGACGCAGACTTCGTGGACGAGAGACACAGACATCGCTTTGAGGTAAAGCCGACCTGCTGGCTGAATATCCCGCAAGACAAAATACTGTAAATTAATTTTTTGTGTTTGGTTTCAAGGTCAATCCAGATCTGAAGAGCCACTTAGAAGACAAAGGGTTTCGGTTTGTAGGTCAGGATGTGGATGGAGAGAGGATGGAGGTCATCGAACTGGACGGTAAGAGACCGGAGATGTTGGTCAGTGTCTGACTGGGCTCAAGCTTTAAAATGTGGGAAAACAGGTGTTTTCTGTTGCAGCCTCACTGCAACCCCAGTGCCGTGCACGTGCAGCTGCTTGTTTGAAAGTCATGGCCTTTTTTCTATTTTTTATTATTGTTGTATCTGAGAGGTATAGATGTCCTTCAGCTGGATTAATACACGATAAGAGACAGATGAGTACGTAATAATGGAAAGAAAAAAACTCAGTGTCTCAGAAAATGAGAGTATTCCACAGCCAGCTGTTGGTTCCTTGGACAGTGTGGGCCGGAGTCGAGACCTGCTGAATAATTAAACCAGCATCTCCGTGAAGCTCGTCAGCAGAAGGAAGCCTGGAGTCTCTAAAATGTCCTGCTAGATGCTGTGTTGATGTGGACTTCAGAAAACCCAGTGGACCCACACCAGCAGAGGACATGGACCCAAACCATCACTGTCTGTGGAACCTTCACTCTGAACTCCAAGCAACATGGATTCTGTTCCTCTCCACTCTTCCTCCAGACTCTGACATCTTGATTTACAAATGACATTAAAATGTACTTTCATCTGAAAAGAGGACATTGGACAACAGTCCAGTTCTTTGTTTCCTCAGCAGGTAAGACGCTTCTGATGTCTCTGGTTCAGGAGTAGCTCGACGAGGAACGCCACATTTGTAGCTCATGTCCAGGAGTTCATCAGCTGATCAGGGTGAGACATGAGTGGTCCAGTATTGGACTCTTCACAATATTCCAATTTTCTGAGACACTGAATTTTGTTTTTTTATTATCTGTATACCACACTCATCAAAATGACAAGAAATAAAGGAACTATTTCACTCTGAGTTTAATGAATCTATTTTATTTCTTTTTCATTTAGCCTTTATTTATCCAGGTAGTCTCAATGAGTCACAAGAACTCATTCTCAAGAGAGACCTGTTTAGGGAGCAGATGGGGGTTAAGGGCCTTGCTCATGGGCCCAGGGTGGGGCGAATGAGGGTGGAGGCAGGTGTGGGTGCTTCACCTTTTCCACCCACATTTTGATGTTGTCGGGCTTGAACCGGCGATCTTCCGATCACAGGCCCATCTCCTCTAGCCTCTGCACCACCAGTCCCCTATGTAATGAGTTTTACTTTCTGAAATGACTGGGGGGTTGAACTTTTCACAGTATTCTGTTATTTGTTTTATATGTACATGTACATTAGAATATTTAATACATGAAGTGACATGTACATTATGGGACAGAGTTGGAGTTTGAAAAACTTTTGTTCTGATTCTTTAATTTTTCTCCAAACAAATGTTCTTGTTTCTGTTGGGATCATATTCACGTCCCATGAATAGTTTACAACCTGCTGTTCTTACTGGACGACTTGTCTGGGTGAGCTCAGTGTTTTTAGATTGTTTGAAAGAGTTGAATCGTGCAACACCTCTTTCATGTGAACAAGAAGCAGAACGTCTGAGTTACAGAAACTTGAGAACTGCCTTAGTGGAATTTTATTTTTCCCAACTCAGACCAAAGGGATGAAGTCCTGCTTCTTGGTGTACCCCCCTGGACATTTGGGGCTGCAGGTTCAGTTGTTTTATCATAAGGCTGGAACCTGCTCCAGAATAAAATGCATCTGGCAACAAGACAAGCCTGTAGTTTAACAGTTCTCAGATAAAAGCTTCAAGATAATCAAGCTAAAATAATTGTTCTTTTCAGATCACCCGTACTTTGTTGGCGTGCAGTACCACCCAGAGTTCACGTCTCGTCCCATTAAGCCGTCACCTCCGTATCTTGGCCTGCTCCTAGCTGCTGCAGGGAAGCTCCAGAGCTTCTTGCAGAAGGGCTGCCGTCTGTCTCCACGGTAAACTAACGAACCTGATGATCGACTACAGACACACACACAAAGTGTTACACCCCTGTAGATGGGGGAGAAGGAACCAGTGATTTTAAGTTGCTTCATCTGTTTAATGGAATGAGAGCACCCCCTACTGGTGGATGTGGTACTACTGGTCAACCCCAGAAAAAGCTTATTAGCTACTGATACTAGATTACTGGTGCATGGATTAGTTTTCTTAAATAAAATTATACAAACATTAATGCAACATGAAAAACAAGTGAACAATTAAAAAAAATGTTTATAGGCTTATATGGAATATGAATTAATATTTAGTCTAAACCTTTTTAATGTTATGAAGTCATATAACAGTTGAACCCATCACAACAGCTAACCTAGTTTCCCTTTTATTTACAGAGACATGTACAGCGATCGGAGCGGCAGCAGCACCCCCGACTCTGAAATATCAGAACTGAAGTTTCCTACAGTTACAGATTCTGCTTGATTTGACAGAAAAGTGCTACTTTTTATAATTTGGACTGAAGACCGGCAGCAGCTTTATAATGACACTGGAACACCTCCAGATATGCATATGTAATAGACCTGTGTAACCTTTAGTGCTGCATGTTGTCATCATTGTGTTACGATCCAGCTTATTCTTAGCCCCCATGGTGCCTTGCATGAATTATGGGTATGACTTCCGGTGCGGACCAGAACCGGCATTCAGTCAGTTTGTCATTCGCACCTCATGTGGTGGAGCGAAATTATGTCCACATGGTCCCAGTTACATCCAACAAAATTTAAAAGATAAACAGCAACATCATCTAACATATGAACTATTTATGCGCGAACAGTACGAGCTAATGTAGTTCCTTCAAGCGTTGAAGATTTAATTTTAACATGTAGGAACACCTGTCATTTCACACAGGGCAATATAAAATCGTACCACGGCCTGAGGACGAGCTGAAGTGGCTGCAGATTACATTTAGCATATTTACAGTGAGGAAAATAAGTATTTGAACACCCTGCCACTTTGCAAGTTCTCCCACTTAGAAATCATGGAGGGGTCTGAATTTTTCATCTTAGGTGCATGTCCACTGTGAGAGACATAATCTAAAAGAAAAATCCGGAAATCACAATGTAAGATTTTTTTAATAATTCATTTGTGTGTTACTGCTGCAAATAAGTATTTGAACAGCTGCCAATCAGCAACAGTTCTGGCCCTCAAAGACCTGTTAGTCCTCATCTATAACGTCCACCTCCACTCCACTGATTATTCTAAATTAGAAGCACCTGTTTGAGGTCGGTAGCTGCATAAAGACACCTGTCCACCCCACACAATCAGTAAGACTCCAACTACTAACATGGCCAAGACCAAAGAGCTGTCCAAAGACACCAGAGACAAAACTGTAGACCTCCACAAGGCTGGAAAGGGCTACAGGGCAATTGCCAAGCAGCAAAAAGATCAACTGTTGGAGCAATTATTAGAAAATGGAAGAAGCTAAACATGATTGTCGATCTCCATCGGACTGGGGCTCCATGCAAGATCTCACCTCGTGGCGTTTCAATGATCCTAAGAAAGGTGAGGAATCAGCCCAGAACTACACGGAGGAGCTGGTCAATGACCTGAAGAGAGCTGGCACCACTGTTTCCAAGGTTACTGTGGGTAATACACTAAGACGTCATAGTTTAAAATCATGCATGGCACGGAAGGTTCCCCTGCTTAAATCAGCACACGTCCGTCTTAAGTTTGACCATGACCATTTGGATGATCCAGAGGAGTCATGGGAGAAAGTTCTGTGGTCAGATGAGACCAAAATAGAACTTTTTGGTCTTAATTCCACTCGCCTCCGTTAGAGCATTGAAGATAAGTCATGGCTGGGTCTTCCAACATGACAATGACCCGAAGCACACAGCCAGGAGAACCAAGGAGTGGCTCCGTAAGAAGCATATCGAGGTTCTGGAGTGGCCTAGCCAGTCTCCAGACCTAAACCCTATCGAAAATATTTGGAGTGAGCTCAAACTCCCTGTTTCTCAGTGACAGCCCTGAAACCTGGCTGATCTAGAGAAGATCTGTGGAGGAATGGACCAAAATCTCTGCTGCAGTGAACCTGGTAAAAAACTACAGGAAACCTTTGACCTCTGGAACTGCAAACAGAGACTACTGTACCAAATATTAACATTGATTTTCACAGGTGTTCAAATACTTATTTGTAGCAGTGACACACAAATTTAAAAAAATCATACATTGTGATTTCTGGATTTTTCTTATAATGTCAGTGGACATGCACTTAAGATGAACATTTCAGACCCCTCCCATGATTTCTAAATGGGAGAACGTGCAAAGTCAAAGGGTGTTCAAATACTTATTTCCTCACTGTAGCTACTTCATTGATTTTGCTTCCGACAGTGAAGCGATGAACCTGAAACTCACTCAGAAACTTAAGTCTGTTCCAGTAACTGATTTAATTTGGTGTAGTTATTCGCACAACTGTAAACAAGGTCCCTGAACTCAGCATGGTTAATTTTATGGTTAAACGCAACCAGCCTTTTTTCTAAATACTTTCAAATAAACTGGTCTGCTATCAGTTCAACCATGCTTATTGCTACTTGTCTGACAGGAAGTTGTACCCATAATCATTTGTACAGTAGAGCCCCCAGGATGAAGGTGGCCAGAAAAACAATTCTCTGCATTTGAGCTACACCCAGGTGGAAGCGTGGGCAGCTAGTTCCCAAAGGAGCAATTGGTATTTGGCTTCTTGCTCAGACACCACATGGTAGGAAGTGGAACTACCACTTTGCAGTCCCTTAGTCAGCTTTCCTATCTCAGCCCCCTTTTGGCCTTATCGCTATACAAGTTTCATTTTACTGTAAAAGGAGTTGAATAATAAGCAGCAAAGTTGGGGTTTTTTTCCTCTTTTATTTGAATAAAACATTTAAAAAGCTTTTCAAACATTTGATCTTCACATCTCCATGTTGGTCCATTCTCACAGCAGTCCATCATTTGGCCTCTGATCACTGTAGCACCTGTAAAACACGACACCTTTTAATCCCAACATGTTGAGCTCTTGGCACAGAAGACGCAAAAAATAACCTGATCTCAGTCCCATATCCGCAAAATTCATCCAACAGTCTACATTGTTAAAAACGTCATCATAGATCAGAACCAGCAGCGGTCATTGATCAATCAACATACGTACCTTTAGTGATGATGTGCAGCCTTCAGAGCAGTGGAACCAAACATCCGAGGCCGTTTCAAGCCTAAAAGTAACTATGGACGTGCTGACTGTAGAAGCTGGCAGTAATTCTGTAGGGCTGATGGCACAGAGGAACCTCAGCAGCTCATCGTTTGGCCTCTGGTCACTGTAGCACCTAGAAAAGACCACACCTTTTAATCTCAACATGTTGAGCTCTTGGCACAGAAGACGCAAAAAATAACCTGATCTCAGTCCCATATCCGCAAAATTCATCCAACAGTCCACGTTGTTAGAAAGGTCATCATCGATCAGAACCAGCAGAGGTCATTAGTCAGTATATGTACCTTTAGTGATGGATCTGTAGCCCTCAGAGCAACACCTGAGGCCGTTTCAAGCCCAAAAGTAACGACGGACGTGCTGACTGTAGAGCTGGCAGTAATTCTGTAGGGCTGATGGCACAGATGAACCTCGGCAGTTTGGCCTCTGGTCACTGTAGCACCTGGAAAAGACAACACCTTTTATTTCCCAACGTGTTGAGCTCTTGGCACAGAAGATTGAAGGAAACAAACTGATCTCAGTCCCATATCCGCAAAATTCATCCAACAGTCCACATTGTTATAAAGGTCATCATAGATCAGAACCAGCAGAGGTCATTAGTCTGTATACGCACCTTTAGTGATGTGCAGCCCTCAGAGCAGCGGAACCAAACATCCGAGGTTGTTTCAAGCCTAAAAGTAACGATGGGACACGTTAACAGTAGAATAAGCTGGCAGTAATTAACTGTAGGGCAGCTGAGTGGCTGCTGATGGCACAGAGGGGCCTCAGCAGTCAAAGACCACCCAATCATCTTGCATGCACTTGGAGAACCAGAAGCTACAACAAGCTTTGATCCTTAGGATAACATGCTGTACTGGTGACCGGGGTGGGGTCAATTACCTTGAGCATTGTTGCTTCCATTTGTTTTAAACAAGTCCTGATGTAAGCTCCATCATCCAGGTCAAAGAGTTGAAACCAGTCATCTGGACAGATGTTTCACCTTAAAGGATGAGAGGAAAAGAACTTTTAGTCTGGAAACTACTCGTTTGTTGTTTTTCTTTAACAGGTATGGCTCAGAATAAACATATCCATCAAGATTCTCAGTGAGGGCAAGTTTTGTCATCACAGCCAGAACTCTTCCACCATTGCACTTTTCAGCCAATTTACCTGCAGGGTTCTTTCCTGGTACATCTCAACACCCAACGTGATGTCCAAAACCTGTAAAACAAGAGTTTGTTAATTTGACAGCATTTGCTTCTTTCTGGGATCTGGTCCAGTCAGAATTTCATTCAACGTTGTAAACTGGATCATCTCAGGTGGCTTTTAATTACTGGAATACACCAGAAATTAAGGCATGCAGATTTGGACCAGCTGTTGTAATTTTAAGACCAGTACACATTTGTCACTGCCCGTCTTAAGTGTCAATATACAGAATAAGGTTCATCGAGACGCCTGCACCAACTACTGGTAAAAAGTTTAACAAATTTACACACATGCCTTCTAAAACAAATGTCCTTTCCCTAAATGTTGCTGAAACAGTTACTTTAAACTGAACAGCGACCGTCGGTGAAAGTCTTCATTTCGGCTTCCTTTTGACCGCTCACTGCTACACAAAGCATGAACGGCTTCGATGGGAGCCTGATGCAGCCTTATTCTTTACAAACTCACCTGTGTCCTGCACACAAACCCATCCTGGAAGAAGTGTAGAAGGCTGCCAGCTGCAGGAGAGGGAGGCATGGATTAGCATAAAATACAGTAACCGATCAGTTTATAACATGTAAAACTGAAGGAACTGACCAGACGATATTTTAATATTACATATTTCTTTTAATTGCAACAAGTGAGAATCACTTTATTAGCATGTTTAGGTCATTTGTCCTACAAAAATAATTGATAAATTTAAATGAACAAGCTGATAAGTTACATAGCATAAGTGTTTTTGTAGCTCTGTGCTCATTTATGAATCTGAAAGATCAAGGCCGTACCACATGGTCCACGCTTCATAACTCTAAATAAAACCATCTTCAATATTAAACCAAGACTGCAACCTTTTTTACACAACTTTCTAAATGTTCAAGTAATTAATCCAGACTTGTGTGTGTGTATGTAACAATGTTTCTGCGATACTCAAAACAGCGCAAAGTCCACGTGCTATAGCTAACTTGGCTAGCATTGCCTGCTAGCTTAAACGATAGTGGCTCGACATTTTATATTTTCAAGAGCTCAATACGCTACGGTTAATAAATAAGTTACTTGAAGAAGTTACGAACTACATGACTAAGAGAAGGGGAAACTAAACAATCTTACCAAATCTGAGGACTGACCAAACAATCAGCTTCTACCAAAGAGGTGCAGTGAAAAGAAAGAACCGCGGCGCGCTGGTTGTTTTTATACGCTGGTCGTTCTCCCGCTGATTGGGCCGCGCAGCTCACGTGATCATGTTTGCATGTAGGGAAATGTAGTTTTTTTTTTTCCTGTTTAAGCTGTTTTGTGATGTTTGCCAACACTTTCAGATGTCATAGAAGAAACTGATACTTTTACGTGTCAATAACACTACCTCAATAGTTTTTGTTTTACTTTGCCTTCTCTCGCTGACTCGACCACGCAGCTTACGTAACAGCTTGCATGATGGGAAATGTAGTTTTCTTTAGGTTTGTTAAGCTGTTTAGTGACGCTTGTCACCACTTACATAAAAACTAACAGTGCTTGATATTACACGTCGTTAACTTTACTTCTCTTTTAGGGGAGGACAATATTTTTTTGTAAAATTTGTTCAATGGGAGAAAAACGTTACAAATGAGCTAATAAAATGGATTCTCCGTGGCCTCCTTTCAGAACCACGGACAGCAGCACCGCCGATTTGAGGCAGTTCGGTTTGAAAACACAAGCGAGGCAACAAGTGATGGCGACGCTTCATGCAGTGAAGCTACAGCTGGAGTTATACTGAAATGTGTGTTTCTGGCTGTTCTTGCAGCTAGTGGAGCAGAGGTACAGCTGTCACATGACCGCTGCGGTCTCTTCCCGAGCAGCCGGGTAAACACGCCGTGCGCGCGCAGGGCTTTGTTCACACGCGCTTCATCGCCTCGTCATGCCATGGATGCTTTGTGGCAATACCAGTTCCGAATCATCCTGCTCGGGGACTCCACGGTGGGGAAGTCGTCGCTGTTGAAACGCTTCACGGACGGGATTTACAGCGACGTGGCGGACCCCACGGTCGGCGTGGATTTCTACGCCCGCTCGCTCGGCATCGAGCCGGGGGTGAAGATCAAGCTGCAGCTCTGGGACACGGCGGGCCAGGAACGATTCAGGTACCTGCACCTTTCCTGCGGGGAGAGGTTTGACTTTGAAGAGGCCTCTGTGGGTTTTGATTGGTGTTTATATGAAATGTGTGGTGAGGATGTATGAGTGTGGTCAGGTCAGGATGATCAGATGTTCTGGTCTGCATCATTCATGCTCGGATGATGGGCAGCCCTCATATTTAGGCCTCACTCTGAGCCATTCTGTCTCCAAGGCAACGGAGGAGGACCTGTCAGTCCAAACTGGGATGAGATGCAGATAAATCTGTTGGGTCATCTGAAACAACGCTTCGTTTCTTTCGAAAAGTGTTTCAATGAAAACAATTGTCTAATATAAATCTGACTGTCTTTAATATGTGGCAGTGTGCACAAACTTATGAAAAAAAAAAGATTTGTTGTGTATTTTACAAATACATAATAATAATAATAAATAATAAAGTGCTCTGCGTTGTCATCATTGTCTGTTCCCGTACAAAGACAAAATTGGTTCTCTGCTTTTGACCCAGCGCACCTGGGATTCAATCAACCTTTATTTATTCAGGTTAATCCTATGGAGCCTTGAGGACTCTTTTACAAGAGAGGCTAGATTTTAACAAAGAGTGATGACAACAATAGACAACAGCAACAACAATAGACAGTTATAAAAAGGCATACACTTTTTTTACAAATAAGATGGCAAAAACAGTAACAAAAACAGCTAGATTATAAGGCGAATGTAGAAAACTAAAAACAGGAACATGTCAGCGTTGGTCCCTGCCAGGAGTCCAACAGAATCTTAAAGCCACTTAGAGAGGTCAAGGTCGAGAGCTTCAGATCTTTTTGTAAGATATTCCAGGAAACAGGAGCGGAGTAGGAGAAGGCCCTTTTGCCTAGTTCAGTCCTCATTGAGGGAACACTGCAGGTAATAATGTCCTGAGAGCTGTAGCTGCACTCACGCAGAGACATGTAGGAGGAGATGTATGAAGGCAGCAGACCAAGAAGTGATTTAAAGATGAAAATGTACCAGTGAGAGAGTCTGAGTGAAGTTAATGATGACCAGTTAACCAGTGAATACAGGGTGCAGTAATGGGTACGATAATCACAACCAGTTATGAATCTTAGTGCACCATGATCGACAGCATCATGAGGATACACTCAGGTGGAGCAATGGGCAGCTATGTAAGTGCCCGGGGAGCAATTTGGAATTGGGTGTCCTGCTCATAGACACCCCGAGATGAGCTTCAAAGCTTTCCATCAGATGAGCACATGTAAAGGGAACAAACAGCCACTGGGCGCTATGGTTGCGTGACTGCACTGAACATGGAGCAGAGAAAGTAAAGAGAAGTCTGAGGAGACCAGAAGGATTAAAGAGTTCCAAGACTATCTCCAAGCAGCTTCATGTTCTTCTGACCAACGCTGCAAACATTATTATTAAAAAGTAGGTTTATTAGACTGTTGCCAACCTCTCAGGATGTGGACACAAGAGGAAATGCAGGTTGATCAGATGAATAGTGCAGATCATGAAAAAGACACTGAGGAAACCACACAAAGTCATTTCAGATAAACTCCAAGGTCAACGCATGTCCCCTTCTCATCCCACCATCTGTTGTAGCTTCAAGCATAAAGGACGCCCCTGTTGATGGAAAAACACAACAAAACAATTAGGAATTCATGAAAAACTTCCTGATTACAAGTTATTATCATTATTAATGAATGGTACAAAGAAATGCATCCATATGTTTTTTATTCTGTCATCAGGCCTGTTTCATTTTCTACTAACTGCTTGCTGTTTGTTTTCATGTGTCTTCGCAGTCAGAAAGGATTTCTTTTCTTTTGGAAGCGTCCCCACTCTTAGATCTACTCTTCCTTTTGAAGCTTCAGAGGGTGTTTCCTGTCACGCTCACTGAGACTTACACTTCTACTTTTTTACTGAACATCTGTGCTGTTGAAATCAGTCAGCGACTTTTACAAGTCGGGAAATTTCACAAGACCTGCACAAAATGCGAATATTTGTTGCCTGTCTATGAATCTGAAGTCATTGAGATATGATGATCCTTTTACTAATTGGCTTTTGTCTGTATGTGAATGTTTCTGTCCTGAAACAACTCATAATTCAACTTATCGCACGGGTTATACGTTCCACACCCATGATAGGTGAAAAATCACAAAGTAGGAGCGCATATTTATTTTACTATTTATATATATTTTAAGGCTTTAGGGGAGTGGTGGAACAGAGGTTAGAGAAGGGTGAGACTGTAATCGGAAGGTTGCCAGTTCAACTCCCCGTACCGATATCAAAATGTGGGTGGGAAAGCTGAAGCACCCACACCTGCCTCCACCCTCATTTACCTCACTCTAGGCCCTTGATCAAGGCCCTTAACCCCCACCATCTGTTCCTCCAGGTGTCCTAGACAGCAGCTCTCTGCTCCACACAGAGAGCTGTGGTAGCTCGGTGATCTGTGGTTACGTCAGGAAGGGCATCCGGTGTACAAACAATTGCCACGTCTTGATGCGACTTAGTTCTCTGTGGCGACCCCCGAAGAAGGGAGCAGCCAAAAGAAAAATTCATATTCAAGAATTCAAGATTCTTTATTTGTTATTCGCACCCCATGTGGTGCATGTGGTGGAATGAAATTATGTTCACAGGGTCCCAGTTACATCCACGAATAAAATGTAAAAGAAAAACAGTAATAACATCTAAGATACGAACTAAGATACACTAAGCTCTAATCGCATAAAAACATTATTTTGAACAGCAGCACGAACATGAGCATGCCTGTGTGAGCAGATGAGCACGCATCAACATGAAACAGATCAGCAGCAACATGAAACAGATCAGCAGCAACATGAAACAGATCAGCAGCAACATGATATGGTTTTTCACAGTGATTATTCTAGTTAGAGATTCATGAGTCTAACAGCCTCAGGGTAGAAGCTGTTCCTCAGTCTAGTGGTTCTACACTTAATGCTCCTTAACCTCCTTCCTGAGGGGAGTGGGGCAAAAAGTGTGTGTGCTGGGTGGGTGGGGTCCTTCATGATGCAGGTGGCCCTCTTCCTGCATCTGGAGGTGTAGATGTCTGTGATGGTGGGGAGACTGATTCCAACAGATTTCTGTGCAGCCTTCACCACTCTCTGCAAAGCTTTTCTTTCTGCAGCTGTGCAGCCTCCATGCCACACATTGATGCTCGAGCACAGGATGCTCTCCACTGCACACCTGTAGAAGGAGGTGAGGACTGAGCTTCCCAGACCAGCTCGCCTCAGCCGTCTGAGGAAGTAGAGTCTCTGGAAGTAGGAAGTTATCGCTATACAAGTTTCATTTTACTGTAAAAGGAGTTGAATAATAAGCAGCAAAGTTGTTTTTTTTTTCTCTTTTATTTGAATAAAACATTTAAAAATCTTTTTGAAACATTTGATCTTCACATCTCCACGTTGGTCCTTTCTCACAGCAGTCCATTTGGCCTCTGATCACTGTAGCACCTGGAAAACACGACACCTTTTAATCCCAACATGTTGAGCTCTTGGCACAGAAGACGCAAAAAATAACCTGATCTCAGTCCCATATCCGCAAAATTCATCCAACAGTCTACATTGTTAAAAACGTCATCATAGATCAGAACCAGCAGCGGTCATTGATCAATCAACATACGTACCTTTAGTGATGATGTGCAGCCTTCAGAGCAGTGGAACCAAACATCCGAGGCCGTTTCAAGCCTAAAAGTAACGACGGACGTGCCGACAGTAGAAGCTGGCAGTAATTCTGTAGGGCTGATGGCACAAAGGAACCTCGGCAGCTCATCGTTTGGCCTCTGGTCACTGTAGCACCTGGAAAAGACAACACCTTTTAATCCCAACATGTTGAGCTCTTGGCACAGAAGACGCAAAAAATAACCTGATC
>NC_056516.1:12656674-12668322 GCF_014905685.2 Nematolebias whitei | reverse complement strand
TCTATACTGGTCCTGTTAGACCTCAGTGCTGCATTTGATACAGTTGATCACAATATTTTACTACAGAGGCTTGAATATGATATTGGGATTACAGAAACAGCTCTAAAATGAAACTGTGCAGATGACCTGACTGAAAATTATTGGAATGTATACTTGGATTATTGAGCATGGACTTTTTTGGTTTTGAACCAGTTTGACACGACTGTCGATCAGGAAGAGGGAGGGGGCGTGCCAAAGAAACTATCTTAGCACCAACTTAACTGGTTTGTTCCACTTTGGCGTAAGCTGTTTGGGGGAAGAATCAGTTTTGTGTTGAGTGTTTCCTTGATTGATGAAGCCTTCCGGATAGAAGGTGAAACGTTTCAACAAAAAAATAAACTGTCCAGATGACCTGACTGAAATTTGTTGAATTGTCTACCTGGATTATTGAGCATGGACGTTTTTAGCTCTAAATAGGTTTAAATCACATTTATCTGATAACAAAGTCCATGCTCAATAATCCAGGTATACAATCCAACATTTTTCAGTCAGGTCATCTGGACAGTTTCTTTTTTTGTGCTGAAATGTTTCACCTTCGGTCCGGAAGGCTTCATCAGTCAAGGAAACACACAAAAAAACTGATTCTTCCTCCAACAGCTTACTCCAAAGTGGAACAAACCAGTTCTGCTTGTGATAAGATGGTCTCTTTGGTACGCCCCCTCCTCCATTGCCGGCCCTCTTCCTTGTTGACAGTCTTGTCAAACTGGTTGAAAACAACAAAGTCCATGCTCAATAATCCAGGTATACAATCCAACATCCAGACTGATGAAGCTTTCCGGACTGAAGGCGAAACGTTTCAGCACAACAAAAGAAACTGTCCAGATGACCTGACTGAAAAATGTTGGAGTTATCTGATAGATTCCAGTTTGCAAATATAAATAATAAATCTTCTTCATACACCAAGTTAGTCATGGAGTTCCTCAGGGCTCAGTACTTGGACCAATACTCTTTAATTTATGTACAGTATGCTTCCATTAGGTAAAGTTATTAAACAGCATGGGATGCATTTTCATTGTTATTCAATTCAATTCAATTCAAAAATACTTTATTAATCCCAGAGGGAAATTAAATGTTGTTGTAACTCATCATCCTGGTTTCATTAAAGAGTTGTTCTAGATGCTGATGACTGTGGGCAGGAAGGATCTCTTGTAGAGGTTTGTCCTACAACGGATCTGAAGAAGCCTCTGACTGAAGACACTGTTGTTGTATGACACTCTGATGAAGAGGGTGCTGAGGGTTGTCTATAATGTTCTTCATTTTATGAAGAATCCATCCATCCATCCATCCATTATCTTTACCCGCTTATTCCATTTTGGGTCACGGGGGTCGCTGGTGCCCATGTCCAGCAATCACTGTGCGAGGGGCAGGGTACACCCTGGACGGGTCGCAAGTCCATCACAGGGACACATACAGACACACGAGACAAACAACCATTCACTCTCTCACTCACACCTAGGGACAATTTAGAGTTACCAATCAGCCTAACATGCATGTTTTTGGTCTGTGGGAGGAAACCGGAGCACCCGGAGAAAACCCACGCATGCACGGAGAGAACATGCAAACTCCACCCAGAAAGGCCCCTGGACCGGGGTTTGAACCAAGGACCTGCTCGCTGAGAGGCAGCAGCTCTACCAGTTGCGCCACCGTGCTGCCCATGAAGAATCCTCCTTTGAACAATCATCTCCAAAGGTTCTAGAGGAGTCCCCAGAACTGAGCCAGCCTTCTTTATGAGCTTGTTGATCTTTTTTAAGTCACTTGCTCTGGTGCTGCTCCCCCAGCAGATGATGGCAGAAGAGATGGTGCTCTCTACAACAGACTTATAGAAGATATGCAGCATCTTGCTGCAAACGTTGAAGGACTTCAGCTTCCTCAAGAAGTACAGTCTGCTCTGTCCCTTCTTGTAGACGACTTCACTGTTGCATTTCCAGTCCAGTGTGTTGTCCAGGTGAACCCCAAGGTATTTAAACTTCTCCACAACCTCCACTTCTTCTCCCATGATGGAAATAGGGTTGGACCTGTTCCCTTTTCTCCTGAAATCTACAATCATCTCCTTTGTTTTGTTCACATTCAAGATGAGATGATTATTTCCACACCATACCACAAAGTGGTCCACCAGTTCCCTGTACTCAGCTTCTTGTCCATCTCTGATACACCCGACCACTGCAGAGTCATCAGAATATTTCTGCAGATGACAGGAGTCTGTTTTATACTGGAAATCTGAAGTGTACAGAGTGAAAAGGAATGGTGAGAGTACAGTCCCCTGTGGTGCTCCTGAATCACTGACCAATTGGTTAGACACACAACCGTTCAGTCTCACAACCTGTGGTCTGTTTGCAGAACACTTTGCTCTCAGGCTGCAGGTTTACTTGCGGTTCCTAGAGTTTCCAAAAACAGAATGGGAGGCAGATCTTTCAGTTATCAGGCTCCTCTTTTGTGGAACCAACTTCCAGTTTCTGTCCATGAGGCTGACACATTATCCAGTTTTAAAACTCGGCTTAAGACTTTCCTTTTTGATAAATCCTACAGTTAGGGTCGGCTTGGGTTTCCTGGTCTGTCCCTTAGTTATGCTGCTATAGGCTTAGACTGCTGGAGGACAAACTGACCACAATTTTCACTCTGCTACTGTCTTTACTTACTCTGCTCAACATGTTTTGTATTTGTAATTATTTTTTCTATCCTTAACATGTTTTTGTCTTTCAGATACATCTGGACCTATACCTGGACCTACCATTCTGTGTTCGTCTGTCTCTCCTTCCTGTCCTCTCAACCAGCCGGTCAAAGTAGATGGTCTCTTGTCCTGATCCTGGTTCTGCTGGAGGTTTCTTCCTTTTAAAAGGGAGTTTTTTCTTTCCACTGTTGCCACTGTGCTTGCTCAGGATGGGAGACTGCAACGAAGCCAAGATTCATCTTGTCTGCTGGATTCCTTAGATAGAGAACTTTACTAATTGGCTTTTATGTGAATGTTCCTGTAAAGTGTTCTGAGACAACTTTGTTGTGATTTGGTGCTGTATAAATAAACTGAATTGAATTGAAATATACATGAACTTGAAAATGAACTAGAAAACACTGTAGCATTAAACAACAAACAAAAGGTGGCTTTTTAGGAGCTAGAACATTACATCTTCTGCCAACTTTACCATACAAAGTTTCAGTGTTTCAAATAAAATTGTTATTCAAAAAATAAAATACTGTTCTTGTTCATCCACCAGGATCTGTTTTTGTTTCACTAAAACGTCTGACTTTGACAAGATGAATTCAAACAAATCTTATTTAATGAGAAACATTTATCCTGAAAATAGTATTTGAGTCAGTAAAAATTATGAACTGTCTTAGCTATAAACAAGAACAAGACAAATAATCATAAAATGTTTAAACATTATAATAAAACTAACAAATGATTTATTTTATGGACATCATTTTGTATCACTCATGTCCAACAGCCATCGGGACTTGGATCTAATCAATTTGCCATAAAATGCAGCCAACATAAACACTGAACTGTACAATTTAAACATCATGATTAAATTATTATGGCTATATTCACTTGAAAGGGATAGCAGCACAATAGTCCTTAGCTATCCTTAAGTCGTAAGTAACTAAGTCCTTAGCTAAGCCTACAACAGCATAGCTAATGGACAGCTTAAGAAACCCAAACTGACCCTAACTATAGGATTTATCAAAAAGGAGAGTTTTAATCCCAGTCTTAAAACTGAACAATGTGTCAGCCTCATGGACAGAAACTGGAAGTTGGTTACACAAGAGAGGAGCCTGATAACTGAAATATCTTCCTCCCATTCTGCTTTTGGAAACTCTAGGAACCACAAGTAAACCTGCAATCTGAGAGCAAAGTGCTCTGTTAGGAAAATATGGAACAATGAGATCTGTAATATAAGATGGAGCTAGGTTGTTGAGAGCTTTGTAGATTAGAAGTAGGATTTTTAATTCTACTCTGGATTTGACAGGGAGCCAATGGAGAGAAGTTAAAACTGGAGAGATATGATCTCTCCCAGTAACTCCAGTTAAGACTCTGGCAGCAGCATTTTGGATCAACTGAAGACGTTTTAAAGAAGTATTTGGACATCCAGATAATAAACCATTGCAATAGTCCAGTCTAGACGTGACAAATGCATGAACCAGTTTTTCTGCATCATTTTTAGATAAGATGTTTCTAATTTTAGTGATATTACGCAGGTGGAAGAAGGTGGTTCTAGTAACGATTTTAATGTGGGGGATAAAAGACATGTCCTGATCAAAAATAACACCAAGATTTTTAACATTAGAGCTGGAGGACAGATTAATGCCATCCAAGGAGGGAGAAAGACTGAAAAAAATATTCCTAAAATGCTCAGGTCCAATAATAAAATATTTAGTTTTATGTAAATTAACTTTGATTTTTTTTTTTACTGTAATATTGTGTAAGGTTTATTTTTAGGCTGGAATAGGCAACAGCTTGTGCTGTAAGATAACACTTTAAATTTTTATTTTTTTTATTTCACACATGACATTTCACAGTTGTTATTTGATGAATGATATTTGTCTTTGCTTTTCAATCTGTGAAAGATTATTTTTCTTATGTGAGTTACTGACTGGTCAAATAAAAATAAACACTTGTGATCGATTGCTTTTTTTTCTCTCAGCATATATTTGGCACCATCTTCTGACAGATTGAGGAAATACTGTGACCTAGATTAGGATTAAAACCAGGCTATAATATTTAGCATCAGTCTTTAACAAACCACCAACATGCTAAATATAGTGATAGATAAGTTCATCTGTTTGATTTAAATTGATTCTACATTGTGCATGTTGTTATTTTTGTTCACTGTCCCATCAGTTAATTTCAATAACAGCACACAATCCTAAACTTTCTGTCAGACTAACTCAGACGATTCATATTTCTTTAAAAGGCCAAACTGCTGGGTGTTAAAATAGATCAACTACTATCATGATCCACACATATGCATAAGACTGTGACTAAAATGAATAGAAACATCTCAGTAATTTGGTGCAATGTTCGTTTTATCTCCCAAAATAAGAAGTTTAGTTTTACAGTCTTTAGTCCGGGGTCACCTTCACCAGCTGTTTGCTCTCGTGCTTCAAAAGAGATCTGGATAAACTGCAGATAGTTCAAAATGAAGATCAGCACATGGATGTCATTTTAGAACTAACGTTAACTTCATGCATCAAAACCCGTCATGATGAAGGTCAGAGACAGACTAGTCTGCATCCATCTTTTATTTTACTTTAAATGTGGATTTGACATCATTTCTCACAGTTACCTCTAACAGGCATGGTTTAATACGAGGCTGACATCTGTTGTTACTTTTACACTCTGCCTGTGTGACATGAAGGCTGCACAGCTGCAGAGAGAAAAGCTTTGCAGAGAGTGGTGAAGGCTGCACAGAAGATGTTGGAGTCAGTCTCCCCACCATCACAGACATCTACACCTCCAGATGCAGGAAGAGAGCCACCTGCATCATGAAGGACCCCACTCACCCAGCACACACACTTTTTGCCCCGCTCCCCTCAGGAAGGAGGTTGAGGAGCATTAAGGGTAGAACCACTAGACTGAGGAACAGCTTCTACCCTGAGGCTGTTAGACTCATGTTCAGGCTGCTGTTTAATACACCATATTATTTTACATTATTAGTGTTTAGTGTATTTTTCAGATCCTTGGATACAGTTTAATTTTTTATTCTTTATATTTTTGATATTTTGGATGTAACTGGGACCTAGCGTACAATTTTGTTACACCTCATGTACCTCATGTGATGAGAATGACAATAAAGAACCTTGAATCCAGAACGTATGCCCTCAGAACAACAGCTGTAATCAGAACCAGTCCAGACTGGAATATGTTGCTTTCTGTACAAAACACTGACTGGAGATCAAGATAGTTTTAAAAAGAACCTTTAAAAACTTACAATACATAATGAAATAATATTAAACTGAACGAGTTTGTTAATCTCTGAATGAAATGTAGACTTATTTTAAATTATTATTATTATTATAGTCTACAACTTGTTCTCTTTTAGCTTTTTTATTTGTGAGATTTTTAACTGTAATGATCAGAACATTTGTGTATTGTGCTTCTTGGTATGGACCGCAGGAAAAATAGTCTCTGCTATAGTAAAGATTAATGGAGGTCCTTAAATAAAATATCTAACCAAAACACTCCGTTCATTCAGAGTAAGAATACTATTCAAAAGAAATAATGACAAATTCATTCTTTGTACTGGAACTCTGGCACATCAATTTCCTGCGGGATCAATACAGTTCTATTTTATCTTATCTTTAAATTATAAAATATATTAAATATAAAAAATAACAAAATTAAATTGCAAACAAAAAATAAAGAAGGATGCTGGCCAACAGGAGAGAAAGCATTAAATGCACAGACAATGAAATAAAAAATCATTTTAGACCCCCAAAACGATGCATTTTTATTTTATTACATTTTATTCAGGTCATTTAAGATTCCTGCAGTACTTAAACGCAACACTAACCGACAGACAAACACCAACCAATCACAGGCCTCAAAACGTTACAACCGCGCCTTTTACCCATCATGCATTTCGGTTATTAAAATTTCGCAGAAAATATGATACAAACTACAAAAATATTGGACTAAATGTTGATCTATCGTAAAGTCAGAAAGAATCAGGAGCTTTTACAGTACTTTTACACGTATGGACGATAACCCGTGTTTAAGATGTTTATAATACGTTCACCCTGAGTGATAATCATATGAGGTCTGTATATGGAAGAACAGAACCGTCGTTTACGATAAAAGGGCTTCTGCTATGTTTGGCACATGGTCGGTGAGGGACTCTCGCCTGCTGTGCGGAATCGCCATCAATAGATTTCGGAAGCAAAATTTTTAAATCTGGAGGCTGCTGGTGATCAAAAGTCCTGGCGCCTCTTTAAATTGTCAAGGAAAGAACATTCAAACCTGTTATTCGAGTAAAAATTGTCAGCGACTTAGAATGTGAAGATGTTATGAACTTAAGCTTCACGTGTCGCTGGATTAACGAAGCAGTTTACAATAGTCCAGTCTAGACGTGACAAATGCATGGACCAATTTTACTGCATAATTTTTAGATAAGATGTTGCTGTTGTCCATTGTTGTCATCTTTCTTTGTTGAAATCAGGTCTCTCTTGTAAATGAGTCCTCGAGGCTCAATGGGATTTACCTGTATAAATAAAGGTTGATTGATTTAAAGTGTTCAGAATAATTAGGACGTCACAGTTTGGCACCATCTCCTGGTCAACCTTCGACATTACAGTTGATAAAACGGTGGAGGACAAGTCTCCTGAACCACAAAGGCTCTGCTTTGAGTGCATCTTCAAAGCTGTGACTGTTTAGTTGGATAAGGTTCAAGGTGTCTATTGTCATTCGCATCACATGTGGTGGAACAAAATTGTGTACTCAAGGTTAGACACAAAATAGCAATATAGACTATTAAAAAAAAACAGTATACAAGGATACACTAAACAATAATAATATAACACGGTGTATTACAAACATACTGCCCATTCGAGCCCCCAAAGCTCCAGCAAACTGAACCTGGAGTTCGTTGTAGAGGATAATTTTTTGTGTGTGTTGAACTAAATATGCCCCCCCATGATTAATGTCTGTCTGTCCGTAAACACTTTGAAGCACGGGTGTCCAAAGTGTGGCCCGAGGGCCATTTGCGGCCCTTGCGGTGATTTTGTGCGGACGTCATAATTTTGGCCAGCAGGCTTAACAGGTCGATGCAGACTTCCTGCATATTAGTTGGTAATGATTTTTTTATATAATTAGTTTTAACAGCAATCTTCTCAAAATGAGCAATATTAAATAAAATACAAACTTTTGTCTATAACCTTTTTATTTTCACTTCATGGAACATAGCACCAAAAACCTGATTTATACCCGAAAGGAGACTTTTGGATAATGATTCATAAAACTTGTCAAACTATTGCAGTTGATAAAATAATCAAGAGGGAAACTGGACATTTTTTAATGAATATAACGTGGTGTCGTCTGCATACGAGTTGATCAACTTTATCAAACCTTCTATGAATCTGTTGTAGCGACTGACAGCCGGACGAGCGTTCACAACCTTGATCAGACTTTTGGGTCGTCCATGGTCCAAAACGCGGATCGGCCCTCTTTTAAAAGGACATTTACTCAAATTATGCTTTTGTTGCAGAGAACAGACTAAAATGAACTTTCCAAATAAGAAAACAACAAACAACCCCCCCCCAAAAAAACAATAAATTTAATAATTTTTAATAAGAAATATTAGCGTAGTGTTTATGAGGCTTTTAATGTTTTGGATCTAAACAATTTAAAACTCTTTTTCCACCAACATTAGTAAACTTCTGTCCTTTCTCTAAAATATATTCACGTTGAGAGTTAAATTTACATTTTTGTGGCCCACATATGAAAACATCTGGACTGGTTTAGAACATGTGAGACGTCACCAGGGACATAAGTCACTCAACCAAAAACCAGCCCGTCTGGATCGCTGGACGTTTTGACACATGCTCAGAAGGCTCATATTTATTTAAGTAAAATATCTCCATATTTGTGGACTGATGACGCAACATGCAGCCTCGAGACGTTAACAAGGTTCCACATGTAAACTGTACAATGGGACACATAGCTCTTTGCAAGATGGCTGCCAAAATCTCACTTCATCATCTTCAGTGTCCTGTTCTTCTGCTTCTGTTTTATTAGCTGCGACATGCTTAACATCTGTTTCAAAAAGAAAACATCTGTTTACACTTCATAGTCATAATGTTCTGAGGAAAGGACTTTCCACTCTCACCCAAGATTAAAGAAGTTCATTAGTTTGTTTAAAGTTAAATATCTTCCTGTATAGTTGATCTACTCTACTTAATGAAACATTAGATCATTTCATTTTTGGTTCTCAGCAAACCTGTTCTGGATGTTTTTCTAGTGCTGGGTTCCCCAAAGTAAAACATCACTAACAGTTGTCAGTATTAAGTTTATTTCTCCTGATATGGACTTCTGGACTAAGGTCTGCCAAACATTATTTACTCGACAACAAAAACATGCAAACCCACAACTAAGATTCTCTACAGAACTCACAGCACAGATGATTTAAAACGAGATTCCCATCAGATCTCTGCTCGTTCTGTACTCAGACGTCCCACTGTCCCCGTCACTTTGTGCACTGGGTGACACAGCTACACTCACTAGGACCGAATCAAACAAACAAACAAAAAGGCTTCTTCAGACTTCAACTTCTGCAAATAAAACAATACATTCATCATCATTGAAGCTCATCATCTGCGGCTCCTCTAATCTGTGGAGTCCCTCAAGGGTCTGTTTAAGGTCCACTGCTTTTTAATTTTTACATGTTGCCTTTGGGGTCTATTTATAGAAAGCATGGGATCCCTTTTCATTGCTTTGCTGATGAATTCAGTTGTTTTTGACCATGAAGTCAGACAGGGTCACTCCACTGGATCCACTCTTGTCCCTGTCCTGGCTGCTCTCCACTGGCTTCCTGTCCACTTCCGGATTGATTTTAAGATTTTATTGCTTGTTTTTAAAGTCTTAAAAGGTCTGGCCCCGTCATATTTATGTGATCTTATTGACATCTATGCTCCAATAAGATCACTCCGGTCTACCAACCAGTTCCTCTTAGATGTCCTCAGGTCCAAACTGAAGTCCAGAGGTGATCGGACTTTTGCGGTTGCCGTTGACCCGATCATTTAAAGACCGCTCAGACTGTTGAGACCTTTAAACCTTTTAAATGAAGTGTTGTCTGGATTTCATTTATATTTCAGAGCACCACCTCATGGCCAGTTAAAACAAGTGTGTATTGTTCCTCGCATGTTGTTCAAGGCTATGTTTTTTAATAAAACAAGTTCGACAGCGTCGATTATAAAACATAACTAACGGTAACGGTCAAATCGGAATCGGCAGGTCAGACTTTTTAGAAATCGATGATCGACCAGAAAACTTCAATCAGTGCACCCCAAGTTTTAATAATAAAACTGGCTCAATCTTTACCCCCCCCCCCCCCCCCCCCACACACACACACACTGTTACCTTCAACAACACCATGATGTATACATGTAAGTATGTTCATGTCTTTATCCATCCATCCATCCATCCATCCATTATCTTTACCCGCTTCTTCCTTTCTGGGTCGCAGGGGTCACTGGTGTCCATATCCAGCAGTCATTGCGCAAGAGACGGGGGACACCCTGGACATGTCTCCAGTCCATCACAGGGACACATACGAGACAAACAACCATTCACTGTCTCACCTAGGGACAATTCAGAGTTACCAATCAGTCTAACATGCATGTTTTTGGTCTGTGGGAGGAAACTGGAGTAAACCCACGCATGCACGGAGAGAACATGCAAACTCCATCCAGAAAGGCTGGGATTTGTCCAGCAACCTTCTCACTGAGTGACAGCAGCTCTAACTGCACCACCGTGCCGCCCTGTTCTACTCTATTGTCTTTAAATAACTACATAACTATTCCTATTTTTTAGTCTTACACTTTACAGTGTCAGTAGTTCTGTGTAATCTTCTTATGATTGATATTCGCTTTGTTCTTGTTAGTTTTTTTTTAATGATGCTCCAGTTA
Source organism: Nematolebias whitei (assembly GCF_014905685.2). Classification (NCBI taxonomy): domain Eukaryota; kingdom Metazoa; phylum Chordata; class Actinopteri; order Cyprinodontiformes; family Rivulidae; genus Nematolebias; species Nematolebias whitei. The sequence continues at coordinate 12,657,669 of NC_056516.1, read as the reverse complement.
TTTGTAAAATGTGACTCTTAAGACATGAAGGTGTTCGAGTGTAAACCTTTAAAGACCTTTATTCTTTGCTCTTATACGGCTTCAGCTGTAGGTTCCACTCAGACGTTCACGTTGTCGATATTTACGCACAGTTGAACGACTGAGCCCTGAACACGCTTCTGACAGCTCCGTTATCGATCATAAGTTTGTGTCGATTCACGTGAATTTATTGAATTTTCAGTTTGAAGAGCATGAAAACAGCGCGAGCGCTGTTCAGCAGGAAGTTAAGCGACGCCAGTCAACAGCGCATGCGCACAAGCTCAACAAATCTAGGGATGCATTTGTCTTCGTAAAACGGTAAGAACAGGCTTTTCCTTCATTCTGTGTTTACACATGCACAGCTGCGGCCGCTCCCACCGAATAAAAACCAGTAAGAACCGGGAGCTTCGCCGTACAGAGGCTCGGCCAGCCGGGCTTGTAGAGAACGGAGGGGCAACGGCGTCGTCGCCGTGCCGTTGTTTGCCGTACGTGCCGCCGCACAGGGAGACGTCATTTTGAGGGGGAGCGGAGTTAAAATGCAGAGTTACGAAGGGACGTACGGTTCATGGAGGAAACGGCACGTAGCCGTCACACTCCGAATGCAAGAGAACACGTCTCGGACACTTGAAGTCTCGCTCTTCTCCGGCTCCCGTCACTCCAGGTTCCGCTCGTGTGTTAGCAGTAATGGCTACCTCCAAGAGCAGCTCCGAGCTCAGCGGCTGCTGGAGGACATTTGTGACGGGACAAGACAAGTTTGTGTCAGGAGCTGAAGGAGCTGGCGGCTCCGAACAACAGGCTAAACAGCAGCTGCACGCGAGAGCTTAGCTGAAGCAGCACGACACTAGCTGAAAGATAGAAGCTAAAGCCAGCGGAACAAGAGCTAAAACTAGGAAACAGCTGAAAGATTAAATGAATCGGTCAACAGAAGAGAAAAGCTAAACCAGCAAAACATTAGCTAAAAGCTAAACCAGCAAAAC
>NC_056516.1:12650313-12656664 GCF_014905685.2 Nematolebias whitei | reverse complement strand
CTAAAACCAGTAGAACAGAAGTGACAAGTAGTGGCGGGCGGATCGAGCCAGATATTGATAATATTGATACCAACATGGATATTGATATTGATCAATACCAGTGTGATGAGATCAATACTTTAGCTTCAGGTTCTCTGGTGTATGCAGTGCTGCGGTTTCATCAAAGACGAGCCGACTGTGTGTGTAAGTGTCGCTCCTGTCACTTTGCAAAGGCAGGCAGGACCCACAGAGAGGCTGCTGGGAATATTTCTTTGAACCCAAGGCTTTGGAGTTGTTTTGTTATTTACACTTTATTTATTGTATTTTCACTAATTATTATTAATTTGTAATTGTTTTTTCAAACCCAGAAAAGAAATTCACCAAAGAGGAGAAAATTTGTTTTATTCCTTTATATCCTAAATATATTTTACAGTTTTATAACATTTGTTGCAGTGTGATAACTTTGTACAGTTTGTTTATTTAAGAAGAAAAAATCCAGAAAAGGAGTTCAATGAAGGGATAATTTTTATTTAATTATCATCGTTTCTGTACACAATGTTTTAATTTATTCTTCAGTGATCATTTTGTGCACTTTGTTTAAGGAAAAATCAACCATCACAAAGTATGAGGAAACTTTTGTTACTGTTCTATTTGTTCAGAAAAAAAACTTTTATTATAATAAAGTATTTTTAATCCTATCCTGGGTTTTGACTAATAAATGATAAGAAGGAAAAAATAACAAAACACTTAAACGTCATCAAAATTCAGCGCAATTATTTAAAAGTATCATATCGGTGATACTGGACCTGTATTTATTTGGTATCGATCTATACCAAATTTTGCCGCATCACACCACTTGTTTAGCTGAAACTAGCTAACAGCTGAAAGATCAAATTAATTAGTAGCTAAAAGGTAAAAGCACCACGGGGAGTGTGTCGGTTGGGTAGGCAGGACGCTCAGTCCTGTTGACAGGGCCCTGCGTGTATAATGGTAGGAGAAACACGACACATAATATTATTTAAACCCTTACACCATGTCCATTTTACATGACATAGTTCATGTAATGTGGGGGCTACAGAATAGAGCCTGACCCATATGGTAAATTTAGCTATTGCTGATTCCAATATTGGGAGGGGAAGGCTAAAGCCGATTACCGATACTGGCAGAAAAACTTTTGAGCTTTGTCCACCTCGTAACAAAACAGCTACTTTTAAACCTGTTTTAACACTTGAAGTCTTGAAACAGTCTTCCTAACTTGTATTCACATTTTCTGTCCTCCACTATTCACCATAAAGTTATCAAGTGTGTTGCAAAACTACAAATGAAAGAAACGCCCTTCCCTGTTCATTGTTTAAACCGTCTGTCACATATGGTGAAGGTCTTGAGTAGTACAGACCACAGCAGCGCTTTTTGTTTTTTTGACTGAACCCTGTGGTACACCGTTGTTAACAGATAGCTGGAAGAAGTAGCGTTATGTTGAACGCATTGCCTCCAGTCTGAGAGATGATTGGAGAACCAACCACTAGTGTTCTCTGAGAAACCACTTTCAGAGAGTTTATGACGTCAAAAGCTTTAGGCAGGCAGCACAGTAGTCCTTAGCATCCAGTGCTTCAACTAGCAGTCATTGTGCTCTGTTGTTCCCTGAAACCAGATTGATGGGGAGATAAGATGTTGAAATAATCCAAATACTTCTTGATTGAGGGTTTATCAATTTTTCTAAAACCTTAGCAAGAATACAGTTGAGAGATTATCTGATAATTTAGTGGGGTCTCCTCCCATCAGTAAATGTAGAACAAAAGCTGTTTTCAAGTATTTGGAATATAACCACTGTATTTTCTGCCGTACACGTCGCTCCGCCCTGTAAGTCGCATCAGTCCAAATATGTCTAATAAAGTGGAACAATCCATAAATGTGTCGCTTTGCCGTATACGTCGCATCTATTATGCGTCAACGATGACGCGTCGCGTTTGTTGACAACCCGGAAATGTGGGCCGCTGTGCCAAAAATCAATGGGCTGCCAAATGGCGGCCTCGGGAGTGTTCACGGACTTTTAACAAGAATTTAACAGGATTAACATTTAAAGACAATTATTTGTTTGCTCGAAATTATAGTAAAGGTGTGTCTCAGTTGAACTTTTACTTAATAAATGCACTTTGACGGTCAAATCAGCTGCATTTCGCCGGGGCGACGCAGCGAAATTAAGCTGATTCGGTTGCTCCAGGCAGATGACGGTAGCAGGTTATGGCAAGCTGAATGTGTCATTAATAGCCACTTTTACTTATTACATAACACAATGGCATGCCTTACTACTCTGCTTCCATCTAGTGGCTGAAAATGGTAGTGTTCAATATTTTCAGTCAGAATGAATGAAAACGGTCATATCTCAGCCAAAAATTGGTTTATAAATATGGAAAGAAATCCATAAATATGTCGCTTTGGCATATAAGTCACAGGGCATGTAAATTAAGCAAAAAAACTGTGACTTATACAGCAAAAAATATGGTATATAGCGATAACTCTTGCACAGCTGCTTTTTGTTTCAAAGTATTTTTAATGTTATGTTTTTGCTTGAATATTAATATTACCCATAAAAGAATGTTCAAAAGACACTTTTAAAGGTTTATAACATATTTGTGACTTTTTAGGTGATTAACCTTCCTGACAGATGTTGCATGTACGCGGCTCGCCCCTCTAGTGCCCCTTTGTGAGTGTGATGGCAAACACTGAGGAGGTGGCAGTGTCTATAGGGGACTTGGTAGTGGTGAAGTCTGATGATGTATCCAATGACCCAAACAAGACTCAGGTCATCCTCCAGCTCCAGCCAATCACCACTGGGTATGTACCAAGTCCAGGACCCTTCATGTTTAAAGTGAACATGAAACTCACACATGATTAAGAGAATTAGAAAGCTCCTGGAGAAACTTGTGACAGGGACTGTCACGCTGCTGCCAATTTAACATTTTGATTTGACAGGACTGTGTTGGGGTTCGCTCTCATCTACCACTATCCCAATTATCAGCTCAATATGGCAAAAAAAAAAAAAAAAAAATAATTAAAAAAGTCATTTTTTCTTTTAAGCTATGGTGGCCATCTTGGATTTATTTATTTGGATTCAGTATGTGATGGGAAACATTCTCATCTATCATCACACAAAAGTTTATCTCAATATCTTTAAAATTAGCTGATTCATAGTACTTTTCCTTTTTAGGTCAGGCGGCCATCTTATATTTTGGATTTGCATTAGAAATGTATGAAAACTCACTCTCAGCTATGATCAGAATTTTAGCTCAATATATCAAATGATTGAGTTATAACAGAAGCTGTTGAGATCCGTCAGGCATTTTGAATGAGGAAAAATGGCGTCTTTGTTGCAAATTACGTCGCCATGGTAACTCAAAATACCAATGTAAGTAATGGCACGTCACGGTGCTGAGTCAGTCGTTTTGATATAACATTTGTGGGGGTACACATTGCGGTTCGGACCGAATTAAAGTTGGCAGAAGAGTAAGATATAAAGTTAAGAAACCCTTGTTAGGTGGATAATAATAGGTGCTGCCTTACTGGGCAGTCTCCAAATACAGACCTCTGCAGAGCTCATGAGCTAAACTGAAATTCAGCTTGTAAGAATGTAACCGGCGCACACAGATTTCTAATCCATTCCCTTAACTTCAACAGATTAGCTTACTGTACATATGGCGTGGCAACAGCTCTTGTGTCCAAGTGTTCTGCCATGTTTCGTTTTCAGTTTGGATGAAGAAACAAAGCCAGTGCAACACCAGAGTGTGGACGGTCTACAAATTGTAGAGTCAGACTGTATCAACACAATCATTAGACAAAACGTCACGGTTTGATAAACGGAGGGAACATATTATAAATCTGTGGGTATGCTTTTTTTAAAATCATAAATGTTATTTCTGCCATGACTCTCGGGGGTGAGGGTGGGGTGCTCTGTAGATAACTGCGTTTTATTCTAAAGAGCAGTGAAAACTGCATTTTCTTTCCAGAGATGAGTCTTCTGAAACAGATGCAGCCATCATGGCGGTCGAAGATCATCTAGGTAAGAGGCTGTTGAAAACTTGTTGGATGAAGTGATGCCCACGCTTTGCGTGTAACATCTCAGTAAATGTGTTTGTTTCTCATAGAACAAACTGAGGGGGAGGATGTTGAAATCGGCTGTCCCATAACTTGCGGCGACTGTAAAGCTGTGTTGCTTGTGAAGAAGTTTGTGTGCCCAGGAATCAACGTGAAATGTGTAAAGGTGGGTGTTCTTCACCTTTCTGTAAGCTTGGGTTGACACTGAAGGGCGTTGTGATTACATTGCAGAAATATAGACAATTCTAAAGGATTCACAAACTTTCAAGCACCGCAGTGTGGTGAAATAAGTGAAAATGTTCCACCAGTATTATTTACGGTTAGTAAAAGCAGCAGCAGCTCCTGAGCAAAAATATTAGTGGGGCGGACATTCATTTCCTGAATCGCTAACCACACAAACGTTACAAATAGCATGACATTTTCTGTAAACAAATAGGACATGTACTTAATGTTCAAAAATTGTGCACAAACCTGTCGCCTTTTTTTCCTCCCACGTGTCGAGGTTGTGTTTCGTGAAAAACAGTCACGTCTAATACATCAGGGAACAGATGCCTCCCACCCTCACATCTACCCCCACCTAAAAGGGGAGTATTTTTCATTTGATCTCTAAATTGAAACAGACGGGTACACTGCTTTCTGGACTGGATTTCTAATTTGATTTGAATTAAAAATTCTGACATAATACTCCAGTTGAAATAGGAGAAAAACGTTTTGTATAATATAGAGGTTACACTTTCACTGGGTTACACTGGGACAGTTTTGCTACCATAATCAAATTATTTATGTTCACTGGTTAACTGGTCATCATTAACTTCACACGGACTCTCTCACTGGTACATTTTCATCTTTAAATCACTTCTTGGTCTGCTGCCTTCATACATCTCCTCCTACATGTCTCTGTGTGAGTGCAGCTACAGCGTGCGCTCTCAGAACATTATTACCTGCAGTGTTCCCTCAGTGAGGACTGAACTAGGTAAAATGACCTCCTCCTTCACTCTTGTTTCCTGGAATATCTTACAAAAAGACCTGAAGCTCTCAACCTTGACCTCTCTAAGTAGCTTCAAACATCTGTTAAGTTCCTGGCAAGAACCGAACATGTTCCTGTTTTGAGTTTTCTACACTGCCTTACAACCTAGCTGTTTTTTGCTACTTTTACTTTGAATTATGCTCTTAATTACCACTTTATTGTCACTAGTTAAAAAACAAAATTGTATGCGTCCTTTATGATTGTCCATTGTTGTCATCATTCTTTGTTAAAATCAGGTCTCTCTTGTAAACGAGTCCCCGAGGCTCAGTGGGATTAACCTGAATAAATAAAGGTTGAATGAATGAAATTGTCTTACCATATTTTATGCTAGTTTTAAACTAAGATCATTTTATGTTAGAGATTATTTAATTGTAGCTATTTAGGTTAAACCTTGAAAATAATGTTATACACAATGTGACTGTATGTTGTTAATAACTCTCGGCTAGTACTACATTAGGTTTTAGCTCAATATATGTAAGGTTTGGTGTAATATAGTCATTTTGTGTGTTTTCCAAGGACAGTTGGTTGTGGAGGCCATCTTGAAATGGATTGTGTCCAAAAGTTAATCGTTGTGTAAATGGTAAATGGACTGTACTTGTACAGCGCCTTTCTATCTTATTTCAAGACACTGAAAGAGCTTTCCACTACAATCTGTGTCCTCATTTACCCGTTCATACAGCACTCTACTAGATCTATACAAAGCTAATTGAACAAATCATTCTAAAGAGACTAATCAGAGCTTTAGATCACATTCATACACCGATGGGACACACGTCAGAGGCGATGAGAGGTTCAGTGTCTTGTAGGAATGCGCGATATAAACGGTATACGGTAGAAACGATAGAAATTTAGCCTACGATAGCGATCTGACTTCTACCGGCTAACCACAACGATGCTGTGTCTGAAGTAAAATCAGAGCTGTCAGATTTAATCGATACTTTTTTTGAGTTGGAAACTGTGCACAAGTGGTGTTAATCTTCGAGAGCAAAGTAGCGAAGCTACAAGCTAATTGTACTACTGTATTATTTGTAAATAGTTTGCCATTCTCAATGTTCCAACACATATTGAACATTATTATTGATATTGTTTATCTTATTTTTTATACATTGTATTGTTTATTAACATTTAGGAACTTTTGTGTGAAATCTTTTTATCTATTGCTGCTGTTACACTTGAATTTCCCATCCGTGGGACAATAAAGGCTGGTTCTATTCTATTCTATTCTATTCTATTCTATTCTATTCTATTCTATT
>NC_056516.1:12635656-12650303 GCF_014905685.2 Nematolebias whitei | reverse complement strand
TTCTATTCTATTCTATTCTATTCTATTCTATTCTATTCTATTCTATTCTATTCTATTCTATTCTATTCTATTCTAACTACGCCCGGCTTGCCGTAGTGTTGCCGTATTCTGACGCATGTGCAAAACGCTGTGTTCCGTTAAAAGGTTTTTTTTTTTTGTCGAAAGTTAAAGTAAGCATTGTTGCCAGGTGTACGATAATTATCGTATTTGTACGACAATTTTTCCCTCTGTACGATGTACGATCAATAATCCCCAAAAAGGCCAAATATACGATAATTTGACCATTCCGTGAATGTGTGGTTGTAATCGGTTGTCATCAGCCAGTTGCAACTGTCTGTCAGAGTTTTTTTGTGAACCCTGAAGGCATCTGTGTCCGCAAACAGATGCACGATTGGCTGGAAATTCTAGTCAATCATGTTTTTCTAAATGTGACCTACGAGTGACGTGTTTGCGTTTGCCTCAGAACAACGGCCATGATTGGCTGAATAGTCCGCTGCGCCCGCCCCATGAGTGAGGAAAAGAAAAGAAGAAAAGAAGAAGAAGCAGAGCCGTTCTGGAACGGACCCATCACTACTATAGTGCATTAATAGATTTGTTATTTTGGTTATGACGGGTGTACAATAATTTCCTTCAAAATACAATAATTTTATGTCTCTGATAATCCTACATTTCTCACCTGGCAACACTGAAAGTAAGCGCTGGTCGTCTTTAGAGAAACCTGCTCTCTGATCTGTGATAAGAACGCTGTGTTGTGTGATTTTACTGCGAGACCCTCTGATCAAAGCCACAGACTCATTTTGTGTCAGTTCTCCATTAAAGCAGAAGGAGTCGCCCACTAGAGGTTTGGAGGGTGAAGTGTTTCAGTCGCTGCTCTGTTGCTGTTCATTTCTTAAGTGAGAATACTGGCAACTGTTAACATATTCTTTTGTTTAAAACATATGGCTAAAACATTTGATATCTTTTGCACTGTTTTCCACTACAAGAAAGAAGCCTAATATTTGATTTGTTTATTATTTAAAAACTCTCTGGACCTAGTAGTGGAATTTTCTTAATTCAAAATATATGATGGCAAAAGGACACCCTATACTTTTTTTATTCCTATTGCAAATTTTATACCAAAAACATATCGCAATATATATCGTTATCACCACTCTTCACAATACGCACCGTGATATGAATTTTATGCCATTTCGCATATTCCTAGTGTCTTGCCCAGGGACACTTCGACATGTGGATTCTATCCCCCAACTCTCGCATTGGAGGACGACTGCTCTAACCATTCAGCCACAGCCGCCCCACATGTGTGTGTGTGTGTGTGTATATTTCATGCTGTACTGGACGAGTTTTGAAAAAACTTTCAGGAAATAATCATTATATATATATGTATATGTATATGTATATAATGTCATCACATTGTCATCACTGTATGTTTCCATACAATGGCGAAATTACGCTCTGCATTTAACCTATCCACCACCAGTTGGTGCAGTGGACAGCTATTGAAAGCACCCGGGGGGCATTTTGGGGATGAGGTGTGCTGCCCAGAGACACCACGAGGTGTGCAGTGACCGGGGATCGAACCTAGGATTTTCGGGTCCCGGGTTGGCTGCCCTGCCTCTACATCATATATATATATATATATCTCCTACATTACATGCACGTACACATGCACACGCACACACACAAACCAAAATACTATCAACATTATAACTCCACGCTAACAAATTTTTGCAGGGAGCGCTGATTCAGCAATATCTTAGATAAATATTGTGCCTGTGTAGCAGATGCTCATTTTTCAATCTGTTAATAATTATTCAAGCGGGTGTGCTGTTTCATCTTTCATCCAGCTGGTTTTGAAATAAACAAAAACATTCACAGCCAAATTAATTGTTCGACACAAATGGTAGCAAACTGGAAGCACCAGGCCGTGCCAGATGGTAGGACGCAGATAAAAATAATGGGAAACAAATAAATTTAGGTCATTTTTTTGCAAGTAATGTAGCTCAATATTCAGAATGAGAATTTAAACTTGCAGTTTCTAAAAGACTCACTAAACAGCTCAAACAAAAAGTAAAGTATATTAGAAGTTGCTGTGCAGCAATAACTAAAAACCAGTGGTCTTCTGTAGGACTTCATCAGTTTCTCTCATGGTAGTGGGAACATTTTGGCCCCTCTTTGTTTTCAACATAGGTTCTGTTCTTTGGGGTTTGTGGACATTCCATTTTGCACGACTCTCTAAATGTTTCATGACAGCCACAAGGAATCGGGACATTGACAGGACTAAAACAATCCTTGTCATGAACGTTAACTTTTACCTTGGCCTTCTAGGATGTTTTTGTCTATGTTGCATGTCAAAAAGCCTAATTTTGTTGGTGTTTTAAAAAAAAAAAAAAAAAGTTGCAGTGTTTTAATGCTTTGTTTTTTTCTGTAAATTAGTGTGAACAAATGTCAATGTTCAGTTCAATTTCATTCAGTTTATTTATGCAGCGCCAAGTCACAACACTGAACAGAAACATTCACATACATTGTAAAAGCCAATTTGTAAAGCTATCCATCTAAGGAAGGAAGGAAGCCAGCAGACACGTTGAGTCTTCATTTCGTCCTATAGTTCTAAATATTATTATTATTATATTATGTTATATTATATTCATCCTATATATTCTTCGTCCATTCCTAAATGAATTTAGAAAAATAGTTGCATGTGTTCCATGAAACTTTTCCAAAACAACTTAAGTTTTCTACAGAAGTAATGTCTTAAAGTCTCCATTTCTGCCTCCGTCTTCTACCGCTCATCTGTGGTCGGGTCGCAGAGGCAACAGCTTCAGGAGAGAAACCCAGACATCCCTGTCCTACTCTCCAGCTCCTCCTGGGGGACCCAAGGCGTTCCCAAGCCAGAGAGGATACATAATCCTTTCAGCGAGTTCTGCATCCGCCCCAGAGTCTCGTAACAGTAAGACACGCCCATAAAACAAGACATGACTCCATCATACCCCCTCCCTCGTTGTCGATAAAAACCGTCAGCAACGTAATGCTAAGCTAGCGGGCGGGCAACCCAGACGTGACTCCGTCCTGCCCCGCCACGGGAACTGATCTAGGGGAAACGCTGGGATTCCTTCATGGGTTGTTAAATCAGGTTTGGGTTCTGGAGAGGATTTTCAATAATGGAATTAAAGTTAAAATATCATAATACTATTTTTACACTGGTGAAGATTCTCAGTCATCCAGGACATGGTAAATAAAAAAAAGTTCACGACAAAAAACAATTGGACTTTATTTCTAACAGTAGATGTTTCGCTTCTCATCCGCGAAGCTTTCTCAGTTCCAAGAACAGAGAGTGTGGGGTTCGAGTTATAATACTATTTTTAATTATATTTGTCAAATGAACTTTGTCTGGAACCACTTTGGCTGTGGCTGCCTGCCTGGGAGGAGTTGACCAGGGGCGGGACAGCCCCCAGAAACCATTTTATCACCAGCAAACTGGTTGGTCCATTAAAGGAGTGTACTGCATAGTGGGAAAAACAATTTACTTGGGACTCCTCAGACTGATGAAGCCCTCTGGATAGAGGGTGAAATGTCTTTCCACTAAAACGAAACTGTCCAGTTAACCTGACTGACCATTATTGGATTTTGTACCTGGGTGGTTGAGCATAAACTTTGACATATGCATTCTAGTACACAGTATGCACTAAAGCCCAGATTTACTGTTCTGCAATGGTAATGCTTTTTCAGATGTGTGAGCTTCCTATGCTAGAAGCAGTAATGCACCCCCATACAATCAGAGAGGCAGCTTTTTGACCTTTGGGCTGATAATAGGCTGACTGGTTCCTTGCCTCTTAACTAAGGAGGACATGGTGTCTCTGATTACAAAAATGTCCTTAACAGAATCAGACCTGTTTTTACTGCAGAGCCATCAAAGATCACTGATGTTCAATTTATGAGATGTGATTTGTAGACTCTTTAAGTCTTTTGATGTTATAATGAACTGTGGATGATGAAATATTCAGTCTAATTTAACATTGAGCATTATGCTGAAATTGTTCCACAAGTGTCTCTGTGATGAACTTGCGACCCGTCCAGGGTGTACCCCGCCCCTCGCACAGTGATTGCTGGACATGGGCACCGGCGACCCCCGTGACCCAAAATGGAATAAGCAGGTAAAAGATGATCGATGGATGTTCCACAAGTTTCAGATGCTGAGAAGTTCAGTGTGGGCTGCATGCTGTGCAGCAGGTGCTAAATAATTTAAAACAATTTATTTTAAATAAAAATTCCATGCCGATCGTGCAGCTCTTCCTTCAGTCAGCCAGTTGTGTCATGTCCAATTTTATTTTGAAAAACCGCGATAGAGCGAGTCCGCAATAAACGAATCGTGACGTAGCGAGGGACTACTGTATTTGTGAGTGACAAACATTTGCTTTCAGTATCTGGTGTGATTACCCCCCCAATGCAGCAATTACTGCAACTAAACATTTCCAGTAACTGATCAGTCCTGCTCACCAGCTTGGAGGAACTTTAACCCATTCCTCTGCACAGAACAGCTTCAACTCTGGATGTTGGTGTTTCCTCACATTAACTGCTGCTTCAGGTCCTTCCACAACATCTGGACTAGATTAAGGTCAGGACTTTGACTTGGCCTTTCCAAAACATGAACTTTATTCTTCTTGAACATTCTTTGGTAGAACGACTCGTGAGCTGAGGATCATTGTTGCTGCATGACCCACCTTCTCCTGAGATTCAGTTCATGGACAGATGTTCTGACATTTTCCTTCAGAATTCTCTGATATAACTCAGAATTCATTGTTCCATCAATGATGACGAGTCGTCCTGGCCCAGACGCAGCAAAACAGGCCCAAACCATGATACTACCACCACCATGTTTCACAGATGGGATCAGGTTCTTATGCAGGAATGCAGTTTTCTTTTCTCCAAACAATAAACTTTTCATTTAAACCAAAAAGTTCTGTTTTGTCTCATCGTCCACAAAACATTCTTCCAACTGTCTTTTGGCTTGTCTACGTGATCTTTATCAAACTGCATGAGCAGCAATGTTCTTTATGGAGATCAGGGTCTTCCTCCTTCAACCCTGCCATGCACACCATTGTTGTCCAGTGTTCTCCTGATGGTGGACTCAAGAACATGAGTCAATGTGAGAGAGACCTTCAGTTACTAAAAGTTACTCTGGGCTCCTTTGTGACCTCACAGACTGTTCCACTCCTTCCTCTTGGAGTGATCTTTGTTGGTCCACCACTCCTGGGGAGGGGAACAATGGTCTTGATGTTCCTCCATTTGTCCACAATCTGTCTGTGGATTGGTGGAGTCCAAACTCTTTACAGATGTTTTGTAACATTTTCCAGCCTGATGAGCATCAACAACTCTTTTTCTGAGCTCCTCAGAAATCTCCTTTGTTCCACAAACATGTTGTGAAGATCAGACTTTGATAGATCCTGTTCTTTAAAATCAAACAGTGTCCACTCACACCTGATCATCATCACATTGATTGAAAACACCTGACTCTAATTTCACCTTCAGATTAACTGATAATCCCAGAGGTTCACAAACTTTTACCATCACAAATATGTAACATTGGATCATTTTCATCAATGAATAAATGGCCAGGTATAATATTTTGTCTCATTTGTTTAACTGGATTCTCTTTATCTACTTTTAGGACTTGTGTGAAAATCTGATGATGTTTTAGGTCAGACTGATGCAGAAATATAGAAAATTATTGTGTTTACAAACTTTCAAGCACCAGTGTGAGTCAGTGCCAGACGGCAGATAATTTTTATTTTCTCTTGTTGTATTTCTTAAACGACTTGCATTGACTTGTAGATGTCTCTCTTTTCTTTAGTATGAAGACCAGCTGATTAGTCCAAAGCAGTTTGTGCACATATCTGGAAAAGCCACTCTCAAAGACTGGAAGAGAGCCATCAGGATGGGGGGAGTCATGCTAAGGTGAGAGGAATTACTCTGGAAATAAAAATGCACGTTCAAGAAAAGTGTTAGACCACAAAATAACTGTCATGTTCACGGTCTCTCAGGCCCAAAGTTGTCCAAGTTCAGCGTTTTTGCACATATGCAACCCATGATTGATTTCTTTTATGACAATCTGTGCGTAATTTAAAAAAAATTTTTTAAATCTGACCCATTCCACTTTGGGATACATGTTCAGTGTTTTTCTCAAAGCGACCTCAGTCTGAACAGTCCTGTCACATCTTTTACGTCATTAAAATCGAGGTATGCGGATCAATCCAAATACTGACAATATTGTCCTGATGCATGCTCAATAATTCAGGTAGAACCAAGTCAGGTCCTCTGGATGGGTTAAAAATTTTGTAGAAACGCTTCTTTTTTGTAGCAAAGATTTCTTAAAACTTTCGGATGAGATTTCAGGTGAGATTGAGAATATTGATACCGGCTTCATGCAGTTCAGCTTCAGAATAGAAGTCCAGCAGCTTCATCTTTTTTTTTTTGTCTCCCATCGTGGAGCAGAGGGGAAATTGAGAATACCTCAGTCCGTGTATGTTGTGAGCATGACAACTTGAAAATTAAGTGAGGTACTGACTTCCATTTTGATGCGTGGGAAGATGTAGGCATAATAAATGTTCCTTTCATAAACCAGGTTGCCACATCAGAAACCAATATGGCTTCCACAATATAAATGTACCATATTTGTACAATTTGTACCAAATGTACAATATTTTCCGCCGTAAACGTCGCACCACCCTATAAGTCGCTTCAGTCCAAATATGTCTAATAAAGTGAAAAAATCCATAAATATGTCACTTCGCCATATACGTCACATCTATTATGTGTCACTGCTGACAACCCGAGAAATGTGGGCCGGTGTTGTGCCAAAAATCAATTGGCTGCCAAATGGCAGCTGCGGGAGCATGCATGGGAGGATTTTTACCAAGACTTTAACAAGATTAACACTTAAAAACAATTATTTGTTTGCTCACAATTATAGCAAAGGTGTGTCTCAGTTGAACTTTTACTTAATAAATGCACTTCAGTGGTCAAATTAGCTGCGTTTTGCCAGGGCGGTGCAGCTAAATGCAGCTGATTTGATGTTTGCTCCAGGCAGACAACAGTGGCAGGCCATGGCAAGCTGATCGTGTCGTTAATATCCACTTTTTACCTATTACATGATACAACGGCATGTCATACTACTCGAGTGCCATCTAGCGGCTGAAAATGGTAATGTTCAATGTTGTAATTCAGAATGAATGAAAACGGTCATATCTCAGCCAAAAATTGGTTTATAAATATGGAAAAATAATACAAATAAGTCGCTTCGGTGTATAAATCGCAGGGTATACAAATTATGCAAAAAAAATGTGACGTAAAGGCCGAAAAATACGGTAAATGTAAACCTTGTAAGCTGGATAACGTCAAAAATAAGCAACGTGCTGAGTTCCATCTTGGTGTGCGGCTGCATCTATGCGTAAAAAAGGTCACTATCAAAAATTGGGTTGCCATGTCATAACTTGGGTTTAGGGACTGACCTTAATTCATATCTACCTTATTTTACGCATGTTCTGAATGACAGAGATTTTACACCAACATATGATACAGTGGTGTCAGCTGGGGGCTGACACCACTGTATCATATTTCTGGGTGTAGTTGCCATGTTCTGTCCATGCATGCATGAGTTTTCTCCGGGTACTCCGGTTTCCTCCCACAGACCAAAAACATGCATGTTAGGCTGATTGGTAACTGTAAATTGTCTCTAGGTGAGAGAGAGAGAGTGAATGGTTGATTGTCTCTATGTGTCCCTGTGATGGACTGGAGACCTGTCCAGGATGTACCCTTGGGGATGGGGTCATAGGCTGAAGTGTCTGTGGACAACACACTGAACCCCTCATTTCCTCCGATGTGTGTCCCATTGGTGTATGAATGTGATAAAGCACTGATTATTCTTTGTGTAGATCTAGTAGAGTGCTGTATGAATGAGTAAATGAGGACACAGATTGTGTTGTAAAGTGTTTTGAGTATCTCGATAAGATAGAAAGGTGCTAAATAAGTACAGTCCATTTACCCCACCCCTCGCACAGTGATGGCTGGATTTGGGCACCAGTGACCCTTGTGACTCGAAAACGAAGAAGCGGGTTGTTGGATGGATGGATGGGTCGAGCAAAAAATCTAAATTGAGCATTGTGTGAAGGAAATAAATACTTTACTGCACAAATGAGTCTTGATCTTCTAAAATTAATATTTAATGATAAATTGAAAGTTTTCTGTGGCCTGGAGAGAGGAGGCAGTTTCTTTGTTTTTCATCTTTTCCTTTCTTATGCTTTCCAGAAAAATGATGGATTCGGGTCAGCTGGACTTCTACCAGCACAGCACACTTTGTACCAACACGTGTCGCAGCACCAAGTTTGACCTTTTAATCAACAACACTCGTTTTCCTCCAGACGGCACTGGCCTTACTTCACCCACATCCTCTCAAGGTGAGAGCACAGAATACTACAAACATGCAGAGTCTTGTTGCCAAAAAACCCAATGTTTCCCCTAGTATTACCCAAGGAGGGTGGGTCTCCATCCCAACGGAACCACCTGGTAGTAAATTAATATATGTCTGTACTTGTTCACATGTGACCAATTCTGTGTAGCAGTGGAAACACTAAAGCCAATATATCATTGCTCCCTCCTCCCACGCTGTTCCCTCACCTAAAATTTTACTTTGTATTTGCAACAAAATGGTGTCAGCACAGGCCAAAGGAAAAGTTCAAGACAGTGATGAGACCGGCTATGTTGTATGGTCTGGAGACAGAGACATGGAGAAAAAGACAGGAGACAGAACTGGAAGTAGCAGAAATGAAGATGTTGAGGTTCTCCTTAGGAGTGACAAGGATGGATAAGATCAGGAATGAGATCATCAGAGGTACAGCACAGGTTGAACAACTGGGAGATAAAGTTAGAGACCAGACTGAGATGGTTTGGACGTGTCCAGAGGAGGGACAGTGGGTATACTGGTAGAAGGATGTTAGAAATGCAGCTGACAGGAAAAAGACAAAGGAGAGATACATGGATGCAGTTAGAGAGGACATGGAGGTAGTTGGAGTGAGGACAGAGTGAGGTGGAGGAGGATGACTCGCTGTGGAGACTCCTGAACATGGAAAAGCCAAAAGAAGAAGAAAAAGAAGATCAATGTTTACATCATTAGCATACACACACATCCACAACCAAACTCCAACTAGCATAGAGGGTGCTGTCTTGGGAGCGCACAGCCTGTTAAAGTCTTTCTCTCAGGTACTCAGTTTCTTATTCTTGGAATCGAACTACGGTATGATTACACTAACACATATTTATTTGTTTTCTCAGGATCTATCATTCGTGCAAAGTAAATGGTTATGTTGAAGTTATTTTTTACTGTTCACAGTACTACTGTGCTAAACCTTTTAAAATATCACCTGTATGAATTGCAAAAGTTTAATTAGGGCAAAAACACCCTTTCAGTGTCAACTTTTACCATACCATTGTATTTATAGAGCACTTTAAACAGCGGCAGGGCCAACAAAGTGCCGTACAAACAGAAACAAACAGGCAAAGCACACAGCAGCACATACCATAAAACATAAAATCAAAATATAGAAACAAAATAATAGCAGATAATAACATAATGACTAACAGAGTGTGATGCATACAGGTTCAGCACAGATCATACAGTGTTGAAAGCCAGGGAATAGTAGTGGGTTTTTAAGTGGGATTTAAAAACTGTGAGGGAGGGGACATGCCTGACAAGAAGAGGTAACTCGTTCCAAAGTCTTGGTCCTGCTACAGAGAAGGCCCTGTCACCTCTGCGCTTAAGACGGGTTCCTGGAACTGTGACACACAACTGGTTCGCAGACCTCAGAGAATGCGGTGGGACATATGGCTGCAGCAGATCAGTGAGACAGGAGGGGGCAGAGCTGTTCAGTGATTTATAGACATTCAAGAGTATTTTGTACTGGATACGAAAGTGAACCGGTAGCCAGTGCAGTGAGGCCAAAACTGGTGTAATGTGCTGTCTTTTTGCCTGTACTGGTTAAAAATTGGGCTGCTGCATTCTGGACCAGTTGTAATCTAGCAATAGAGGTCTGACCAGTACCAAACAGGAGTGAGTTACAGTAATCTAGTCTGGATGTAATGAATGCATGTATTACTGTCTCCAGGTTATTTTTGGACAATATGGGCCTCAGCTGGAAAAAACAGGATTTAACAATCATGTTTACATGACTGTTAAGTTTCAAGGAAGGGTCCGTTATCACTCCCAGATTAGTGACTCTTTGTTTCTCTAATGGGGCTAGAGTGGAGAGGTCGATGCAGTGGTCGATGATCGTGTTGTTGGGAGGGAACAGCATGACTTCAGACATCTTCTCATTGAAATGTAAGAAATTTAAAGCCATCCAGTCTCTGACGTCAGCCAGGCAGTCAAGCAGAGGTTGAATGGAGCGTGTTCCATTGTGACTTAGGGGGAAGTAAATTTGACAGTCATCGGTGTAGAAGTGAACTTTTAGGAGTTAAAAAAAAAAAAAAAATTAAATTGTAATCACATTTTGACTCATAAACCACACACCATGAGGGTTGTTTTATTTGAAAATTCCAATTTATGGACTCCCCCACCCCACACACAAACACACACACTTCTTTGTGGGTCAAAAACCTAAGGGAAACACTGAACCATAGTTTATTTCCTCATCTATCCGGAGGACATTATTTAAAATGTTTTCTTGCTTATCTATACAGATTTAGTAAATTCCAGTCTCATTTTTATGATTCGGTGTCCTCCTGCACTGTCTTCTGTTAAGTCTACTTCATCTCAAAGTTTAACAGATGGTGTAATATGACATGGATGACCCTTGACCTTAAAGTTAACCTCTAATCTGTTTAAAAGTTGTTATGGGCTCTTTGGTTTCCATCTGTATCATCTCTCTTTTCAATTTGTCATCATTTTCCTTTTGTGTCTACATCCAACAAGGTTCACTACAGTCCTGAGAACCTTAAATCTCTGAATAATCTGTGCAGCTGTGGTCAGAGGAAGCTGCTTAAAGGTGGTCTTATATAGTCTTTACTTTTAACTAGGGATGCACCGATCCACTTTTTTTTAACTTGCGATCCGATCGCGATACCTAAATCTGGATATCAGTCAATACCGATATTATTCTGATATCATCATCATAGTTGATTTTATAAGGCTGTAATAATATTCTCTCAAGTACAATTTGTACAAATTTATGCATGTATGTTCAAAAAGGCAATTTGAGGTAAGTTTTATTAATGTTGAATAAGTTTCAAAGTTAGAATTAAATTCTACTAACACAAAACATGTTTTTTAAATTTTTTTTATTCCTATCTTTAAAGTGGATATTAAAGTGATTAAATGGCGTCAAACATCTGCTAAGTTCATGGCATAAACCAACACAGACATGTTCCTATTTTTAGTATTTTACATCGCTTTATAATGTAGCTGTTTTTGTTTCTTTTTATATATATATATAATTTTCTTTTATTTTTCAGTTCATATGCTTTTTTTATGATTGTCTGTTCAATTCAGTTTATTTATATAGCGCCAAATCACAACAGAAGTCATTTCAGGGCACTGTACAGGAACATTAAAATAAGTTAACAGAAACATTCATATATAAAAATAATAATTTAAGACTATTTATCTGAGCAGACTGCTTTGAATTTAACTCCATCACAGAACTCATCTTGAGCTGATAAATATCTCCTGGAGGGTAAATGTAAACTATATCTTGGCTGCAAATATTCAATCAAGCTGTGAAGCAGACAGTCTGATTTCAGTCAGCTGTGCTCAGTCTGCTCCTCCGAGACGGGCAGACTGAGCACAGCTGATTGAAATCAGACTGTCTGCTCCAGACTGAACGAGACGAACACACCGCTGAAGCCATGGAGCTCGAACGTCCAACATAAAACTAACTTTACCGCGGTGCCTGGCCTAACAATCCTCATGCTCTTTAATGTGGTGCATTTTCAAATGTTTATTAAGTTTGATGTATTGTAGGTCGCGACCAAGCTTCCCCCTCTCGGTACAGCGGCTCTGCAGACATTGCACGTTGCTGTCTTGTGGGGTTTAGTGTAAAATACACAGCGGACATGTTACGATGAAAAGTTGTTTAGCCATTAGCAGCAGTGCTGCTGCTCGGCCCTCAGCAGAGCCGTATATAAAGAGTATTTACTCACGTTGTAGCTATCCTTATCTGTGTGTGGTGCATGTTCAGTTTAGTCCACACCATGATACCAAATTAGCACAGTGACTTTTTTCACCTTTTAAATAAGCAGACTTAAGATTGAAACACTCATGATATACAGTAGTCCCTCACTTATCATGGGGGTTACATTCCAGACACTCCTGTGATAGGTGAAAATCCGCGAAGTAGGAAAGTTATATTTATTTTAGTATTTATATTTATATTTAAGGCTTTATAAACCCTTCCCACACTCTTGGAATGTTCTTAACAATGTTCTAAACTTTCTAAATTATCTCAAAGAGTATGGTGAAAGAGAGCAGACAGACTGATGCAACAGTTACTGAGCCCAAGGGCAGACTAGCCATCGGCAGCACTGGAACATTTCTCAGTGGCCTGGCCCGCTCCGTGATCGCTGAGGGGCTGGACCAAAGGCTTGGTTCAGGTCGCACTTGATTATTTTAAATAAACAATCCATGCTGCTCACTCAGGTATCCTCCTCACTGAATCTCCCACAGCAATGATGGGGAAAGACAGACCCCACCCCCTCCTTTCTCTTTCTGAGGCTGTCGGTCCCAGCAGAGCCCCTCGGCGATCACTGAGCGGGCCAGGCCACCGGGAAATGTCCCGGTTCTCCCTATGGCCAGTCTGCTCCTCTTCACAATGCTCTGGTTGATCGCCTTCCATCAGTCAAATTGTGTGTCGTACAATCTTACGTTGTAAATCCATGAAAGAGTGAGTCCACGAAAGTCGAACTGAGAAGTAGCGAGGGACTACTGTAATTACAGGACACACCTTAGACCAACATGTCTCTATGGTCAAATTAGTTTTGAGCGTTTCATCCTTTTATCAGTTTAATATATTTTTTAATAAATCTGTTGAACCAAATTTCTTGAACAGTGATCCATTTTTATTAGTTGAACTTTATTAAAAAATTTATTTAGTACATTTTGTCAACTTCACGTTATCCCAAAGACCTTTGTGTGTGTGTGTTTTTTTAAGGGAACTCAGAAAGTAGATTTCCTACTTAGCCATCTATGTTGAGCTCAGAGCCAGAGTTTTCAGTCTCACTGTCAAAGAAATCCACAAATATCAGAGGCTTAGCTCAAACCCTTCTTGTGTGATGTTGCTCCACTCCATTCCTCCAAAAAGAAATGTAGTTTTGTAAAGTTACGGGGGAAATGCAGCAATCAAACACAAAACTGTAATTCTAACACAGAAAGCTGCTAAAATTATCCATGATGGTGTTTACTGAGTAAGCAAACTTCAGATTTTTATTAGAGTTTTGCCTCTGCACTCTGTCACACACTGCAAACAGAAACAAGTAGCACGCACAAAACATAAAACTTTACTAAACAATTAACTTGCTGCTGTAATTTGTTGCAATAAAATGTTTTAGATTAAAAAAAGCAGTAAAGGCAGTTTTTACCGCCATCTGTTCTAAGAGCATAAACGTGTTTTATACAGCCATAAAACATTTGTTGGCCTAAGAGTAAATTGTGCTGAACAAGCTGAAATAAAAACTATATGTAGAGCCCATCAGATGGCATAACTTACCAAATGCATTAAAACTCATAAAGCACAGCTTCACCTTCACCTCTGTTGTGCTCAGTGGTTCCCAACCCTGGTCCTTGAGGAACACCATCCTGCACGTTTTAGTTGTTTCTCTGCTCCAGCACACCTGATTCAGTGATTTAATTACTTCCTCAAGTTCTGCATGGCCTGTTAATCACACATTTATTCATATCAGGTGTGTCAAAGCAGGGAAACAACTAAAGTGGTGTTCCTCAAGGACCACGTTTGGGAATCATTGCTGACTGTAGGTGTGATAGATGTGTTGATAATCAGCATTTTAGCCTCAAAGGCAGCTTCTTATCTGTTCATTTGTGTGCTCTCTTGTGTAACTGCAGCTCACGTGGTTCTAGGGAACGACAGTTTAGCGACTGAAGATGGAGTCGATGTGCCGGGCAGAAAGTCAGACTGGAGCTCAAGTTCTTTAGAATCTGCAGACAAGAACGGCTGCAGTGAGATCTCAGGTCAGAGAGCAACTCGTCACAGTAAACAGGACGTTAGCAGAGTGCGTCTCCTGTCTGAGACTTGTCCATTCGTCCACAGAGGACACGCTGAACTTTTGGAAGGGTATTGCTGACGTGGGTTTACTGGGTGAAGTGGTGACCAACATCAACACAGAGCTGGTGCAGATGCTGAACAGTGTGCTGCAGCGCAGAGATGCAGCTGCTTTACAGGAAACAGGTATGAAACCAGACCGACCTGCAGCTGCTGCTGGGGAGCGCAACACAAACAAACAGAGCCCAGAGGAAGTTTACACCCTCACACAGACACCAATAGCTACAGAAATTGTGTGAATGCTGAGTGCTGAAGGACTTCAGAACATGAGCCAAAAGCTAAAAGAAGCTGCACACTAGCTTAAAGCACACACACACACACACACA
>NC_056516.1:12617286-12635646 GCF_014905685.2 Nematolebias whitei | reverse complement strand
CACACACACACACACACACAAAATAGTAGTGAAAAATATCAAAATGTTAGGTAAAGGCCAAAAGTAACAAAATGGTAGCTAATACTAGCTAAAAGTAACAAATTGCTGCTAACATATACTACAAGACCAGCTAAAAGCTAAATGTAGCAAAAGGCTAGCTAACAATTAAACGTTACAAAATGCTAGCTAAAAGATAATAGTAGCAACAGGCTAGCTAAGGATAGCAGAATGTTTAGTGGTAAAGTAGCATGAAAAGTTTGAGGGGCAAGTCAATGTTTTCTTCATTTTCACAAGTGCATAAACTGTACACTGGGGGGGTGCGGAGGTGAGGGGGTCAAGGACTGGTCAACGCTCTTCAAAATAAAACAAATGTTGACTGTTTCTGATACCCCCCTGAAGGATCGACATGTTGTTCTCCATCATGACAAAGATTAGGCTCATTCAAAAGCCAGTTCCATGAAAAGGCTGCACGGAGCAGTGCGTCCACGTCCTGCTCAGATGCTTTGAGAGGAACCAAAAGAGGCGGAGCACAACTCAGCTGGTGTGAAATGAAGCGCGGTGCATTCAATGTGTGTCGGGACGTTTCCCTCATGTCATTTACTATAATAAACTAACTCACTTTAACAATCCTCATTAGAAACTATTTTTTTAAAGCTAACAAAAGTTTCTGTGCATCATCAGTATTTTCTCTGTAATAAAGCCGTTGGTTGTTGTTTAACCTCACGAGCCAGTTAATGCCGTCAGTTCATCAGTTCAGCTGACAGACCTCCCTGCACTGAGGGGGCGAGAAAGAGAGTGCCGCTGCAGGAGCACACAGCGTTTCAACTCGTGTTTTTGCTAATTTACATCTTGTTTTATAGAAAAAACTGTTTTTGAAAAACTCCAAGAGATCTCAGTGGATTTCCATGGAGAAAAAAATGTGTAATTAAATTAAAAAAAACAAAAGTGATGGCACCCATCTCTTAAAAGAGCTAAATGTTTTGCTATATGACCAGCTAAAAATACAAAATATGCAGAAGTACCGGTAGTTTTACTATTCCAAAACATGGACTGTTGTCAAACACAAACACTGTTGACATCACTCTTTGTTAAAATAATCAGGTCTCTCTTGTAAATGAGTTCCCGAGGCTCTATGAGATTAACCTGTATAAATAAAGGTTGAATGAACGGAAAAACAAACAAAGGTCAATAGTGATAGCTGAATCAGCATTCACACAATTAGAGCAATTTCAGCTGATGTTAGAAGCTGATGAAGAAAAACAGTTTTATAGTGTTAAGTCAATCAGCCATTTTATTGTGATTGACATAATTTGTTACTTCTTTTTGACTGAACGAGTGGATTTTTGATTGGTTAATACACTGATCCCAGATTCCTGTCTGGTAGAGGTGGCCGTGCTCAGTAACATCGCCCAAGTCTTTGGCCTGCTGGACTTGGTCAAGAAGATTCTGGAAACAAGGAGGCAGCAGACGGATCCCAGCCAGGAGCAGATCCTTAGCACCCTCACTAGTGAGTACAAAATGAAAAACACATGCCCAGTTTTTAGTTTCAGATGATGTGTTTGATGGGAAGTTATACAAGCTGAAGAAATAAGCCAGATGCTACTTTTAGATGAGCGGTAACTTTCTGTGAGCAGCAGTATGGTTTCATGCCATGAAAGAGCACCACAGATGCCATCTTTGCCTTGAGGATCCTGATGGAGAAGTACAGAGAGGGTCAGAAAGAACTTCATTGTGTGTGTGCCTTCTGGATGGAATGTGAAACATTTCAGCACAAAAAAATAGAAATTGTCCAGATGATCTGACTGAAAATTGTTTGGTTGTATACCTGAATTGTTGAGCATGGACTTTGTTGGTTTTGAACCAGTTTGACATGACTGTCGACGAGGGAGAGGGCCGGCACCAGAGGAGGGGGTGTACCGAAGAGACCATCTTAGCACCAACATAACTGGTTTGTTCCACTTTGGAGTAAGATGTTGGGGGAAAAATCAGTTTTGTTGTGCGTTTCCTTGACTGATGAAGCCTTCTGGATGGAAAGTGAAACATTTCAGCAAAATAAAAAGAAACTGTTCAGATGACCTGACTGAACATTGTTGGATTGTATACCTCTGGAGTGGCAGAGAAAAATGTTAGACTGGTACAAGACATGTATGAGGACAGCAGGACAGTGGTAAGATGTGCTGTGGGAGTGACGGATAGCTTCAAGGTGGAGGTGGGATTGCATCAAGTATCGGCTCTGAGCCCCTTCTTGTCTGTTCTGGTGATGGACCGACTAACAGATGAGGTCAGGCAGGAATCCCCGTGTACTATGATGTTTACAGATGACACTGATCGTGGTGAGAACAGGGAACAGGTGGAAGAGAACTTGGAGAGGTGGAGGTATGCACTTGAAAAAAGAGGAATGAAAGTCAGCCGTAGTAAGACAGAGTACATGTGTAGGGAGAGGGAGAAGGTGGAACAGTGAGGCTACAAGGAGCAGAGGTCACAAAGGTGCAGGACTTCAAGTACTTGGGGTCCACTGTCCAGGAAAATTGGAGTGTGGTAAAGAGGTGAAGAAGAGAGTCCAGGCAGGATGGAGTGGAAGGAGAAAAGTTTCAGGAGTGATTTGTGTCAAAAGGGTGTCAGCAATAGTCAAAGGAAAAGTTTACAAAACAGTGGTGAGACCAGCTATGTTGTATGGTCTGGAGACAGAGACATGGACAAAAAGACAGGAGACAGAACTGGAAGTGGCAAAAATGAAGATGTTGAGGTTCTCCTTAGGAGTGACAAGATGGATAAGATTAGGAATGAGATCATCAGAGGTACAGCACAGGTTGAACAACTGGGAGATAAAGTTAGAGACCAGACTAAGAGGGTTTGGACATGTCCAGAGGAGGGACAGTGGGTATACTGGTAGAAGGATGTTAGAAATGCAGGTGCCAGGAAAAAAACATAGAGGACAGTGTTTCCCCCTAGATCAATTCCCTTGGCGGGGCACTCATCATATTTTATTTTTGTTGAACAGGGGATGGGCAGGGGGTTTCGAGGACGGGACAGAGTTGCCTCTGTGTTGCCCGCCTGCTAGCTTAGCGCTACGTTGCTGCCGGATTTTATCTACGGGGGTGGGGGGATACGTCAGTAGCATTTTTGCTAGCGCGTATGTATTGCACTCCACGCTACATCAATACCGACAGTTGTCGAGGTGGGAGGGAGGTTGGGTGGGGGTGGGGGATTCAGTAGGCAGGGCACTCAGTTCTGTTGATATGTATAATGGTAGGGGAACCACTGCATGTTATTATACAGATTTATGCTGTTGATGTGCACAGCCAAGAATGCGGCTTTGCAAGCCGTGCACATAAAACCAAGACAAGATTTAAAAAACTGGCCGCTCCAAATCCACTGCTTTACAGCTTGTTGGTCTTTTGGTCGCAAACACTCAAGAGTTCAGTGAGACTGCAGCACAATGTTCAGTGCAATTCAATTGAACTTTATTGACATTGCACTGAAGAACAACAAAACAAAATGTAATTGGCAACATTCCAATAGCAGCACTATTATTGTCACACATTAAAGCTCTCATAAAAACGCTAACCATTCTAAAACTCACATACCAATCCTCATTAAAATCATATCAACAATTAAATATACATCAAAGTTCATGCCCAATAATCCAGGTAAAAAATCCAACAAAGTTAAGTCAGGTCCTCTGGGTGGTTTCTGTTTGAAACGTTTCGTCCTTCATCCAAAGGACTTCATCAGTCCCGGGATCCACAACAAACTCAGTCCCACAAGCAGCTTACTCACATAGTGGGTCAACCAGTTTTATGGTGATAAGATGATTTCTGGAGTCCACCTTCTCCCCTGTCGACTCCTCTGAGGCAGCCATGGCCAAAGTGGTTCAAAACATCAAAGTTCATGCTCAGTAAATGAAGTAAGGATTCAGGCAGACTCCAGAAACCATCTTAGCACCATCAAACTGGTTGACCCACTATAAGGTGCTGCTTGTGGGACAAAGTTTGTTGTAGCTCCTCGGACTGATGAAGTCCTTTGGATGAAAGATGAAATGTTTCAAAACAAAGAAACCATTCAGAGGACCTGACTTAACTTTGGTTGGAATTAAATATAACATTTAAAATATGCTCAGGAGAACAAACGTGTTAAAAATCTAAAATGATATAAAATGACATCCATTACATTACCAAGAGGACTCATGTCTGGGGTCTAAATAAAACTGTTCCTCAGTTTGCTCGAGCGAGCTCGGATTGTTGTCAGCCTGCCAGAGGGGAGAGTAGAGAGCAGTGCATGTCCTGGATGAGCTGCGTCCAACATTTATTCTCAAAATTCTCCTGCAGTTTTGAGGGATATGTTTCAACAGTTGCAGCTCAGTGAGATAGGATCTTCAGTGGGACTGTTTTGTGAACAAGCTTATTCTCTCTCTTGGCTGTGAATACCAGAGTCTAGTTGGCAAATTTGCAAAAGAGACTCCAAAATGTCTCAAACCTTTTGTGGTGGTTTTTAAATTCATAGCAAGAGTCACAGAAACGTGCTCTCTTGTAACTTGAATTTTGAGCATATTCAAAAGATGTGCAACAAATGTTCATTCAGCAAACCATCACAGCCCAGCCTTTGACTGGAAACATTTAATGATAATAATAATAATATAAACTTTATCGTCATTCAAAATTTACAGTGTACCATGCACAACTGAACCATTTTTTTTCATTTCTTCACAGCAGTGTAGGAGTACATACTTGACATGAATTTTATAGACTTTGGTGTTTAGGAATGGAGTAATTTGAGGCTACAGCTTTGAGTTCTTTGGGCTAACTGTACAATTGATACATAATATTTCAATAAAAAGAGCCATCTGCCCATAGAACATGTGGACATGGCTAGGTTTGTCACAATAGCAAATTTTACTGGACGATTAATTGTCTCAGAAATTATTGTGATAAATGATAATATTGTTTGAAATTTGACAATAATTAGTAATTATTGTCAAACTTAAAAATAAATGTTGGTTAATTTTGTGTAGTACCTTTTTTGACCACCAAATGGCAGTATAAGACTGTTTGAACTGAAGGATGGATAGTGAGGGAGTGAGCAGCATGTCCTTTAAGAAAAATGTCAGGGAGGCCCCTTGACGTGACATGGGCTGTCTCTCCTTTTTATCGGTTCTCAAAATGGCGGATGCTCGGTGTGGTTTGAGCTCTTTAGCATAGCATTTTTCACTCAAAGCTTTTAATAAAAAATCAGTAAACAAGTTCTCAGCTTCTTTTTGCAGAGAAAAACAACTTTTTACATGAAGGCACGGGTTTCAACCGTGAATTTTGGATCTTGGATAATTTTAATTTATCATGCGATTAATTAATTTATTGTTTATCGCGAGAGGCCTAGACATGGCTACAATTTAGTCAGCTTTACAGATGTGCTGAAATTGAATGTGGTAGTAATTCACAACACACGGGTGCATACTGATAAATATAATTAATATTGAACAAATAAAATGATATTTTGTGCTTTTTGCAGACCTGGAAGCTCAGTTAGAAGAACAGCGGAAGCAGCAGCAGGTCCGAGCTCTTCTCTCCAACCCACAGTCCACCAAAAACAAACCCGCCACCAAACGTCCGACCAAGCGCTCCCGCCTGCAGAGGCCCGCCTCCACCACCACCCTCCTGACGTCCTCCGTCAGTCAGCCGGCCGCCCTGCAGCCCCAGCAGTTCACTGTTCTGTCTCCGATTTCGCTCTCCTCCGTGGGGCAGCCGTTCACCGTGGCGGGGCTGCCCATCGCCTCTCTGGCTCGGTCGTCCAACACTGTCACGCTTCTCCCTGCTGGCTCGCAGCTCTTCACTCGCTACATGGTTGCAGGAGACGGAAAGGGCGACGCCATCACCTTACACCCCTCGTCGGGCCTCACGCTTGTCGGCACTACTGCCGTGCAGGACACCAGCCAGCTGGGGGCGGTGATGAGCCCCATGGAGCTGGTCCACCTAAGCCAGCAAGCCAGCGGCGCTGAAGTGGTGGATGGCACGGTGCTGGTGCAGCAGGGGGTGGAGGGCGGCCAGGAGCACACGGTCATCGAGATCAACCCAACGCCTGTGGAACAGGCGGTGGGGGTGATGGAGCTGCAGCTGGCCGGTGAGCCGGGCAGAGATGAGGCCACCATGGTGGTCCAGAGCGGGATGGAGGTGACGATGTCGGAAGAGACGCAGGAGGTGCAGACTGAAGGGGTTCACGGACTGCAGCTGGACGCCAGCGGACCCTTGTCAGACGTCCAGATTTTAGTGATTGAAGAGAACGCACAGGACGAAAACAAAGGAAAATAAAATGTTTTGTCCTCCGCAGCAGGTAGAGCCTCACAGTCAGCCGTCACACTCTCACCACACTGTAAATACACAGAACCAGCAAATCTACAAGAAGCTTCGCCTCAGACCGAGCTTTTCGTGCTCCTCAACATTTTCACTCCGACGCAGATGTTCTGCAGCAGAGAACCTGACACGTCTGTTTAAGTTCTGGTTTATAACAACTTGGCTCTTATTTTGTAGTCTTGGCCACAGTATAGGTTGTTATAACTTGAGTTAATGAAACAGATTAAAACCTAACTAAACCTAAACACAAAACTTAAAGCGTGACACTTCAGGCTCTAAAGTTCAAGCTTTGACTGAAGCTAAAGGTCGTTAGGACCTTGAACAGGTTTGATAATAAATGTTTTTATTAGTGGAAGATTTGAGGATGGTTCCACTCGTTTTATGAAAGCTTCACGCTGCTGTCTGAGGTTGGCTGCACGCCCACACACATCCACCTCCTGTTCAAATGGGCCATGTGTGCGAGTTAAATTACTTGCTGTAATATCCAGGAGTGCAGCAAATGATCAGAAACTGCCAGAAAATGTAAAAGATAATTATAAAAAGCAAGAGCTGTCTGAAACATTGGTTAACAATGAACATAAAGGGATATTCTGAGCAGTTAAAGTGATGTTCTGTGTAAAACTTGTGAATAATTAATATCTCCTACCCATTCAGAAATGACTGGACTGCAAAATGTAACAAAAACAGAATGAAATGACTTGCAAATTCAATAAACCAACATTTTATTCCAATGGACAAGTGAAAGGTTAAAACTAAGACATTGTACCGTTTCTAGGAGAAACAGATCATTTTGAATCTGAAGTTCAAAATGTTGGGACAGAGGCGTGTTCACCACTGAGTGTGAAGCATCTCACTTTGAACAACTGTCTGTAGGTTGGTAGGAGCTGAGATCAGCAGGAGGTTTGGAGGAGAACCTTGTCCCATTGTCTGATGTAGGATTCCAGCTGTTCTTCCTGGGTCCTGGGTCTGTGGGTCAGATGTATAAGCTGCCCACATCAGAGGCATTAATGCATCCCCATACCATCAGAGAGTCTGGCTTTTGAACTGTGCACTAATACCGGTAGAGGACAAGGCGTCCCTGGTGTCCAAACGGTATTTCAGATTTGGACTTATCTGAGCACACAACAGTTCTCCACTTTGCCTCGGTCCATGTGAAATGAGCTTTAATCCAGAGGGGACGGCAGCATTTCTGTATGGTGGTCACATATGGCTTCTTCTTTGCTCGATAGAGCTTTAATGAGCATTTGAGGATGGCACGGTGACCTGTATGCAGACCATAATGTGTAGAAGTGTGCACGCAGATCACTGCAAAGTCTTCTGTTGAACATTTTTTCTGGAATTGTTCCGCTATTAAAAGATGCAGTTTTTGTCAGACTGGTGAACCTCCGCCCATCTCTGCGCCTCTTAAATGTGCAGCCTTCTGTTGGCCCTCCATCTCTCTGTCCTCGGAGGATGCAGGGGACGGAGACGCAGAGGGGGGCTCACTGTGGCAACAGGAAAAAATAGCTGCCATTAAATTTAAAACCTATTTTTTTCTAAAATGGTACAATAATGTTTCAACATTTGATCATTGTACATGTTCTGTTGTGAGTAAGATTTGATTTGATGAGATTTGCAAATGATTGCACTTTAGTTAGTGGTTGCAGTTAGCTCTTTGAATGAGTTGAGCTTGGAGAAATATCGTTTATTAGTTTACAAGTGGCTTGACGAGATAAAAGCAACTTTCGTCAATAAAATCTTGCATCAATTCATGCGAAGTCCTGACTAATATAAACATTTACGCTGCCACTAGTTTCACATTACAGTTAGTTTCAGCAGAAATGTAAAATTCCTGCTAGACGTGAGTACGGCATCACTTCAAGACAAACAAGCTGCTGCGTTTGTGCTTGCAAATAACCATCAAGTCTGATGTAAATACGTGTGCACGGTGATTAATCCAGTGGTTCAGTGGCTGAGCAAACTGGCAAATCTTCAGTGTCGCTGAAGCATGGGTAGATGTGACCGTGCAGCCATGTTTGCGTGGCCAGTTTTTGAAAATCGCAGCCTATTTTTGTGTGCACGACTTGAAAACTATTCCAGGCCATGCATAATGTTTTGTTGCCAACCTCCGCCCACTTCGTATCCACTGGCTCACTTGGCAGCCGCCCCCGTGCTTATGACATAAGGAGAGCTGCTGTCCAGTTCACACATGTCAAACTCAAGAGCCTCGGGTCAAATCTGGTGCCCCAAGATGATCATTTAAATGTAAAATATTGTCTTTCTTCTAAACTTTTCTTAAAATAACCTGATAAATGCATCATTTAGTACAGACTTCTCTTGCCAGCTGGATCATTCTATCATTATTGATTCGGATGTGGAAAGAGCAACAGAACATCAAGTGAGACACATCAAACTCTTGTTCATGAACCTGCAACCAAGAAAAGACACCAGGTATCTGACTAGAGTTGATGTATCAGAAGAAAGTGGCCCGTGACTCAGACACAGTTTTTACTTTTTGCTTCCTTTTGGTAACCGAGCTGGACACCCCGATATGCCCACAACATTGTGCATGTGAGAACACATGTTCTGAACATGTTCAAAATTTGAGTCTCGGTGACGCACAAGAGGAAACTGAACCTCTGCAAACCTTTAGAGATCATTTGGAGGCTCGTTCCTCAATGTTCATTCTCCAACAGCAGCAGTTTCTGGCTTTAGATCATCAGTGAAACTTTGTTTCTCCAAACTGAGGCTGTTCAAAGAGCTTCATCAGCAACAGAGGTTACCTGTCCAATACTTTTTACTTGGAATACCACTTCAAAACGACCTAAGTATCTCTTAGCATAGTACCTGAGTGGCAAGCAGCATTTATGATGGGTCTCCAGAACGCCTTGTGATGTTTGCGGTGATTCACAGTTTCCTGTTATGGGTCACAGAGGAACACAGTCTAGTCACTGGAGATTTTAACATGTTTAATACAAACCAGTGCAACAGTGTTTAACCTGCCTCCAGAGGACTAGAGCTGTATTTTGAGCTCTTCTCCATCAGAAAACATTTGAGGAAAATGTCCGAGTCTTAAAACCACGCTGATGATCCATCCGTCCATTTTCTTCAATCTATGTCTGCGGGGTCGTGGGGGGAGCTCCACTGCTTGTTGTGTGAGAGGAGGAGTACACCCATGGACAGGTCCCAGTGCTATTGCATCTGATAATGTAAAATGTTTTATGGTTTAAAATCTAGTTTTATTTAAAAATGAACCCATTGTTGGGTCAAACTGACTTCACCCGTGGGCCTGATTTGAGCCCCGGGCCACCAGTTGAATAGCCCTGGACTAAACCATATACGTGTGAGCAACTATCAAAGTGGGTACAAAACAAGCCGAGGTCGTTCCATCAATCAAAAACTTTATTTCAAACACACATGGTCCATAGTAAACAAAAAAAAAAACAGCAACAAAAATAAAATAACACCAACAAGACACAATAAAAGTAGAATGTTCATCCATTGCCATATAAATGAAGGCACCAGTGATTCCACAGACTAGAAGAGAACCTAACCGAGCTTTGTACTGGCTTGGTCAAAGTATAAATGATGCTATTTACAGAGTCTGTTAGCCTGCACATGCATCTGTATATAAGGTTTCGAAGCACAGCAGCACAAGTTGGTACGTTGGAATTGACCAACATCTGACTGGCACTACTCCATCGCGGCACCTTAAGCAGCATCCTCATGCCGTCATTGTACGCCACCTGAAGTTTATGCATACTGCTTTTTCTGTAATGCCACCACACATGGGCAGTATACATTCATGTTAATGTGAACAGCTTAGAATACAGTTTTCAAGCGTTGCTCCCAAAGATGAGCAGTGATTCTCCAAACGTTGCTGTTGGAACGTGGCTGCACGGCTTGCTGGTCACATGCTCACAAAACCCCGACTGCAGTGGAAGATTTGTGCATTTTCTCTCAGTTTTGATTTGCCAACTAGTTTAAAAACAGCTGCAGCTTCACGAGACGCCACGTTTGATTTATTAACGTGGTTGGACCGTTTCCTAGCAATGTTAACACAGATCCATTACAGGTTTGACCCAACGATGGCCGGAGCGTATAGATGAGAACTAAGTTGTAATAAACCGTTGTTCTTTAGGTCCTGCCCCGTGAACAAAGAGGAGACGACTCTAAATGGACAGTCCTGGTGATTTTTCAGGCTGGACGACTCTCTGGAGGAGGCGTTACTCAGTTACAGTGTTGGCAGTCTGTGGGGGAACTGCACCGTTATATATTGTTTTTGCACAGCGCAACGTCTTTCAAGGACAGGATGGTGTGAACATTTCTTCAGAGCTTGACCAGACTGCTTGGCATTACAAATGTTTTGTTCTTTGGCACTTATTCTCAGTGAGTTTTTTTTAATTTTTTTTTTAACTTGCACTGCTGAGTTAGGATTTAAAAGAACAGACATGCTTCCTGTCGGATCTGCCTGCGTGTTACACCTGTAGTGACATATTTATTGGTTTTCAGACTGAGGTGTAAGTGTGGATTTAATTTAACGCTCTTTATTACAGCTCACAAGACTCGTTCGATAATTTAATTTAACAAATGAGAGTTTGCATACATAATTTGTAATGTGTTTTAATATCTGAATAAAAGACAAAACCAATGTGTAGTTTTTGTGCTCTGTCACCAGAGGGCGCTGTGTGTTCACCACTGCACGTGCTAAAATCTGAGTGCGTTCCTTCATGCAGTCTAACAATTTAAAATAAATCCCACTGACAGACATGAGGTTAAAATGTACAAGGCAAGAACGGATCATCGAGACCAGAAGAGTGAAGTGAACTCCTGGCAGGATTTTTATCCCCCGCCACCACAGGGTGACAATGTTTTCAACTGTGCATGTGTGTGCATGTGTGTGCATGTGTGTGCATGTGTGTGCATGTGTGTGCATGTGTGTGTTCGTATCAGATAAGATAGAACTATGTTAGCAAAATACACCATGAACTAAAAACAGAATTTATTGAAACTTTTGGGAAGTAAATTATAGATGTCCATCTACAACTGATCAACTTTTGGAGTCCAGTTTAAGATCTAGGCTTGATTACTGTAACGCCTTATATATCAGTATTAATCTTCTATCTCCTGTTTACAGCTTGTACAAAACTGCTGCTCGCTTGTTGACTAACACACGTAAATTTGAACACATCACTCCGGTCCTTTCTTCTTTGCACTGGCTCCCGGTTCAGTTCAGGACACAGTTCAAGCTGCTGCTGTTTGTTTTTAAAGCTTTGAATGGCCTTGCACCGCCCTATATTTCAGAACTTTTGAAAGTCCACCAGCGCAGCAGAGCTTTACAGTCTGCTGGTCAGTATCTGCTGGAGGTGCCTTGCTCAAGGTGCAAACAATGGGGGGACCGGTCCTTTTCTGTTGCAGGCCCATCAGCCTGGAATACTCTTCCCTGTGAGCTGCGTGCCATCTCTGATCTGGTTCTGATCAAAGCCAAATTGAAGATCCATTTATTTAACGGCTTTTAATGTTTAACTTTTAGTATTTTATTTATTTTTTGTCTCTTTTATCTTCTTTTATTTTGGCTGCATTTTTAATTTGCACTGATTTATTGTGTCCTGTTTTTATCTTGTGAAGCACTTTGGTCAGTGCAAGGCGTTGTTGGAAGGTGCTATAGAAATAAAGTTTATCATTAAGGTGGAAGGAGTGGTGGTGCAGAGGTTGGAGAAGGTGGGCCAGTGATCTGAAGATCGCTGGCTCAACTCCCCGCTACTGACAACATCAAAATGTGGGTGGGAAAGGTGAAGCACCCACACCTGCCTCCATCTTCATTTCCCCCACTCTGGGCCCTTGAGCAAGGCCCTTAACCCCCACCATCTGCTCCTCTGGGTGCCCTAGATAGCAGCTCTCTGCTCCACACAGAGGCTGTGGTAGCTCGGTGGTTGTCAGGAAGGACATCTGGCGTAAGAAAACAATCACCAAGTCTTCGTGCGACTCAGTTTGCTCTGGTGACCCCTGAAGAAGGGAGCAGCTGAAAGAAGAAGATGAAAAAATAATATTAAGCTGACTGCCAGAGCCAGACCTTATCAAACAATAATTATAACTCCGTCACTTGCACACGCAGTAAGCTGTATTTTAATGTGGTAGTAGCTGAGAGTCATTTGCAACACGT
This sequence comes from Nematolebias whitei, assembly GCF_014905685.2. Lineage (NCBI taxonomy): Eukaryota > Metazoa > Chordata > Actinopteri > Cyprinodontiformes > Rivulidae > Nematolebias > Nematolebias whitei. The sequence goes on along the minus strand of NC_056516.1, from coordinate 12,623,160 downwards.
TCTTCAAGTGCACATGTCACATAATGTCATTTACAAAGATTGACCAAAACACACATCGCTGTCATTTCTCGTCATAAAACTGGCTGGACTCACAGAATCACCTCTTAAAGGATGTTTCATGTTTTACGTTTTGTATAAATGAAAAGGGTCACACGGTGGTGCGGTTGTTAGAGCTGTTGCCCCTGTGAGAAGGTCTGCGGATCAAATCCTGGCTGGGACTCTTTCTGGTTTGCATGTTTTAGAGTTTCATTAAAATCTGCACACTGATTCTTTAGATATTTTGCTAATGGTACAGACAAATGCACACAATGGATGATTGTGATCCTACTGTTGAGTAACTTGGATTTTAATTGGACATTACAACATCCACCTAATCAAACTTTCATCAGCAGCCGAGGGCTTGAGACGTCCAACACTTTAGCTCACGTTCATGCAGAGAAGTGCCCAGTACTAATGTGACAGTGTAACGGCTCCAGAGTGGACAGCAATCAAGCGTCTCCTGCCTCTTTAAGGTCTTTAGTGATGTTTAAGTTTGAGAACTGTGCCATATAAATGCACCAGCTGACCACTTCAGACCAACATGTCTCCTCTGAGGGCAGCAATCACAGAATGATCAGCTGCTTCTGTTCCACCGACACTGACCTCCTGCCACCAGCAGGTGCTGCATTTTGTTAGCTGGCAGTCCGTTGCTGCATGATTATCAAACTGTGACCGATCCATGGGCCGTGCCAATTTAGTCGGTTGACTCTGACTTTAAACAGCTTTTAAACATTTTTTATGGCAAAGCCAGACAGATGCATTTAACCAAAAACAGAAAACAGTTCTTGTTAAATGACAAACTGTAAAAATCAGTTTTCTTTATCTGCTGAGCATCAGTTCACACCAAAAATCATCTGAGGGCACGGTCCTGTGCTGGCTCAGAAGGTGAGCCTGTGACCCGAGGTCGCTGGTTCGAACACCCAACTCCTCTCCCCCCAGACCAACAACTAAATGTGGGTGTGAAAGGTGAAGCACCCACACCTGCCTCCTCCATCATTAGCTGGGCCCTTAACCCCCACCATCTGCACCCTATGACAGCTCTCTGCTCCACATGAGGGCTGTGGTACCTCGGTGGTCTGTGGTGACATCAGGAAAGACATTGGCGTAAAAACAATTGCCAAGTCTTAGTGCGTGTTATTTTGCTGTGGCGACACCTGAAGAAGGGAGCAGCCGAAAGAAAGAAAAATGCATAGTGTGGGTTTTGTCAACTTTATTGTCACCCATAGTGGAGATGAGGGGCAACTGGAAATAACCTCCATCCATCCGTCTGTCCACCCGTGCATGTTGTGAGCATGATAAATTAAAAAAATTATTCCATTCTGCTGAGAGGTTACATCTATAAAGGTAGAAAAGTCTCTTTCAAAAAATGATTGTCACATCAAAATCCAATATGGCAGCCTTCATAAATACTCAGTTGTGTTATGAACTCAAATATATCATTAATACAAATTGCCTAGTCAAAATACAAGATGGCTGCCTCCATATATGTATATAAATAAACCTTGGAAGCTGAATAACTTGAATATTAATTAGCGTGTTGACCATTTTGTTGCAAGGTTGCTGGTTCGAGCCCCCGGAATGACAACATCAAATACATATTTGGGTGGAAAAGGTGAAGCACCCACACCTGCCTCCACTCTCATTTGCCTCACTCTGGGCCCTTGAGCAAAGCCCTTAACCCCCATCATCTGCTCCCCTGAGCACCCCCCCATGACACCCCCCTGCTTCACACACAAGCTGTGGTTGCGTCAGTAAGAGCATCCGACGTAAAACATCAAATAAAATCGCCACGTCTTTGTGCGAGTTAGTTCACTGTGGCGAGCCCTGAAGAAGGGAGCAGCTGAAAAAAGAAGAAAAATAGATTGAATAGTTAAAAAAATAAATAAATAGAGAAACTGGGTTTTTGACAGAAAAACAAAAATCAATCATCAGAAATTCATTAAATGTGCCAAAGGTACTTTTTAACAGTTTCTTTTTTCAAACATTTAGACAATCAAGTACAATATTGAAAATATTGTCAGAGTCAGTTTTATTATCATTGTACGGAAATACAGTGAGATTATGTTCGTAGAGTCGTCTGAAAGATGGGCGGAGTGCACGTTGCTGCTGCTCCTTATCCTTTTTCAGAATACTTTTTAGATAGAAAAGGCCGTAAGGATGGATAGTGGTTTTACAAAAAAAGATCTATTCACACCTTGTCCCATCAGAACACAATTTAAGACATTAAAAAATCTCTACCGACAAGAACAATGATAACACATTACATGTGCATTTGACGGCAAGATGGTGACATTTGTCCATGAAGGACTCCCAGATAGATCATAGTCCTGAAAATCTTCACAGAGGTTCTCGGGGTGGGGGGTGGGAATAGACCAAGCTTTTCCTTAGTTTACACATAGCCCAGGATAAATTTGATAAGTCGGCCTGTTTTCGAGGCCAACCGGAGGAATCAGATTCAGATAAGCCACAATTGTTGATTTTTTCAGGCAGACTCTTATTTCTTGTCAGCCTCGAGTCCTGCTGGTACTTTCAATCCAACATGGCCAAATTTGTGGGTATTCCACTGGTCCGTGCTGCTTATGAGCCCCCTCCAAGGTCGTCCCCCACATGCTGGCGAGTCCCAGAAGGTGGTCTGCAATTCTCACAAATCGCTTCTATAGCCTGAGATTTAGCTGAAAGTTACGGACATCTTCTGGATATGATGTTAACGCGCTACGTTGTCACGACCGGGCCAATCTATATAATGTGCGTGCGGTCCCGGATGGGCTCAGGCTTTGATGTGGTTTTACGAATTAGCACTAAATAAAAGTAAAGAATGCACAATATAAATTGTGTTAATCTACTTGTTGAGGAGGAAGCAGGTCCAACTGGCCGGTTTAAAGAGGTAAATTAAAAAAAAAGCCACGTTAAGCTCAGATGGACAGCTGTCACCGGCTGTGCGCGTGAGCGGCTGCGCGTCCGCTCATCTGCCGGTTGAAATGGACTGGAGACCTGTCCAGGGTGTCCCCTGCCTCTCGCACAGTGATGGCTGGACATGGGCACCAGTGACTCCCACTACCTGAGAAGGAAGAAGCGGTTAAATATAATGGATGGATAGATGGGTTGATCACGCGCACATCTCCGCACTTCCTGTGGTGAAGTAGAAGGAAATAAAAGCGGAAGCAAAAAAGAAAAATACATAAATAAATAAAAAGCCGACGGTAGCCTTGTTCTATATTTATCCAAATGATTTTGCTCAAACAAAAACAAAAAAAATGCCTCATTACATATTGGATCCTGTGCATTTCTGTTCAAATCGCAGAGATGCCTATTCACATTGGATTAGTTTTATCACAGGACCTCGGAGTTCAGCAAAATATAGTAGGTAATGTGTGTGTGGGGGATTATTACTTTACACATTACTGAAATGGCCGATTCGCACGGGATTAACAACACAGACAAACTCTGTGATTATAACAAATAGCATGTGGTCCCTAGGTAAAACTAATCCCGTGCAAATAGGGCTTATCTTGCAGTTTAGCTCATATATCAGCTGATTTTGAGTACTTGTAGCATGAACCAAACCTTCACACAGACTTGGCAGTTTTGCCATGGCTGAAACTGCTGCTGCTGTCTCCCTTAATAGCCAATACCACAGGAATCCATCAATGCCAAAAAGCAGAAACCCTGCTATCATGATTTATATAAACATCTTCTGCATCCTCCAAAGACAAAACGGAAAGCCACATCAGCTCCAAACTCACCACGGATCCATGACGTATCCTGCTGCGTGCGTCTCAGCGGGGCATGAGGGCTCTCAAGGCCCCTGTCGCTTTGTTGAAAAGATTTTGTCGATTGCATTGAAAGTCCAGCTCACCAGATCCATGACAGTAGTTTTCGTTTCGGAAGTTGTTTAGTTAGGAGTTCTGATACACAGACAGAGTGCAAAAAAAGCAGGAGAACAGGAGAGGGAGTGAAAAGGCGTCCGCCTTACACGAGAGCGAGTGCAGTTATTAAAACTAATAAAGAATACAGTAAATGCAGCTTTAATTAAAACGACTTGAAATTAGCCGTGAGGAATTCAGCTACTTTTGTTAAAGTATGACATAATTTTTTTTGTCATACATACAAAAACGTGATTGGAGAGACAACATTGGTAGCATATTGCAGAAAAATAAAAAAATCTCATCACTGAGATGAACACTAGTTGAGATATTCCTGTGCACAGTAACAGGAAGTGATGTCACAGGGGAACATCTGCATGTGAACAGAGAATTGTGAACAAAACGGACTGTAGAGAAGGTTCTGATATTTCTTTATAATATTTTAAGTCACTATCATACAGGAACGAAGAAGAGAGAGTTAAAGTAACGTTGTTTCATTAAACAAAGACCAGGGAGTTCCTTTTTGATGTTACTTCCTGTTTCATTTTGCCCACAACTAAAATAAAAACATGCCAGTTGTGTGAAAAAATGGGTAAAATCATGTATTTTTTGCCAAATTTCTTTAAAATGTTTTTGTCTACTTTTTGTGTTTGTAGGAAGTAGATGTCATTAAAGCTGAACAAAACAGGATTTAAATCTCCCTGATGTTTCCTGCTTCCTGCCACTTCTCTTAACTGATGGAATATTACAGCGTCGTCGTGCAACATTTCATAAGAATGAAAAATGCTCAAAGGGAAGTGAGGAAGTCCTTTTCAGGGTGCTGACATCACAGGTGTACTGGCTGCAAACCTGCAGGCTTCAGATGTCACAGGAACCTCGGGAGGAAAACATCTGAAACCTGAAGGCTTCAACTCCAACATGAGAGAATCTGTTACATCCAAAAACCAGAAAAAACTCACCCAAGACCGTCTCAGCTTTTCACCACTTGTGTTTTATAGAAAAGTTCTAGGAGAGTTCTCAAGTTTGAACTTGATAGTTTCTGCTTTCTTTTAGCTCCTGCTGAAGCCAACAATGTTTCTGTCTTGTGAATACATGGACAGGTTTTAATGAAACTTTCAGAGTAATTATTGAGTGAACATCTACACATGAACAACTTTTGGAGTCCATCTAATTTCAGCTGCCTCCACAGGAACATTACAAGCACACAAATGATCAGAAAAATCACAGATGTTGGGCTAAGGAGCAAAGACTCATCCACAACATATTCTGAGCACCAACTGCGTGTGCAAGACCCATTTTATAAATGTTGACCGTTAACTATTTTGATCAATGCTCTCTGACTGTTAGCAAAATATTCCATAGTCCACTGGGTGGATTATTATTATTTTTTTACTTTGAGGAACTAATCATTTTGCTGACCTTTGTCATAGTGGAAGCAGAGTGATCCCCAACACACACTGTCACGTTGGTCTGACCGACAACATGACACACAGGTTCTCCTCACTAAACTTCAGATTTGTTTTACGCAGGAGTTACGAGTAAATCAGTTTGGTTCTAGATTTACTGTGCATGGTTTTATGGACACAAACAAACAAACGTCCAGCCCACTATTTCCTTCTTCTCACTGACACCAGATGGCTGTGTATTTAAGGCTGAGCTGTCACAGCTTCTTAGTTTGTAAAACAAACTGACTAATCTTAATTGTTAATTTGTCTGTAAATGTGATTCAGACTCTGCCTTGTCAGATGTGAACTCCACCGCTTGTGACTGATTTACATCAGGTGAGGTGTAAACTGTAAGACAGCTGAAAGAAGTGAGGTGCTGGCTTTTATTTTGCAGTGACTATTTAATGGCTCCTTTGAAAAATTGTGTTGCCACAACAAAATCCAAGCTGGCCATCGCCATATTTATGTACATATACATACTCTATCTATCTATCTATCTATCTATCTATCTATCTATCTATCTATCT
>NC_056516.1:12614693-12617186 GCF_014905685.2 Nematolebias whitei | reverse complement strand
AACTACCTGTAATCTTATACAGTGTAACTCCTACCCACTTGAATATTTAAAACCAAAAACATTAAGGTTTACTTGCATTCCCTGTTCAATTCCAGTCCAGAAAAACACTCATCTCGAAACCTACAAACATTCACTGTTCAAATCCCTCAACGATGGAGGGGCCTCAGCAAACTTGTAGTTACTTGCTATCCCATGTCACAGTGGATCTGGAGCTCATATCCAGCCATCACTGTGCGATGGACAAGGCATATCCTACACAGACTGCAAGTCCATCACAGGGTCACATAGAGACAAACAGCCATTCACACTCACTCACACCCAGGAACAATTTAGAGTTACTAAATAACCTAATGTGCAAGTTTTTCTGCCCAAGGGAGAAAACCTGAGTAGCTGCAGAAAACCCACTCATGCAATGGGAGAAGAAGTAAACTCCATCCAGTAAGGCCTCAGGCAGGGAAGCCAACCTGCAACCTTTTTGCTGTGAGATGACAGCTCTAACCACTGCCTCTCAACATTCACACTATTGTTTTCACGTTTCTAATTTCTTCTGTACATTTTTTTCAGTCTTGATACTTCAACATGCCTTCAGCAACTTCTGTTATTAAATGATGAAAATCCTCCATCGTATCTTTCTTTTTAGTCTGCCTAATATGTTTTGACCAGCATGATGAATGTAACAATAAATGTAAAGGCACAATTTGATTTTTAAAACCTCTGCACAGATTTGAACTGTTTGACAAGGTCAATCCTGCTTATCACCAGCACATTACTTTGTTACTTTGAGGCATGTTTGCAATTCGCTCTAAAGCTATGGACTAAGTGTAGCTTTAAAAAGCTGCTAGTATTGAGCTCATATTTATCTGCTCCTATAAATCTCCAAGAAAACAGCATCTGCTCCAACTTTCCAAACAAGAATCAATAGTTGGACTTCAGAAAGACACTAAATTAACTCTAACTCAGTGCTTGTCATGTAACAGTATTCTGTACTGATCTGGTTGGTTTTATTGCCCTCTGCTAAAGACACAAGGTGTTTATGTGTGTTCATTTATCTGTAGCGTTAGCAAAATAACTCATGAATCACTGAACGGATTTTAATCAAACTCTCAGTAAGCATTAAATATACATCTACAGCTAATTAACTAATTAACTGGAATCACCCCAGTTCAAGCTGCTCACTACCAATTGACTTCAGGAAACACAGAAATGGCTATTTAGTGTCTATAAATAGTACTCACCACTTGTATGTTTTACCTTTTGTTGCTGTCATAAATCAGTCAGGGTCAGTTCAAATGGGCATTTTTGGCAAAAAACAAAACAAAACAACAACTTCAATGTCAAAGTAAAATTAATTTTCTGCAAAGTGATGCCGATTAAAAAACTGTAAAACGGGTTTGCATAAATATTCACCCCCTTCAAGGTGAATGTTCAAATTAATTTCAGAGAAAGGATGATACAAATGTCAGGATGGATACAAAAGGATTTCCAAGACCCTAAACATCCCCAGGAGTTCTGCTAAATCCATCATCAAGAAATGGAAGGGACTATGAACATGTGTAAGAGCAGGCCGGCCTCACAAACTGAGTGGTTGTGCAATATGTAGACTAGTGAGAGAGACCACCATGACACCTGTGGCCATTTTGAATAAGTTACAAGCTTCAGCAGGTGAGACAGGAGTGTAATCTAATTAGTTTAGCATCATCTCCAAGACATACTCTGAAAACTACCCAATGCACAAAACCTTGCCGATACCTGTTGGCATTAACCCTGTTTGTTTATGAGTAAAATAACTCGTGAACCACAAGATGTATTTTAGTGAATCTCTTAGAAGTTAATCATGGGTTGACAGTTACATCTAAATATCTTTTGGACTTGACCTAATTAAAATGGCTGTCACAGCTAATCATTCATAGTCACCACAAATATGGTTATAACTGGCAATTATGCAATGTTGAGCTAAAATTTGGTGTGGTAGTAGCTGACAATTTTCCTGAACATATTTTTTGAATACCGGTAATTATCTTGTGAAATCTCACAGTATTACATGAGATCAGGCAAAGCATCATTTACAGTGCTAAAAGGTGTCTGGCAATATGCTTTATTTCTGTGAATATTAGATATTATATTTATAGCTGTTCAGGGATCAAATTATTGCCTTGCATATGCTGTTGGTGCTGAGGGAGTGCATCAAGGATTGGCTCTAAGCCCCTTCTTGTTTGCTCTGGTGATGGACCGACTAACAGATGAGGTCAGGCAGGAATCCTCTTGGACTATGATGTTTGCAGATGACATTGTGATCTGTGTTGAGAACTGGGAACAGGTGGAAGAGAACTTGGAGAGGTGGAGGTATGCACTTGAAAGAAGTCAGCTGTATTAAGACAGAGTACATGTGTGTGAATGAGAGGGAAGCTGGTGGAACAGTGAGACTACAAGGAGCAGAGGTCACAAAGGTGCAGGACTTCAAGGACTTGGGTCCACTGTCCAGGAAAATGGGGA
>NC_056516.1:12607490-12614593 GCF_014905685.2 Nematolebias whitei | reverse complement strand
AACATGCATGTTAGGCTGATTGGTAACTCTAAATTGTCTCTAGATGTGAGTAAGAGAGTGAATGGTTGTTTGTCTCTATGTGTCCCTGTGATGGACTGGAGACCTGTCCTGGTTGTCTCCCACCTCTCACACAGTGACTGCTGGATATGGACACCAGTGATCCCTGTGACCCGAAAAGGACGAAGCAGGTAAAGAAAATGGATGGATGGATGGATGGATGGAAGAAAGCACTTGACAGACTTCATTGTACTTACAGAAAATAGATTTTAGATGTAAATTCATCACTTGTTATGTTTTGGGGCTCGCAGCTGTCTGACATTAACAAACACACACATAGCTATACCTCAGTGCATTTTACAGATGTTAAACCAGATTTTTGTGTGATAGTAGCTGACAGTCATTATCATCATGTACCAGTACTTGAAGCTCTACAATTCATTGTGCAAATATTTAATGCAATCATGCATATTGTTTTAAAATTTCACCAAAACAACTTAACTCTGTCTCTTCTTGGCAAAAGCTGATCTTAGTTTAAAGTTCTGACACAAAGACAGGGGGCAATATGCATTCCTTCATGAAATTTGAAGCTTCTAGTTTATTCTGAATAGGGGCAACAATTTATCATGCCACTTATGTCATAAAAATAATTACAGTTCAATCACACAAAACAATTCTGGGCTTCATGTTTCTTTATCTTGAACACCCTCTTTTGTCTGGCTTTGGGTATTCATTATAAGCACAGTGGTGTTGTCAACTAAAACAAAAATAGTGTGAAACAGTAGATGTGAGAGCAAGCTAGTTAAAGACCAGGGAGGAGATTTTACTTTCTGGAGAAGTGTAAGAAAAATGAGATTGAAAAAAAGCAGCACATGAACGGTGGGGAAAGATTCATGGCAATGTGAGGTAGCAGCAGATTTCAGTAGCAGCATCATTCCTCGTTGTTTCACAGTGAGATAAGAGCAGGCAGATGGATTGTTTCCCTGACAGATGATTCGACGTTCTTGCTTCGGAGTGTAAACAAGAACAACAGCTAAACCTCCCCACTGATCATAGGGTTAACACCCGTGTCCATCAGCTGAGTTGTGAGGTGACAGCTCTAACCACTGCACCTCAGCATTCACAATATTGTTTTTGTTCTTTCTGATTTCTTCTGTACATTTTGTTCAGTCTAAATACTTATTAAACAGTCCTAGTGTGTACGTCTACCCCTCCACTCACAGGGCCAGCCCTCTTCTACATCCACTTATGATGAAGAAGTGGAATCTGTTTTTCTTCCATTCATTGCTTTTGGATGAGCAGTATGGTAGCACAGTTGGTAGAGCTGTCACTTCTCAACGAGAAGGTCGCCCCAGTTCAAATGCTGGTCCAGGGGCCTTTCTGGGTGGAGTTTGCATGTTCTCTCCGTGCATGTGTGGGTTTTCTCCAGGTACTCCAGTTTCCTCCCACAGACCAAAACCATGCATGTTAGACTGATTGGTAACTCTAAATTGTCTCTAGGTGAGAAAGTGAATGGTTGTTTGTCTCGTTTGTCTCTTCGTGTCCCTGAGATGGACTGGAGACTTGTCCAGGCTGTCCCCCGCCTCTCACACATTGATGGCTGGATATGGGCTCTAGAGACTAGAGCTGTCATTTCTAACCACCAGACCAACTCGGATTAGATCCGGGCCGTTATAATGTGATTTATGTGCGGGCCAGGCCGGTCTTGGTCTTTGATGCGGTTTTATGAATTTTCAATTCAGTTTATTTATATAGCACCAAATCACAACAAAGTTGTCTCAGGGCACTTTACAGAAACATTCACATAAAAGACAATTAGTAAAGTTCTCTATCTAAGGAATCCAGCAGACAAGATGAATCTTGGCTTCGATGCAGTCTCCCATCCTGAGCAAGCACAGTGGCAACAGTGGAAAGAAAAAACTCCCTTTTAAAAAGGAATAAACCTCCAGCAGAACCAGGCTCAGGACAAGCAGCCATCTGCTTTGACCGGTTGGTTGAGAGGACGGGAAGGAGAGACAGACGAACACAGAATGGTAGGTCCAGATGTAGGTCCAGGTGTATCTGAAAGACAAACCCAAATGTTAAGGATAGAAAAAATAATTACAATTACAAAACAGGTTGAGCAGAGTAAGTAAAGAGGCAGGTCCGACTGGCCGTTTAAAGAGGTTAAAAAAAAGTTGCGTTAAGCTTCAGATGGACAACCTGTCACCGGCCGCACGCCTCCGCTGACCTGACGGTTGAAATGGACTTGCAACCTGTCCAGGGTGTACGCTACGCTTTGCACAGTGACTGCTGGACATGGGCACGCGACCCCCGCTACCTGAAAAGGAAGAAGAGGGTAAAGATAATGGGTGGATGGCTCAATCAACTGATCACCGGCTGCGTGCGTCTCCACACCTGCTGTCATCTGTAGTGAAGGAAGAAGCAGCATCTACAAAAGCCAACGCGAGCAGCACATTCAACTAAACTAGACATGTTCTATATTTTTAGGCAATTTGTTTTGTATGATAATATCCATTTGGTGACTTGTTAATACAAATAAATCTTATATCTTCCTTTCAATATGTTTTCAAAACTATCATGTCAAACTGATTTGATTACATAAGCAGTAAAAGCTTAATTTAAAAAATAAAAAGTTTTTTTTGGGTGGGTGGGTGGGGGGTGGGGGGGGTCTCGGCTTTCTAATTATTGGTAATCCGTTGGGTCCGGGTAGGGCTCGGAAAAAAAAACAAAACTAAGAGCTCGGTCCAGTTCGGTCCGGATTTATTAGGCCCGAATGCAACTCTACTAAAGACCTCCCGCAACCCTAAATGGAAGAAGCGGGTAAAGATAATGGATGGGTAGATGGAGTTTTAACATAAAGCTAGTGGTTCTATTGCTAATGCAAATAGAAGTGGTGAGAGCGGGCACCCTTACCTTGTACCACGTTTCAACTAGCTGCGTTAGTGTCTACTGCCACCATTGGGGAGGTATATATCAACTTCACCCATGATATGACTTTGGAACCAAATTTAAATAGTTTTAAAGTCTCCAAGAAACGTCCTAGTGATCCAGTCACCCAGTGAGAGTATGGTTTCACCACAGTTGTGATGGGGTGGACTGGGAGTTTGTAACACACCGAGCAGCAGCCTAATGTTGAAGAAAGCTTGACGATATTTTCAAACCCTGTCTGATCAGATGGGACAATTGTGGGGACCACCCGTTCAAGTCGTCTTGCCAGGAACTTTGCAATGATTTTTACATCAGTATTTAAAAGCGAGATAGGTCGATATGAGCCGCCGTTTAGAGGATCTTTATCCTTCTTAGGTAACAATGAAATGACAGCTTGACACATGGACAGTGGTAACATTTGTGTAGCAAATGACTCTTCAAACACAGACATTAATAAAGGTGAGAGCAAATCTGAAAATGTCTTTAAAAATTCAGTTGGAAAGCCGTCTGGTCCTGGGACTTCCAGTTTTGCATATTGTTGATCACAGAATTTATCTCAGCTGCAGAGAACTTTCTCCTAATCTTTGGTCGGATCAAGACTTACTGAGGAAAGTTTAACATCCTTAAAAAAGTCCTCTAAATCCAATAGGTTAGCTGATGACTCAGACACATAGAATGGTTGGTAGAATTTACTGAAACATATTAATTCCAGCATTATCGTGACATTCACTACCATGGTCGTTATTTATTGTTGGAATAGTTTGGTTGGCTGAATGTCACCGTAGCTGGTTTACTGTATGAGTAAACGCCCAGCCTTTTCACCGTGCTCATAGTAACCATGTCTGGATTTCATATTAAGTATTCTGCCTGCTGAGTAGACAAAGTATTACATTCAGTTTAAGTAACAAATGCTTTTTCACTAAATCTTGTCAAGGGGAGTGTCTGTATTCTCTGTCCAACTGTCAGATCTCATCCATTAACTCTTAACCTTACCAAGCTTATCTTGTTTTTATTTGCAGAATAGGATATAATTTGACCCCTCAGGTAGGCCTTTAATGCCTCCCAGACAGTACAGAGTGGCATCATTGGTGTTCAATTAACATCAAGAAAGAATTCAATTTCAGATGTAGGAAATTAGACAAAGTCCTCCTCGTACAAGAGCAAAGGGTTAAGTCTCCAAGGAAAATACACAGAGTGTGTGACCGGAACAAGCAGCTTCATAAGTGGAATATGGTCAGATTCTCTCATTAAGGGTAGAATTTGTTTATCGAAGAAGAAGTATTCAATTTGGGAATACATCTTATGAACAGGGGAAAAGAATGATCTCAAAGTAGGATTATGGAAGACATACACATCAGACACGCCATGAGATTAAAGGAATGAGTTGATTGATTGAGCAGACTTATGGTAGTTTTCCCGATCAAACTATGGTCAAGAGATGAAAGCACACAATTTGTGTCACCACCAATTATAAGGTTGTGTGTTGGTATATGTGGTATGTTTGAAAAGAAGTTATTAAAAACTGTGAAGTCATCCCAGTTTGGTGCATATACTGAAACTATAATCCCTGGGACTGTAAAACTTCCCCACCACTATATCTTACCGCCCAGCAGTGTCTATGCATAGACTGTAAATTGTACCTGGTTGCCAACCACGAGTAACCCCTCTTGATTTGGATTGAAAATTAGATTGAAACACCTAACCAGATCATTTTTACCAAAACTTTATCTGCAGCATGCACATGGGTCTCTTGTAAAAAAGCAATTTCCGTGTTAAGCTGTTTCAGATGCAACATAATTTTCCAAAATTTCACTGGACCATCAAGGGATTTTACATTCCATCTTACACAGTTAACTGCACAGCTATTAGAGTGTCTAACATCCTTAACACTGGCCATAATTGAGCAAGAAAATATTTTTCAGTACACACAAACTGTCACAAGCAAATACCTGACTGAAAAAAAAACCCCATGATCTAGTATAAACCCACCCCTCTCTTCTACATGAACATGGTGAGGAAAACAACAACTCTCAATTAAAAACCCACACGTTTGTGCTTGTACGGAGGAGCACAGTTCTAACAGTGTGGGCTCCCGCCTGTCCACGTATGAAAAAATAAAAAAATAAACTTCAAACAACAGTTAATTTCTCAATTCAGAGTGCTGATACAGTCACCTTCCAATACAAATGAAATGTAGGACATAACCTGGCTACACCTTTTTAATCCGACTGGTCAGATCAAAAAATCCATCACGGGGACACATATAGTCCCCATGACGAGACCAACAAGCATTCACACCTAGGAACAATTTAGAGTTACCAATCAGTCTAACATGCATGTTTTCGGCCTGTGGAAGAAAACTGGCGTACCCGGAGAAAACCTATGCACGAACGAAGAAAACATGCAAACTCCACGTAGAAAGGTGCAAGGCTGGGATTTCATCTGGCAACCTTCTTGCTAAGAGGTGACGACTTATGAACTGTGCGAAATGTGAGCGATAACGCTACATCGATGTAGGTGTGTGTGAGCAGGTGACCAATTTTAAATGTGTTGGTTTCTGCTTAGAATAACTTTTTTATGTATCATATTTTTATCCATCCATCCATCCAGGCATTATCTTTACCCGCTTCTTCCTTTTTGAATCGAGGGGGCCACTGGTGCCCATATCCAGCAGTCACTGTGCGAGGGGTTGGGGACACCCTGGACAGGTCTCCAGTCCATAACAGGGACGCATAGAGACAAACGAGACAAACAACCATTCACTCTCTCACTCACACCTAGGGACAATTTAGAGTTACCAATCAGTCTAACATGCATGTTTTTGGTCTGTGGGAGGAAAGCAGAGTACCTGGAGAAAACCTACACATGCAAGGAGAGAACATGCAAACTCCACCCAGAAAGGCCCCTGGACCGGGATTTGAACCGGGGACCTGCTCACTGAGAGGCAGCAGCTCTATTAACTTCAACACTGTGCTGCATGTATCATTTTTTACACAATTAATCTAGTTTTAACTAAACTGATCATATCCTTAGATAATTAAACCATTATGAACTGATATCACTGAAACCAAGGGGGGAGGCTGCTTTGTGTCACAGCTCCATGCACTATAATGTTTAATCTTCACATAATTAAGTTTGAATGCAGAAAAAAAATCCTTTAAAAAATTCTTAAATTTAAATGAAGGTAAACGACAAAGATTAATTAAGATATGGTCATATAATCCTATTTTTTCCCCAGCAATCATTTTAATCCCATTTGCCACAGAAAATGGGAATCACACATTGTTACTGATAGAAGGATAAGAGTTGAAAGCAATTTAAGTTTAGAAATGAAAAAATGTCAGCTGTGTTATGGTTTTACTCTGGCAGCCATTTTTGTTTTTCCTTTTTTTTTGTTCCTCGTCCCATTTACCTAAGAATATGAATGTGTGTGTGTTGAGTTTGTTTCTTCCCTCAGGCATGCCTCCAGATTCACCGCGATCTCCCTTAAATAGCAGATTCTCACAGGACTTACAGAGCAGTGTATGTAACATAAAATAGTTATTCTTAATCTTGGACCCTGCTCAGATATTTTTCATATTGTTGTGTAGAAAAGTATACTAATTGAGCAAAAGGACCCAGTTAGCAGAAGTGTTTAAGTAGCAGCATTGGGAAAAGTTGGTAAAATGATCTGAATGCAGAAAGATTTTAGGCTTACTTTATTTGATATTTTAGAATAGGAAACGTGAATGCTGTGTATTAAATGAAAAGAGATGATTATGTTCTATAAGTTGATGTGGAAGCATCTTTTAAAGCAGCATATAAAACTGTCTGACAAATCAAGTTTTATACAAGTAAATACTGTATGTCAGAATTGTGAGTGTAAGCATCAAAGTTGAAAACTAAACATGTTGAGACTTTTTCATCATGCATGTATAATAAAACTCACAACAATTAAAACTCAGTCATATCTTAGCATAAGAAACTTCAGTAAATCAACAAACTCCCACCACCTCGGACCTCTAGTCTACACTTCACGATGCAGGGAGAGGGCGCTCCGCATCATGAAGGACTCCACTCATCCTGCACAGTCTGTTTCAGCCCCTCCCCTCAAGCAGGTGGAGGAGCATTCATAGCAAGACCACCAGGCTCAGAAACAGTTTCTTCCCTGCAGCTGTCAGACTGATGAACTCGAG
>NC_056516.1:12603232-12607390 GCF_014905685.2 Nematolebias whitei | reverse complement strand
GGGACCTGAGTCCGAATTTTGTACCACAAACATGCAAATGTGAGCTGGTATGACAATAAAAAAATCCTTGACTCTTTGAAACTCATTAAAATCTTATACACATTTAGTTGGACAGTACACTGCAGTGCAGTGGCCTGAGGGGAAGTTTGGTTCCAAAAGTTGCACTTCAAAGCTTGTACAGGAAACAAATGAAAGTTTCTGACAGCAAAGAGTCAGATGCAAATATTTAATCTACCCTCCTTTACCAGTGGACTGTAGAGCTGAAAAACCAACAACAAGGAGGAAGAAACTCAGAAACCTGAAAGATTAACTGTAATTGCTGTGCAGCCATGAGCCACACAGTCATGGCTTCAAGAATTTGAAGCGAGTCTGGTCGCTGTAGCTGCACTCACACAGACATGTAGGAGGAGATGTATGAAGGCAGCAGACCAAGAAGTGACTTAAAGATGAAAATGTACCAGTGGGAGAGTCTGTGTGAAGTTAATGATGTCCAGTTAACCAGTGAATACAGGGTCAGCAGTACAATACTGATTTACAGCTAAATTGGAGTTAGGAGCTTTTGCACTGGATGAGAGAGTTTGTGCATATCTGAAGTATATATCTAAGTTGCACATCACAAGAAAAAGTGCCACAAAAGACCAAAACCGCTATGAGCTAATGTTTTGCAACAGTATGGCAACTACAGCACTAGTCACCGGAATATTAAACGACACGTTATCTTGGTGGTTTGTCTCAGCTGCCACAACCCTAAAATCTAACCACCATCCACGTCCCCTGTGGAGGAACCACTGAGCATGAGAGGGGGAGCAGGGTGAAAGGTCATAGTCATATCAACGCAGACCGAGCATGTCTGCCTGTCAGCCCACAGAGCCGTTTCTCCCTCCCCCACTGACATCAAGTGACCCGGCTAGTTCAGCTCTCATCGGCATTTATTATCATAAAAGCAGGAGAGATGAGCTGTCAAAGCCTGGTGAGAGTACTACGCATATTCCTCCTCGTTTTTATATTTCACAAACACAGAAAGTTCTGAAAGTTTACCATCTCTATTATACTGGGACAACTACGTTGCCACGGAAACATGGAGTCTTTCGCTTTGAAAGTTTAAACATTAAAAGGATTGAAATGTCAGATGTTCACCTCAATCATCCACAGACAAAAAATATTCAGCTTGGAGCCTGATCCCCCCCCCTCCAAGGAGAAGAGTGACTTTTAGCACTCAGCCTCAGCTTGGCACACAGAGGGAAGGCTGTAGGCTTTCACCTGGAACACTGAACCAGGTAGCAGATTCATTTTCACTAGCTTTTTTCTTTTTAAATTCTGGGGTGTAATTGTGACACGAGGCATTTTGAGCAAAAGCTGTTCTCATCAGCACTGCGCACATACACCCCTGAGGTTCCTGATAAACACAAGCTTTGGATTAAGTCTGCAGTGCCAAGTGATGCAGGATGGTAACATTGGGTCCATATTAAACAGAAATGGTCCACTGCACAGTGGGCTGAATACTGATAATTTTCCATACTGGTACATGAGGCCCACACAGACCCCGGCAGCAGACAGCTCCCTGGTTCCAGACAGGACACTGGGCTTGGTTAGTTCACTGACCTGTAAAAAGGGACGGACACCATTTCCCTCACTTCAGTATATGAAGGTTGCATGACTGTCAATATCAGTTCGTTTAATTTGAACGTACGTGTTTGCACATAAAGCAAATACAGTACGTCTATGTCTACACCTTGTTGATCTAATGAATTATTTCACGAGTTGTTCTAAATTAATATTCTGATTCGATACAGATTTTATTTTCTCAGTGTGACTGGACGTGCCTCTTAGACAATTCAGACATTTTGTGCAGCTCTTTTGTCTGTGTGCCTCACATGTGTGCAATCACTGATGTGTCTTTACATCTACACGTCACAAAAAGATAAAAAAAAACTTTACAATTTACATTGCAGTGAAGTTGTTTTGATAATTTTCTAAGCGTGTTATATTTGATATTGTTTAAGGTTAAATGTAGTTCAGTTTCGTTGCTTGGGTTTCAACTATAAATGCTCAAACTCATGAGAAATCATCACTTTAAATGCCTCGAGTGTAACAACAACAAAAAAAAACAACAGTCATTTTTCTATGTTTAGGCAAGTTCCAGTACTTTGTAGTTTGATAGTATGGACTTAAAAAGTTTGTATGGAAGTAAATGCATTCTCACTGCAGTTCAAAAGTGTGCTTCTCTGTACCGCCAAGCAAAGTAAGAGCCAAGCCATCCAACATGTCAAACAAAAAATACTATTATGGATCTGGTGAGCTGGATTTTCAGCGCAATCGACAAAATCTCCTCAACAAAATGACAGAGTCCTGGAGAGCCCTCATGTCCTGCAGAGACTCACGCCGCAGGATACATCAGGGATCCGTGGAGAGTTTGACAGCTGATGTGTCTCCAGTTCTGTCTCAGGAGGACGCTGAAGACGTTTATATAATTGGATTCATGATAGCAGGGTATCTGATTTTTGGCATCGGCGGGTCCCTATGATATCAACTTTTGAAGAAGACATCGGCAGCAGTTTCGGCCATGACAAAACTGCCAAGTCTGTGTGAAGGTTTGGTTAATGCTATGAGTACTCAAAATCAGCTGATTAACGAGCTAAACCATAAGACTGAAATGATTTGTGAGAATCGCAGGACACCTGTGGCTTCTAGGACTTGCTAGCATGTTGGAGTCGACCTTGAAGAAGGCTCATAGCACGGATCAGTGAAATGCCCACAAATCTGGCCATTTTGGATCTGGAAAGTTCCAGCAAGACTCGAGCCTGACAAGAAAAAAACAGTCTGCCTGAAGAAGATCAACAATTGTGGCTTATCTGAATCTGACTCCCCCGTTTGGCCTTGGATGCGGGCCGACTATCGGTAAACTAAGAAAAAATTTTTGTCTATTGCGCCACCCCCCAAGAACTTCTGTGCAGGTTTATCAGAACTGCCGGCTGAACAACATCTTAACAGGACTATGGCCTATCTGAATGTGCTTCATGGACAAATCTCAACATCTTGACATCAAATACATATACAATGTGTCTATAAATGTGCTTGCTGGTAGAGTTTTTTGATGTCTCAAATCGTGTCCTGATATGTGAAGAGATCTTTTTTGTATTACCACTATCCATCCTCATGGACTTTTACCTTTTTCTATCAAAAAAAAAAATAATTCTGATAAAGAATAAGTGGCCACACTTTTGTAGCAGCAGCAATGTGCACTCCGCCCATCTTTTGGATGACTGTTCGAACATAATCTCACTGTATCCTGGTACAATGATAATAAAACTTATTCTGATTCTGAAAAAGATCAAAAATGTGATGAACTGATGACAGTAGTGTGCACATGCCCACTCGCAACATTTAACAACAGCAGACAGCTGTATTACTGAGGGAAAATGATGTCGCAGAGCAACTTTGTAGTTAGTTTAAAAAAGTCACAAAACAGCCAACTGTATGACACCTAACAAACATGTCTGAAAAACAAAACAGAAATTCATGGTGTATCAGTCGTTGTGTGGCTAAACAAGGACATGGACATTCAATGGAAAACTAGGCTGATGGTGAAAAACTTGTTAGAATACTTTTCCCACCAAGCACACAAGAACATCTCTGCTGAGGCACCAGTCCACATAGGGGTCCTCAAATTGCTCCAACTGAAAACCGTAATAAAAATACTTGACAACATTGGTCAGGGGAAGAACATTCACAACATGTGAAGCAGAAAAACAAGTCTATTTTGAGAATTTTTTTTTACAATGAACACATTTGAAAAAAAAACAATGCACAGACATAAATGCTGTAGTCAGGGCTAGAACTGGAAGCCTGAGAATCAAACAAATGGCAAAAAGAACTAAAAGTAAAGAACCCATGTGGGAAAGAAAGACTGAGAATCAAATTAAACAGCAATGAAGAAAAATCTCCATGCTGACAGAAATAGCAATATGAAGAAACCAAAAAGAGGCAACCAAGAAAGAAAGCAGAATATACTTTGTAAATACGAAGACAAGAACTACAAGCCAAAGCACAACAAAACAGAAAATATGAAAAAGGTGGCGATACTACCATCAAATGAAATGTTCCAACATTATCCAAAAATTTTCAGTCAGGTCATTTGGACAGTTTTTTTTTTTTTTT
>NC_056516.1:12601552-12603132 GCF_014905685.2 Nematolebias whitei | reverse complement strand
GCGCCAAATCACAACAAAGTTGTCTCAGGGCACTTTACAGGAACATTCACATAAAAGCCAATTAGTAAAGTTCTCTATCTAAGGAATCCAGCAGACAAGATGAATCTTGGCTTCGTTGCAGTCTCCCATCCTGAGCAAGCACAGTGGCAACAGTGGAAAGAAAAAACTCCCTTTTAAAAAGGAATAAACCTCCAGCAGAACCAGGTTCAGGACAAGCGGCCATCTACTTTGACCGGTTGGTTGAGAGGACGGGAAGGAGAGACAGACGAGCATAGAATGGTAGGTCCAGATGTAGGTCCAGGTGTATCTGAAAGACAAACCCAAATGTTAAGGATAGAAAAAATAATTACAATTACAAAACAGGTTGAGCAGAGTAAGTAAAGAGGCAGGTCCGACTGGCCGTTTAAAGAGGTTAAAAAAAAGTTGCGTTAAGCTTCAGATGGACAACCTGTCACCGGCCGCACGCCTCCGCTGACCTGACGGTTGAAATGGACTTGCAACCTGTCCAGGGTGTACGCTACGCTTTGCACAGTGACTGCTGGACATGGGCACGCGACCCCCGCTACCTGAAAAGGAAGAAGAGGGTAAAGATAATGGGTGGATGGCTCAATCAACTGATCACCGGCTGCGTGCGTCTCCACACCTGCTGTCATCTGTAGTGAAGGAAGAAGCAGCATCTACAAAAGCCAACGCGAGCAGCACATTCAATTAAAGTAGACATGTTCTATATTTTTAGGCAATTTGTTTTGTATGATAATATCCATTTGGTGACTTGTTAATACAAATAAATATTATATCTTCCTTTCAATATGTTTTCAAAACTATCATGTCAAACTGATTTGATTACATAAGCAGTAAAAGCTTAATTTAAAAAATAAAAAGTTTTTTTTGGGTGGGTGGGTGGGGGGTGGGGGGGGTCTCGGCTTTCTAATTATTGGTAATCCGTTGGGTCCGGGTAGGGCTCGGAAAAAAAAACAAAACTAAGAGCTCGGTCCAGTTCGATCCGGATTTATTAGGCCCGAATGCAACTCTACTAAAGACCCCCCGCAACCCTAAATGGAAGAAGCGGGTAAAGATAATGGATGGATAGATGGAGTTTTAACATAAAGCTAGTGGTTCTATTGCTAATGCAAATAGAAGCGGTGAGAGCGGGCACCCTTACCTTGTACCACGTTTCAACTCGCAGTAGCTGCGTTAGTGTCTACTGCCACCATTGGGGAGGTATATATCAACTTCACCCATGATATGACTTTGGAACCAAATTGAAATAGTTTTAAAGTCTCCAAGAAACGTTCTAGTGATCCAGTCATCCAGTGAGAGTATGGTTTCACCACAGTTGTGATGGGGTGGACTGGGAGTTTGTAACACACCGAGCAGCAGCCTAATGTTGAAGAAAGCTTGACGATATATATATATATATATATATTTTTAGCTCAGTTTAAGTGTAGAAACATTGTGAAGTGTTTCAATGAACTTATCATCATCGCTCAATTTTTTTTTTTTTTTTTTAAAGAGAGAAGAAAGAAGAATAATTAAATAATAAAAGAGAAATAGATAAAACGAGAGACCACCATGACAAA
>NC_056516.1:12598887-12601452 GCF_014905685.2 Nematolebias whitei | reverse complement strand
CACCCATCCATCCATCCATCCATCCATCCATCCATCCATCCATCCACTGTATCTATCATCGATCTATCTATCTGATATAAACACTTTGAGCTAGTTGTTAGCATACGCATATATCAAGTTATCTATTTTGAAAGGCCACACCACTGACACAAATACATTAAACTCCTCCAATCGTTTCAAAAGTGACACTGAAATATTGCAGCCTTGCAAATGAAGCAAACTCACCGTGCGCCCCTCCAGTCCCATCCTCTAAGAAAATAAATATCTCCCAGACACATTTTAAAGACCCCATGGCTACAAAATCAATATTTCATGGACAGGAGGTGATAAAGAGCTATGCTCCTGCTCTTTCAGTCTTTGAAGCAGTCAGTAGTGAGCAGCAGGATGGCTTGGTGCCATCTGAAGCCACAGCCAAGTGGATACGGGCCAATGCACAAATTTAACAGGTATCGGAAAGAGTCTGTCACTCCACTGCTGTGTGTTGGGAAAGAAAAGGCTTGGCAACCATCACAAGGTATGCATGGAGCTATTTAGCCAGCAGTTACCAAATGGTGGCCAAGCCAATTTCTATTGTCCATGATGAGAATTGAAGGTCACATCATAAAAATGTTGTGCACACAGACCGTTGCTGCAAACTGTTCAGCCTTTATTATGACCTGCTGCCAAGTTGGAGTGATGACGTTTCTGCTTGTGTATCTGTATCTGTTAGGCCACAAATCACCGAAGGCATTTGAATAAAACTTTACTGACATCTGCAACTGATTTACCTTTTGGAGTCAACCTTATTCTATCCATCTCCATCTTATATTACAGGTCTTGTTGTTCCATGTTTTCCTAACAGAGCACTTCGCTCAGACTGCAGGTTTACTTGTGGATCCTAGAGTTTTCAAGAACAGAATGGGAGGACGATCTTCCAGTTATCAGGCTCCTCTCTTGTGGAACAAAATTCCAGTTTCTTTCTGTGAGGCTGACACATTATCCAGTTTTAAGACTGGACATAAGACTTTCCATTTTTGCTAAATCCTATAGATAGAGAACTTTACTAATTGGAGTTTATGTGAATGTTCCTGTAAAGTGCCCTGAGACAAGATTTGGCACTATATAAATAAACTAAATTGGATTAAATGAAATTCAAGATATCTGCCACAGCAAAGTAAAAAAAAAAAAAATTCTAAAAAAAATGTTTTAACTGATATTTAGCTAAAGCTTAGTGTGTTAGTTGCTGAGACTCATACCCAGTTTATACTCTTGAGTGCTGATTGTGCACAATCTTTGTTTATAATCTTGTCAAGAACTATTGGAATCAACACTTGTTAGCAAAATATTTCATGAATGGATTAAACTTTTGGAATAGGATATATACTGTATCTTCAACTCATAACATTTGGACTCAACCCAGTTCAAGCCAACTGTCCTTTGCAAATACACAAATGACCATAATTCAGACAATATGACATATATTGAGTTACAATTCAGTATGGTAGTAGCCAACAGTCATTCAAAACACATACTTTAAATGCAAGACATTGTGCAGTATCTTTGTTTAAAACCTTGGCAACAAATGTTGGAGTCAACCCTGTTTGCAAAGTAGTGCAATGATCCTTAACGAGTTATTGTTACATGTTAATTATTTCTGTTGCTCTCTTACTGGTTCCTGTTCTGCTTGTACCGCAGGGGTTCTTGGGAAATGAGTATGGGGTGTGGTTTTTCTTCTTCGTCTGTGTGATTATTCTGGAGGCACCTGTAGAATGAGGCTCAGGAGCTGTGGCGTGGGTCACGGCGGAACAGTGACTCGGAGCGAGCTGACCTGTAATTATTGTTCCTGAATAAATCGCTGGTGAGAGCCAAGCGTCTGGTGCTTGAGTGACTGCATCAACGTTACAGTGAATTATAATCCACTTATCATGAGTGATTAGGTTTAGTGTAGGCTGACAGTG
Source organism: Nematolebias whitei (assembly GCF_014905685.2). Lineage (NCBI taxonomy): Eukaryota > Metazoa > Chordata > Actinopteri > Cyprinodontiformes > Rivulidae > Nematolebias > Nematolebias whitei. Next base: position 12,599,515 of record NC_056516.1, on the reverse strand, counting down.
AGAGAACAGAGCACACAAATATAAAAGGTAAGTGATTTTTATTTTATTTTTACAGTGTCCAGGTAGACTCTGAAAGGGAACATAGATCAGGTGAGTATGTTGTTTAAATATTGTAAAAGGAATAAATGTACAGCCTCGGTTCAAATCCCAGCGGGGGACCTTTCTGGGTGGAGTTTGCATGTTCTGTCCGTGCATGTGTGGGTTTTCTCTGGGTACTCTGGTTTCCTCCCACAGACCAAAAACATGCATGTTAGTCTGACTGGTAACTCTAAATTGTCCCTAGGTGAGAGTGAGAGAGAGAATGGTTGTTTGTCTCTATGTGTCCCTGTGATGGACTGGAGACCTGTCCAGGGTGTCCCTCACCTCTCACACCATGATGGCTGCATATGGGCACCAGTGACCAGTAAAGGAAGAAGCAGATAAAGATAATGGATGGATGTTGTAAACGTCGGTGATGTGCATTCATTTAATGATTGCTAGGTCTGTACTGCATGTCTCCTTGTGTGGACAGCCTGAATACAACAGAGATGTAAAGTTCACAAACAGTCCTGATGCAGGCTCAATAATTCAGGTAGAAAACTCTAACAAAGTTAAATCAGGTCCTCCAGACGGATGCAAAGAGCAATTT
>NC_056516.1:12596214-12598787 GCF_014905685.2 Nematolebias whitei | reverse complement strand
ATATATCCATCCTTCCAATTTCTTCCACTTATCCGGGGTCGGGTCGCATGGGTAGCAGTTTAAGTGGGGAGGCCCAGACTTCCCTCACCCCAGCCTCTTGGGCCAGCTCCTCCGGGGGAATCCCAAGACATTCCCAGGCCAGCCGAGAAATATAGTCCCTCCAGCATGTCCTGGGTCTTCCTCTGTGTCTCCTTCCGGTGGGATGTGCCCGGAACACCTCACCAGGGAGGTGTCCAGGAGGCATCCTAACCAGATGCCCGAGCCACCTCAACTGACTCCTCTCGATGTGGAGAAGCAGCGGCTCTACTCTGAGTCCCTCCCAGATGACTGAGCTTCTCACCCTATTTCTAAGGGATAGGGAGAGCCCAGATACTCTGCAGATAAAACTAATTTCAGCTGCCTGTATCCATGATCTCGTTCTTTCAGTTACAACCCAAAGCTCATGACCATAGATGAGGGTAGGAACATAGATCAACCAGTAAATTGAGAGCTTCGCCTTTTTACTCAGCTCTCTCTTCACCAGGACAGACCTGTACAGGCCCGCTTCACTGCAGACACTGCACCTATCCACTTATCAATCTCCTGCCTCCATTTTCCCCTCCTTGTTCAACAAGACTCCAAGAAACCGCATACTCGCAGAGTACCCCCCACAGGGTTCCCCTAGGGACCCGATTGAACACCTTCTTCAAGTTCACAAAGCACATGTAGACTGGTTGTGCAAACTCCCATGCACCCTCCAGGAGCCTACTGAGGGTGTAGAGCTGGTCCTGTGTTCCAGGACAAAAACCGCACTGCTCCTCCTGAATCCGAGGTTCGACTATTTGATGGACCCTCCTCTCCAGAACCCCTGAATAGACCTTACCAGGGAGGCTTAAGAGTGTGATCCCCCTGTAGTTGGAACACACTCTATGGTCTCTTTTTTTGAATAGGGGGACTACTATCCCAGTCTGCCAATCCAGGGTAACTGCCCCCGATGTCCACGCAATAGAGTCGTGTAAGCCAACACAACCTCACAACACCCAGAGCCTTAAGGAACTTTGGGCTAATCTCATCCACCCCTGAGGCCCTGCCACCGAGGAGCTTTTTAACCACCTCGGTGACCTCAGCACCAGAGATTGGAGAGCCCGACTCAAAGTCCCCAGGGTCCACTTCCTCAGTGGAAGACATGCCGGTGGGATTGAGGAGGGCTTCGAAGTATTCTGCCCACCGACTCACAACATCCTGAGTTGAGGTCAGCCGCACACCATCTCTACTATAAATAGTATTGGCGGTGTACCGCTTCAACCCCCCCCCCCCCCCCGAGACGTCGGATGGTGGACCAGAATCACCTCGAAACCATGTGGAAGTCTTTCTCCATGGCCTCTACGAACTCCTCCCACACCTGAGTTTTTGCCTCTGCGACAACCCGAGCCGCATGCTGCTTGGACTGCCGGTACCCATCAGCTGCTTCCGGGGTTCCACAGGCCAAAAAGGCCCGATAGGACTCCTTCTTCAGCCTGACAACTTCCCTCACTTCTGGTGTCCACCACCGGGTTCAATGGTTACTGTTGTGACAAGCATTGACAACCTTGCAGCCACAGCTCCGATAATCCACCTCGACACTAGAGGCATGGAACATGGCCCACTCAAACTCAATGTCCCCCACCTCCCCCGGAACGTGTTCTAAGCTCTCCCTGAGCTGGGAGTTAAAGCTCCATTTCACGGGAGACTCTGCCACATGTTCCCAGCAGACCCTCACAATATGTTTGGGTCTGCCAGGTCTGACCGGCATCTTCCCCCACCATCGGAACCAACTCACCACCAGGTAGTGATCAATGGACAGCTCCGCCCCTCTCTTGACCCGAGTGTCCAAGACATGCGGACGCAGATCAGATGAGACGACAACAAAGTCAATCATCAAACTGCGGCCTAGGGTGTCCTGGTTCCAAGAGCACATATGGACACACTTATGCTTGAACATGGTGTTCGTTATGGACAATCCATGACGAGCACAGAAGTCCAATAACAGAACACCACTCGGGTTCATAAACACACCTCCAGGTCTCACTGTCATTGCCCACGTGAGCGTTGAAGTCCCCCAGCAGAACAAGGGAGTCCCCAGACGGTGTACTCTTCAGTATACCCCTCCAAGGACTCCAAAAAGGGTGGGTAATGTAAACTGCTGTTTGGCGCATAAGCACAAACAACAGTCAGAACCCATCCCCCCACACGTAGGTGGAGGGAGGCTACCCTCTCGTTCACCGGGGTGAACCCCAACATACAGGCACCAAGATGGGGGGTGGGGGGCAACAAGTATGCCCACTCCTGCTCGGCACCTCTCACCAGGGACAACTCCAGAGTGGAAGAGTGTCCAACCACTCTCAAGGAAACTGGTTCCAGAGCCAGAGCCATGCATCGAGGTGAGTCTGACTATTTCTAGCCAGAACCTCTCAACCTCACACACCAGCTCAGGCTCCTTCCCCACCAGAGAGGTGACATTCCACGTCCCAATAGCCAGCTTCTGTAGCCGAGGCTCCATGGGTAAAAGCCTGGCCACCAGGCGCTCGCCAGCATGCCCCACCTCCAGGCCTGGC
>NC_056516.1:12594495-12596114 GCF_014905685.2 Nematolebias whitei | reverse complement strand
ATAAATGGATGAAGACTTTTGTAATCTACTCAAACCTATGCCTTATGTTGGTGAAGATTCTCAGTCATCCAGGACATGATAGATTCAAAAAACTTTCAATACAAAAACAACTGGACTTTATTTGTAACAGAAGACGAGCGTTCTCAATTCAATGAGCAGTGAGTGAGAGAGTGAGAGAGCAATGCTCTCGAAACGTCTTCGGTTACAAATAAAGTCCAGTTGTTTTTGTATTGAACGTTTTTTGAACCTATGCCTTAGAAAATGCACAGCTTTGATGCACTGTAATCTGTAGCATTTAAGGTTTTATATCAAAAAAGAAAAACAAACAACAACAAAACAGCATAGTCATTAAAACAAGTTCCAAATGTAAAGGCAGAGGTCAGGTACAGGAGAAGCTTTAGTAGCTGACACATGTGCAGGCTTTTCGTCTGTGACATGAACCGGTGCTGCACCGGCACAGAGCAACACGCTCAACCACCTGACAGGTGAGGAAGGCTTCCTGCATCGTGTTCATAAAGTAAATTTACCATCACTTATCACTGATTCTACTGGGACAACCTTTGGTGAGGTCCTGTTTGCAAATGACCTGAGCAGGAGTGAGACAATCTGCAGCTTTTAGCATAACAATGAGAAGATGAGCCAAACAGGAAGGAGTTTGCTCTCCAAATACCAGCTGAGAGAATGTTTTATTTTTTAATTTAGTTAGTCTTTAATGGTTATATATCCTGAGTTTAGAAACCCTGGATGCACATTTTGGTCATCAGAGGTGAACAAAAGACAAGATGAAGGATTAAAATTCTGATTAATCTGATTAATCTGATTAATCTGATTGCTTGATTTGTCAAAACATTTGTAAAAGTGAATTTTATGACTACATAACTAGAGACAATACATTTTCTGTGACAGTGCTGAGTGCTAAAACATTACTAATTATATAAAAATATGTAACATAAAATATGTGACTGCATAAATATTTGTGTGGTGGACTAATTCATCTCAGAGAAAGATTACTGAGAAGTACAAGAATATGATGGATTCTTGCTTTGTTTTCGTTTCTTCTCGATGCAAAAGGCAAAGCAGTGGTAATGTTTCTGCACGTCTGTGTGTCCTTTTGTCTGTGCTGTTAGCAAAATATTCCATGAACTACTGGCTGGATTTTAATGAAGATCTCAGAGTAATCTTTAAATGGGTCAGCGGTGATGCTAGAATCTGACCTTTAGAGGTGTTCAGCCCCCACTGCTGACGATGACTCTTGGCTTGAACAACACGGTGGCCATTGGCGTCAGAAGCATTTGTAATGTGGGGGGCACACTTGTAGGGGAGTCTGGGGGTCCACCCCCAGAAAATTTAGAATGAAGTGGATGCCATTTCCTGCGTTCTGGTGTATTTTAACGAGTTGTTTAACGTCTACATTTACCTCCATAAGTGAACACCTGATTCAATAACTGTTTTAGAGAGCAACAAAAAGTAGCCTGACCAACAGCTCTCCTTGTGTGAATAGAGCATGCTCCGCTTCTGTCGTGTATACTACCCCCCCCCCCCCCCACCCCCCAATTGGTCAGTTGCTGATGAGCCTACTAGATTGATTGACAGGTGGGTGGAGGATCCGACTCGTTCAA
>NC_056516.1:12592707-12594395 GCF_014905685.2 Nematolebias whitei | reverse complement strand
AAAATCATAGATTTTACTGTCTTGTTTAAGTGTTGTCATTTATTCAATATTTTGGTGAATCTACGGTTTGAGAACTGAGTTTCCTTACAAAACAAAATGGTTTATTTTTCAGGGGTGCTGAGTTCAAATTTAGGGGTGCTCACCCCCAAAAGGAGGCTAAAATCATCACTGGAATGAGCTTCTACACCACATTAATTCAAGATGGCCACGGCAGCATCGATCTTAGAAAAAAAAATGGTGTTAATGATAGCCATATGCTATATTACAGATACTGAGGTAGTAGCTGAGAGTCATCTCCAACTCACACAGATCACCAAAGATCTCACAAAGATTTGACCAGATGGCTAAAACTCCCCAACATCAGATGATTTTTATTACATTTTCTGGCATGAAACAAAGTTTTTAACGTATATCTGTCACAGTTTTTTGTTCTCTTCTTTAAGGATTTTACTTTGAAATCCCTTTTACATCCAACAGTTAAACTCTCTCCTGCAGACAGATGTTTCAGTGGAGAACCGGTTATAAGATCCACCTTCTGGCCGCATGGGGGCGCCGCTGAGCCGCAGCTCCCGGGCTGACTCCAACCAGCAGAACCAACCGGGTGGGGGGCTCTGAGCTCACATGCTCCCTGTGCGGGCTGTGGATGGAGCTGAGCGCACAACTTCTCTCCAGTCCTCCCGACGCTGCACCTGCTGCCGGACTTCCCTCCAGGATCTGGGTCCTGTAACGAACCGAGCTCTGGACTTTACCACTTTCTAAAGGTGCCAGCATGCGCTCAGCAGTTCTGCTCCTGGTGCTGGCCGTCAGGATGTGCGCGGACAGCACGGAACGACCAACAGGTAAGAGATGAAGTTGTGCGTCAGGGCGCGGAGAGCTCCTCTGCTCCACAGCAAGAGTCCGAGCCGAGTTCTGGCTGAGAGGAGCCTGAGCCTGGTGGGTCTGTGCCAGGGGCGCGCCGAGACTTTCTGAGGACCCCGGGTTCAGAGCCGAAAAGTTGAAAAAGGAAACAAAGTGGGATGAAACTACATTAGTCTTTCTGTGTGTGTGTGCAGGCTGGATGGATGAACTGATCGGCTGCTTCAGACGGGATGAATTAATAATTTGATTGTGCACTGACAGCTGAAGGAAACATTGTGTCTGTGTCGTTCCTCTGGAGCTTTGTGGTTTTAGTGCATTTTAATATTAACTGTTAAAAATCAACAACTTTCAGATTGGCGTACAGAATATACATTTAAAAACCCCGATTTCTGCACGACAAAATAAATACATGAAGCTTTTAGTTGTGTGCAGAAAAATAAAAGGTCTGAATGTTCAGCATGTTGTATATTAGTAGTGAGCTGCAGCAAACTGGAGGTATATTTCTGCTTCTTCTTCTTTCTTGGTTTTACCAAGAGGAGAGAAACAAACAACGATTTAGAAAGGAGACTGAAACTCTCACAAACATTCTTTTAACTTTTAACATCATGTGTGAATTGTATGAATTAGATGAATCACAAACTAACTTCACGCATAAAGGCGTTTTTAATATATATTTTGTTTTATTTAGCTATTTACTGTTCCTCCATTGAGGGATAACAGAGTGGCTCCGGTCTGTCATGGTGAACAAGGAGCTGAAGGTTGAAGCTCTTGATTTGGTCCGTCTATGTTCCCTCCCTGACCTGTGCTCAGGAGGTTTGGATCATGACAGA
>NC_056516.1:12572623-12592607 GCF_014905685.2 Nematolebias whitei | reverse complement strand
CATCAACTTTTAGAATGTTTTAACTTTTATTCACTATATTCAATTAATTATTACAGCTGCTGAGCATAAACATGTTATTAACAAACATGTTTTAAACACTGTATTATATTCACACTCAAGTGGCGCTGAAGTTTCGAAGGTTTTAAACACTTGTTTGTGAGGATCTCCAGACAGACAACACATTTCAGGCAATCATGGCCATTTTTCTGTAGCACTGTAAAGCCATGCTTAATGTTTGCTTCCTCGTACCTTCAGATTTGAGCTGGCCATGAGTTCTTTTTATTTTTTTGCAGCAGTTTCCACCACAGCAGGGCTGCTGGTCGGTTCCTTCGGTCTTTTTTAGAAACGTCTTCATTTCATCCTTGCTTTTCTTGAAGAGTAAAACAGCTTGATACATTTGACTGACAGCCAATCAGAAAGATGAAAAATATTTTTATATATTATAAAATAGAAAAATATAAAATAATTATTGAAAAATTGATTTGATTTTATTACAGTAAATTAAAATATTTAAAATTTTATTTAAAATTTTGTTTTTGCTTTAAAAAAAATCTGTTTCTCTCCAGTTTTCTGAGGCCCCCTCTAGGGCCCCCCAGGGGGCCCTAGCCCCCACTTTGAAAAACACTGAGCTGAGCAACGATCCTCACCCACACATAATAATAATAATGTGTATGTGTTGTCATCACTACTGTATGTTTCCATACAATGGTGAAATTGGCTCTCTGCATTTAACCCATCCACCACCAGGTGGAGCAGTGGGCAGCTATGGAAGGCGCCGGGGAGCATTTTGGGGATAAGGTGTGCTGCTCAGAGACACCGTGAGATGTGCAATGATTTGGGATCAAATCTGGGAGTTTCAGATCCTGAGTTGACTGCTCTGCCTCTACACCATCTCAGCCCCCCCCCCCCCTCCCCATCCTGTAATCCACTCAGATTAAACAAATACAGATGAAACTGACATTTACACTGAAAATACTAAAAAACATATTAAAAATACTACATACTAAAAAACATATAAAAATACTACTAAATACTACTAAATACTACTAACATACTAAAAATACTACTGAAATACTACAAAACAAGGTGCCTAAATTGAAAAAGAAATACATCTATAGTGTGATTTGGTTAGCAGTGAGATTCTTTCATCATCATGGTTCTGTTTTTTTAGGGCGTGGTCTTGTTAGCAGCTTAGCAGGTCCTGTTAGCAGCTTGATGGTAATAACGACCGCAGCAGCTGTCCTCACAGACCGCAGTCTAGAACCGGGTCCAACAGACAGAGAACATCCAAGGTTTCCCTGCGGACCCGAACAGGTCCATAGAGTTCGGTCCGTGCAGGCAGATGAAGACTAGCGTTAGCAGCGTTAGCAGCGTTAGCAGCGTTAGCAGCGTTAGCAGCATTAGCAGCGTTAGCAGCATTAGCAGCGTTAGCAGCGTTAGCAGTGTTAGCAGCGTTAGCAGCATTAGCGGGTCCTGCTAGCAGCTTGATAGTAATAACGACCGCAGCAGCTGCCCTCCCAGACCATCCTCCAGAATCGTGTCCAGCAGACAGAACATACAAAGTATAAGGTTTCCAAAGTTTTGTATTTGTACAATCCAAGGGACTGTATTCAGATTACTGAATGTTTGGAAGGATGATGGGAGTCCAGTCCACCTCTCAACCTCTGGACTAGAGGTTGACCATTATTAGTTTTCTATGTCAGTTTTTAAAAACCAGGACAGTTGATGACCGACATACACAATTCCTTGTACATTCTTTAATAAAATCTAATAGGCACTTAACTTTTCAATCAGGGTTCGATCCCCAGTCATTGCGCACCTCGTGGTGTCTCTGAGCAGGACACCTCATCCCCACTTGCTCCCCGGGCGCTTTCCATATCTGCCCATGGCTCCACCTGCTGGTGGATGGGTTAAATGCAGAGAGCCAATTTCCCCATTGTATGGGAACATACAATGATGACAATGCATAACACATTATTTATTATTAACTGATTAAATGTAAAGTATATTTACCAACCCTTAGCAGAGCTGTTCACTGAACAATAGTTTAGAAAAGAGTATTCTTATTTAAAAAACAAAGAGTGGGCCGGTTGTAGCAGCTGCCTCTGCACTTGGTAAATGATTAATCATGTAAAGGCATGATCGATTGCTGATTTTTAAATAGTGGTAAATATAAATAAGACTGGTCATCAGTTTACCTGTACTGGACCCCAGAGAAAGTGTCTCAGAGGGTTGTTTGAGGGAAAATGATTTCAGCGCATAAGGAAGCAATTCAAGGGTTCAAAGCATTTCCTGTCAGTTCTGAACAGCCTCTCAGTCATCTGAGCTGCTCTGGGTTTAGTTTAGTTTCGAAGCCATTCAGAAGAGATGAATTAGTCAAGTCAGTGTTGTGTTCTGACAGCTGATCCAAATCCTGTCTGTCAGTCAGTCAACCTCTTTGACAGATAGAAGGAGACAGTCAGGGCTCGTTCTTTAATCAGACCTGAGCTCCACAAAACTCAGCTCAGTCAGCACATCAGGTCCTTTTTATTTTGCCTGTAGCTGCTCAAACATCTGAACATCATCATTCTGAGTCCCGCTGAGGACTCTGTGTGTGTTTGTCTTTATATTTGTTACCTTGTAAGACCCACTTTTCCAAGACATGCATGGTGACGCAGTTGGTAGAGCTGCTGTCTCTCAGCGAGCAGGTCGCCCCATTAAAAAATCCTGGTCCGGGGGCCTTTCTGGGTGAAGTTTGCATGTTCTGTCCGTGCATGCGTGGGTTTTCACCGGGTACTCCAGTTTCCTCCCACAGACCAAAAACATGCATGTTAGACTGATTGGTAACTCTAAATTGTCCCTAGGTGTGAGTGAGAGAGTCAGTGGTTGTTTGTCTCGTTTGTCTCTATGTGTCCCTGTGATGGACTGGAGACCTGTCCAGGATGTACCCTCTAGCACAGTGATGACTGGATATGGGCACCAGTGACCCCTGCAACCCTAAAAGGGAGAAGTGGGTAAAGATCATGGATGGATGTACACTACATTGTGAGGACCAACTGCTCCTTATGAGGTCCAAAGCCCAGGCCCGATGAGAAGAAGTACTGATGGTGTGTTAGGAGTTAGGTTTAGGACTAAGGTGTGAAATAGGGATGGGTTAGGTTTAGAGTTAGGTATGTACTGGTTAGGTTTAGAGTTAGGTATGTACTGTTAATGGTTAGGGTTAGAGTTAGGTATGTAGTTAATGGTTAGGGTTAGAGTTAGGTATGTAGTTAATGGTTAGGGTTAGAGTTATGTATGTACTGTTAATGGTTAGGGTTAGAGTTAGGTATGTACTGTTAATGGTTAGGGTTAGGGTAAGGGTATGAATGAAAAATGAATGGAAGTCATTGTAAAGTCCCCGTAAAGATGGAAAGACAAACTTGTGTGTGTGTTTGTCTGTCAAGTGAAAGTGCCAGCTGATTTTACCAGGAATGCTTTGCAGCTTGCAAGCTTTGTGTTATAAATACTCTGACACACGGGTGTCAGTTACACGACAGCCGAAAGCAGCTGCTGAACAGACGAGCGCTGAGCCACTCCCTGCTCTGTAGGATCACCTGGCTCTGTGTGAGGGATTCCACGCAACAAGCCACCTGTCCTGTGAGCTCACTGAGCCTTAGGAAGGATCCAAACACAACCTGCTGAAGACCCACTTCTTCTGTTACAGTGTGTTTGGTCACCAAAAAAAAACCTGCTAATGGCCACAGAGAGAGCTGGAAGAAACATGATGTGTGTTTGGGGCTTTATTGATCCTGTTGGCCTGTAGATCTAGAAAAAGTTGGACTTGAATGTTTGCACAGATGTGCTTTTTCTTTTCCGATCATCTTACTGAGTCCTTGGTGCTTTTAACACTTTTGAAGTCCATTTGTTTTGAATTTTTTAATTTGGCAAAGCAATGTTTTACTTTATGTCTGTCTTGAAAAACAAGTGATATACTGACGTTCATTTTAATGTGAGGCTGCATCTGGGTGTAAGAAAGGTTCCTTTAGAAAACTGGCTTGCCTTGTCAAACTTCAAGATGGCTGCTGCCATATATGTAAATGGACTGTACTTCTATAGCATCTTTCTATCTTATCAAGACACTCAAAGCGCTTTACAACACAATCTGTGCCCATACCGTACCCATTCATACAGCACTCTACTAGATCTATACAAAGAATAATCAGAGCTTTATCACATTCAAACACTGATGAGACACACATCAGAGGCAATGAGGGGTTCAGTGTCTTGCCCAGGGACATTTCAGCAGGTGACTGCTGGTGGAATCGAACCCCCAACTCTTGCTGGAGGACTGCTCTAACCACTCAGCCACAGCCACCCATGGCTGGTCCATGGTCATGTATATATGTATAAACTTTGAGAGTTGGATGACTTGAAAAATAAGCAACATGCTTACATCAGTTTTGGTGTCTAGCTTCATCAAGAAGTAAGAAAGGTCACTATCAAAAATTAAATTGGCAAGTCAAAATCCAAGATGGCCACCACCATATATGTGCCTTTTAGTTTTTATATTGTGTAAAAGTATAATTTCCTCAAATGATTGGGGTGGCCCTTGAAGGGGCCAGAGATTAATTAGTCTTGGCCTTGGCCACCTCCCTGGCTCTGCCATTGCACCTGGTCATGGATACACTTGCTCCTTCCACTTGCCAGGATCCATCACTCTATGTTGCCTTGATCAAGAAAAAGATTCAGTGAGACTGCAACAAAAAATATCACAATTTGGACTCATCAACTAGTCAACAGTCGCAGACCAATGAGAAAGTAAGAACCATTGGCTCCCGAATCTCACCCAGTATTCTTTTCAAATTTGGGCAGAGGTGGAAAGAGTACTGAAAATTTGTACTCAAGTACAAATACTGTTACACTGCTTAAATTGTACTCAAGTACAAGTAAAAGTACTGGAGTTATAAAACAAAAACACTTAAGTAAAAGTACAAATACTCTTCTCAAAAACTACTCAGAATATTAATTACTTTTTAACCAGTTGATGTTTTATTGTGTTGTCAGTAGAAGTCATTCACTTTGATTCACTGTATATAATAAATATAAATATAATCGCTACAGTCAAAGCTCATTTCTCAGACGCTCAGAAGCTCCGTCTTATTTTAGTACCAGACAAACCGATGGCAGTGATAAGATCTAAGATCTTTGCATACTTAGCCAAACTAATAACCCGCACATACAAACAGTAAAACAGCAACATCATACAGGAAGCTGTAAAACCTCGGATAAAACCAATATGTGTTTGGAGATTAGATGAAATGTTGTAGCTGCTATCACCGTAGAGATCAAACAACGTTTGCATCTGGACACTGTCTCCTTTTCACCCTCTGAGCATGAAAACTTCCTCCAGGTACGACCACTCGTCCTCAGTCTTTACCTCGTCATTGTCTCTGTTGTTGTCCTCTGTCTCCATTTTGGCTTTTTCTCCAACTCTTCAGTCCATAAATAACTCTCTACGGAGTTGTCCTTTGCTTACGTCATAGGTGATTGGTGCATCTGCGATCTGAGCCTTATTGGCTACAAAGATGCAGATGAACGTTTTTTTTCATTCAACCTTTATTTAAACAGATAAATCACATTGAGCCTCGAAGACTCATTTACAAGTGAGACCTGTTTAGACAAACAGTTTGAATATTAATTCAAATTGCGGCCGCACTCAGTAGCAACTTCTGATTTTAAAAGTAGCCATGTAGATTACATGGTCTAAATTGTACTTAAGTATGAGTACAATTACACACTTGAAAGAAATACTCATAAAAGTACAAGTACCCAAAAATCCACTTAATCACAGTAATGTGAGTATTTGTAATTCTTTACTTCCACCCCTGAATTTATTTATTTATTTATTTTCCTTTTAAGTCCTTTTTGGTTTGTGCTAAGGCTGCAAACACTTTGGTTCACGTAGTTCAGGTGTTGACTAAGGAAGTAAAGATGTGTGATTCTGCTGTCCTTCACTGTCCGTGTGAGTGTTTGGAGCTGCAGCAGCGTCAAGTTTGACCCCGCAGAAAAAAGAAACCGAGGACGGTGTGTTTCCCGTCCCCACGGCAGTGAAAGAACAAATTAACGTTAAATCTATGGGAGTGCGCTCCATCACTGGGAGGCGCTGACACGCAGCTCCAAACACTCCAGAGGATCGATGCTGACAGAGCAGGTGGTCTGCAAGGAGGATGTAGGAGGTGGTGGTGGGGTGTTCAGTGTTCAGTGGTGTGGATCTAGTTCCGTGTTAATCCTACAGAAAATAGCTCAGAGCACACTGCTGTCCTTCAGCAAACCTGCAGAGGTTGTAATTGAAGAGAATGAAGCACGTGTTGACACAAACAGCAATGATGAAATGTGTGTGTTGTGGAGTAAATAAATAGAACAACCTGTTGGACTTTACATGGTCGAAGAAAAGCACTGCTCTTTAATTAATGAACATGATAACGAGGTATAGAAACATGGGCTTTATTGGCACCAAGAATTTAGCAGAATATAAGTGGAACACGTCCACATTGTTTATCAAACAGCTGAGCTTTCAGAGCTGAGAGAGAACATGTAGAAGATGCACAATGAACATTCAGGCTTTAATTGTCTCTTTGCTGCCTGAATGCGGAAGAAAAATGGATGCACTTAGGCTGAAATGAATAAAAATGACCAATTTGGGAAGATAAAGCACAACCCATGTTTCTTTTCTCACTTTCCTCATGAGCACTGCAGCATTAGATGGATGGGGCATTCCAAACAGCCACCACCAGGTTGTTTGTTCCTTCATTAAAATAGATGGGCTAACAAAGCAGCCCGAGCTGCTTTGTCCTTGTATTGTAACTGTGTGGCAGCTCAGAAGAATACCTGAACTGCCTCCAGTGTTTGCTGTCATTCTGAACATTTCTCATTAGACATGGGTATGAGATAAAAGTATGATGACTTTGAGCACAAACACCAGTTTCCTTGTTTTAAAGCGTTTAAAAATGAATACTTTATTTGTGTTACTGTATAAAAACATCCAGTTTCTATTACAGTATGTCTGCTGCATAAATAACACACTGCTTGTTGCATGTCACTATTTAAAACCAGTTTAAGTGTTTTCCTGCCTTCAGAACAGATTTCAAACCAATTTGTGATCTGCATTTGTATGCCAACATTTTTATTTACGATGGTTTTCAAGATCAAGGCACATTTTATTCAATTCAGTCACAAGTGTAGACATTCGTTTAAAAATTACCACCATAGAGTCATGTGCCAAAGAACACACTGTTGTTTTATAGGAACACACGTGACACCACCAGTTCATTTTTTTAATTATTATAAAGTATTGGTTAGAAAACTGCTTCTTCTCCACCGTTCTGCTCTTTGTAAGAAAACATTGAGAGCCCGACAGATGAAAAATAGTAATAAATTGGTTATTATTAGAGATGCATTATATTGGATTTTTGGCCGAGATCCGATATTGAACTTTAACTCTAATATCGGCTGATACCGATACCATGCCGATAATATTGTTCTTCCCTAGTTATTAGCCTTTGAGGCACCAGCTGTTTTTATTTCACTGCTAGCTCTTATAACAAATCCATCCATGATCTTTAACCATTTCTTCCTTTTTGGGTCGCGGGGTCACTGGTGTCCATATCCAGCAATCACTGTGCAAGAAATGGGGGACACCCTGGACAGGTCTCCAGTCCATCACAGAGACACATAGAGACAAACGAGACAAACAACCATTCACTCTCTCACTCACACCTAGAGACAATTTAGAGTTACCAATCAGACTAACATGTTTTTGGTTTGTGAGTACCCAGAGAAAACCCATGCATGCACACAACATACAAGCTCCACCCAGAAAGATCCCGAGCCCGGATTTGATCCTGCAACTTTCTCATTGAGAGGCAGCCTCACCGTGTTGCCCGTTATCTCATTTTAGGACTTTTAATCAATAAGAATGTTAGGACAGAAAGATTTTGTAGTTTTCAAAAATATTCCTTGAAACCGATCACCAGGGGCGGCACGGTGGCGCAGTTGTTAGAGCTGCTGCCTCTCAGTGAGAAGGTTGCCCATTCAAATCCCGGCTCGGGACCTTTCTGTGTGGAGTTTGCATGTTCTCTCCGTGCATGCGTGGGTTTCCTCCCACAGACTAAAAACATGCATGTTAGGCTAATTGGTAACTCTAAATTGTCTCTAGGTGTGAGTGAGAGAGTGAATGGTTGTTTGTCTCATTTGTCTCTATGTGTCCCTGTGATGGACTGGAGACATGTCCAGGGTGGCCCCCGTGACCCAAAAAGGAAGAAGCGGGTAAAGATCGTGAATGGGGATGGACGAATCTATAACCAGCCTATGCCTAAAGATCTTTTTATAATTTAAAAACAATTGTAATTTACAAAAAAACATAAACAAGGGCCTGTGAATTAAAGTAAACCATGTCGGCGTACATTTTCAACTGCAGCATGACAAAAGAAATAAATCAAAGCTTTTATTATTTATGTATTATTAAAAAGCTGTATTTATCAGCTAGAAGCTAAATATAACAAAAAGCTAGCTAAAAGTAGCAGAACTGGATCTAAAACACAAAATAGCAAAAGTCTATCCACAAGTTAAAAAGACAAACACATGTAAAGGACATTAAACAAGTTTTCTAAAAGAACACTGTTGAAGGCATGTTAGAGAGCTCAGTGCTGTTCTATGGGGAACATATTTGTAAGTAAAAGCATTTGTGATATGCATAAAAGATACAAGAATTAAAAGTCATAACCAGATGAATGTCTAAAATAGTAAAATTTTACAGACAGAGATTGTAAAGGAGTACAGAGCAGGATGTGGAAGCAGAATCAGAAGTTGCACAATTACCGAGGCTGTTCGGTCTTTAGAGATGACACATTTCAAGGTCCACAAGTTCTCAGATTTGTTGGACATGATGCTCAGTTTCTTGGTGTGTGTTGAGAGCCACGTTTGTTGCGGCAGACAGACCACCCCAGACAATTATTGCCTCGTGTAATATTTTCACTACATTAACCTACCAGCTCCTACCCGTCACCACCGCCCTGTTAACTGAGCTGCCAGCGCTGCCAGAATGTTTTGGCCCGGACCCTCAAGGCGTTTTTGTGGAGAGAAATGAGACTGACTTGGATTCTCCAGGTGAGAGGAATGTGTGTGTTTTATCGTCCATTGACAACACGTCATTACTGAGCAGATGGAGTAATGCCAGCAGTCGCCACGCCGCCTGTCAAGCTGATCGCTGAACACGTTAAACAATAAAGTTAATTTGCTCACTTTTACACCGTGCCACTGAATGGTGTCCAATAAAGTTCTTTTAAGAGGAAGCAGATGTTACTCAGTCTTATTTTTTGTTTCTTGCTACATAATAGGAGACTAGATGAAATGCTTCATGAGATCTGTCAAGCAGCTCGGAGGAATACATTTACAGAACACAGAGGCTTCATCCACATTCACATGTGGGACTGCAGATATGCTAAGTGTTCAGTAATCAGAGGTAGACCAAGGACCTGCTCCAGGAACATCAAGGATACAGAGCTAGTGCTTTGTGAAGAAATGAATATTGTTCACTAGTGTTAAACAATAAAAACAATCACTAGAATCAGTTTGGGTCATAAAATGCCAAAACAAAATCCTACAAAGTTAAGTCAGGTCCTCTGGATGGTTTCTTTTTTGTTGAAACATTTTGTCTTTCATCCAAATGACTTCATCAGTCTGAGGAGCCACAACAAACTCAGTCTTATAAACAGCACCCTCACATGGTGGCTCAACTTGTTTGATGGGGCTCAGATGGTTTCTGTAGTCCACCCTCTCCCCCGCTGACTCCTCTGAAACAGCGATAGCTAAAATGGTTCAAAACATCAAAGTCCATGCTCAATAATCCAGGTAAAAAAAAATCCAACAACATTAAGTCAGGTCCTCTGGACAGTTTCTTTTCATTCATCAAATTGGTGGACCCACTATGTGAAGGTGCTTTTAAGACAGTTTGTTGTGGCTCCTCGGACTGATGAAGTCTTCTGGATGTAAGACAAAACGTTTCAACAAATTAAACTGTCCAGAGGACCTGACTTAACTTTGTTGTATTTTTTTTTACCTGGATTACTGAGCATGAACTTTGAAGATGAAACAAAATGTTTTTAATCCCTTGTTGTAGGATTCTGTGGTCTGTGGCGCCCTTAGCTGGTTTGGTAGAGTAAAAGGCTCCGTCCTCCAGTGGTGAGCTTAGATCTGGGAATATGACGATGGGATGAGTTGTTGAAATGGAGAGAACAAATTTTGATGTGTGGAATGAGCAACTCCTTAAGTAAAGGAGAACCCTGCATGGATACACTGGTGTGTCAGAAAGCAGATCTTGTACTGGATTCTAGCAGAGACAGGAAGTCCACGTAGAGAACACTAGACTAGTGTGAACATGGGACTCAAAGGAAAGGTGAGGATCAAACGTATTGTCCTGACAAGAAAAGGTTTTAGCAGTTCAGGGAGGTGACTGAAGCTGACAGGGAGAGCCAACCAACATGGTGTCAGTTTTGGAGCTGTTCAGTTGAAGATATTTTTATGCAGCCCTGAACTGTCACATGACAGTTACCGTACTTGCCGCTGTACATGTCGCACCGCTGTATAAATCACATCTATTATGAGTCACCGCTGACGCATCGCGTTTGTTACGTGTCACCGCTGACCACCCGGAAACGTGGGCCGGTGTTGTGCCAAAAATCGATTGGCCAAATGGCGGCTGCGGGAGCGTACACGTGACGACTTTAACAAGATTTTAACAAGATTTTAACAAGATTAACACTTAAAAACAATTATTTGTTTGCTCAAAATTATAGTAAAGGTGTGTCTCAGTTGAACTTTCCCTTAACAAACGCACTTTAATGGTCAAATCAGCTGCATTTCACCTGGGCGGTGCGGCGAAATGCAGCTGATTTGACTTTTGCTCCAGGAGTTCCATAGCGAGACAAAGGTGGTTTGGTATGGCAAGCCAAGTGTCTCATTAATAACCACTTGTACCTATTAATGAGACACTTGGTCTGCCATATTACTCGAGGGCCCTCTAGTGGTTGAAAATGGTAGTGTTCAATATTTTCAATATTTTCCATGTCAGAATGAATGACATCGCCAGATCAAAGACAAAAATTGGTTTATGAATACGGAAAAAACATAAATAAGTCGCTTCGCTGTATAAGTCGCAGGACTTGCAAACTTATGCAAAAAAGTGTGACTTATACGGCAAAAAATATGGTATTTTTAAAGCACATTTTAGCCTGCCCAGGTTTTGCAAATCACTTTACAGAGTTTTTCATTCACACATTCGTACAGAGTGTTTATCTATTTTTAAAACATATAAGCAGCAGTTTTTAATAGTCTGTACCTACAGTGCCGTCATAGCCAACCAGGCTACTCAGTAAAGTGCTTTACAACACAATCTGTGCCCTCACATTCAAACAGCACTCAACGACATCTCTACAAAACTAATGTGAATAAATCATTCTATAGTGTCTAATCAGTTGTTTACATCACATTCATACATTTATGGGAGACACACTTGAGGCAATGAGAGGTTAAGTGTCTTGCCAGGGGACACTTGGACATGTGACTGAATACTGCCAGGAATCAAACCTCAGACCCTCGTTGGAGGATGACTGCTCTAACCACTAAACAGTTCAAGCACATTGTGCTCGTCTGTGTGTTCACAGTAAACACACAGACGAGCACACGCATTACTGTTGGACACCAAAAGGCTAAAAGGGTGACTGAGAATTTTTTTTGATTAAACAGGTTCAGATGAATGTTGCATGAAAAAACTTAAAACTTAACTTGATTTTGATAGTTTTTGCAGTTTCATGTCGTGTGCTTATGGAAGCAGTTAAAGAGAATATACTGTAAAAGTAAATCATAAAATTGCATCTAAATTTATACTCGGAACACTTCCGACTGATGGTGGGTGAAGGTGTAATGTCTGGAGGGGGATTTTCCTTTCAGGGATAATTTGCTTCGACGTTCTAGAAGAATCTGTTCTCAGATGTGACCAACCTGTTGGAAATGACAGCTAAGATTGATGGGACAGAGTCCTGTAACTGTTGGCTCGTATTAGAGATGACGTTTACACCAAGATGAGATATGGACGGGTGGGATTGTTCTGCAGAGACGGCCGCCTGTCCATTTACTGCAGCACTGATTCTGCTTCGGCTGCCATTACCTTTCAGATCTGTCACCGCCGCTGACAGCCAACCATGAATAATTTGTCTGATTCTTCCTCGATAAGCTTGTGTTGCTTTGCAGACAGTGCGTTCACATTTTGCTGCTGGACCTATTGTCTGAATCATTTCCCAGCCTCAGAACCCTGTGGTCCGTGCTGTCACGTTTGATGGGGAGCTGCTGATCGCAGCTGGGTGATCGGCTGTAGATGACGAAAGTTAGCCAGGTATGGGGTTAGAGGTCAGCCGCAAGATGACTTTTGTGGTTCTGTGGTTCTTGATTTTCATGACATCATCATGACAAAATGTGGGAAAAGCATGCTTTGACTACATGAGGCACCTTCAGGAAAATATTAAAGGAGTTGTCCTTTGGCCAGTGAGCCACTGGAAATTCTGTGATGGCCAAAGATTATTCTACATGGCCAATGTTTTTGAACCATCTATTCATTCATCTTTACCTTCTTTTTGGTAGTTGGTGTTTTGCCTTGTGATCTAGGCAGAGCTTAATTTGAGCCAGATCCTCTCAGAACATGATCCGGGAACTCTTATTTTGACAGGGTGTGTTCTGGTAACGGTTTGCTTGGATCTGGTAACTCTCAGGCTTACTAAAACTTAATAATAAAGTTATGAACAAATTTGACTGCCTTGAATGAATAAAACCTATATTGCATATGTAAACTGAAAATAATTACATAAACACTCATTTTAAACACAACAGCCACTTACGAGCCTCCTAATATCACATAATTCAGGTCTCTCTTGTAAATGAGTCCCCAAGGCTCAATGGGATTAACCTGTCTAAATAAAGGTTGAATGAAAAAAGAAAAAATAAGAGCTGCCCTTTAAGTAATCACTTCCGCCTCTACCCTTAAAAAAATCTCCGCCCCTGGGGGGCGGGACTAGAATGCTTGAGAGAAGCAGAGCATTCACAGGAGGAGAGAGTTGGCTACTTCTTATGGCTCTCTAAACAAGTTATTGAATCAAGTGTTTACTTATGGAGGTAAACACAGATGTTTAACAACCTGTTGAAATTTAACACTATAATGCTGGAAATAGCATCTACTTTATTCAAAATTTATTTTCTTTTTATTTCAATCTTTTTTTCAAACCCCACCCACTTTTTCTTTTTGTTTTGCAGAGGTCACTGGTGTCCACATCCAGCAGTCACTTTGAGAGAGGCAGGGGACACCCTGGACTGGTCTCCAGTCCATAACCGGGACACTTAGAACCAAATAACCACATTCACTCTCTCATTCAAACCTAGGGACGATTTAGAGTTACCAATCAGTCTAACATGCATGTTTTTGGTCTGTGGGAGGAAACCGGAGTACCCGGAGAAAACCCACGCATGCACGGAGAGAACATGCAAACTCCACCCAGAAAGGTCCCCGGTCGGGATTTGAACCGTTGACCTTCTTGCTGAGAGGAGGCAGCTCTACCAGCTGAGCCACCGTGCTGCCTATTGTTTCTAATAATTTTTAACAAGTGTGAATTGTAGGTTTCTATGTGAATCACAAACATTTAGAACAAGAAGGAATGTCTTTTTCATAAAACACAGTTTGTTTTGGAAAAAATATATGAAAAACTTTTTTAAAATAAAAAATACTGAAACACATTCTCTTTAAAAAAAAGAAATCTATCAATAGTATGTAAAGTGTGATTTATTTTTAACGGATTTACTGAAACTGTCAATCCACCATATAACAAGATGGTTTTGTGTAAAATGATTGTGACATCATAAAAAAAAAAATCAGAATTTGGAGAAAACAAAAAATCAATCAGACCCTTAAAAACCCATTTTGTGATAAAAACATATATAATAATTAAACAAATGTAGCTGGGCATATTTATTATATGCATATAAAGTATACCCACACAGAACGGTGTCCGGCAAATTTATGTGACTGCTCCACAGTTGATTCGCTCACTTCTCTTCTGGAAGAGGGGGATGACTGCAAGATGCAGAAAGCCATTTCGTTTCAGCTCTGATATCTCAGCTTCTTATATTCCAGTGTTTTTCTTTTGGGGCTCACATTTAGTCTCCCATGTCATTAATGAAGAAAACCACAGCGCTGATAAAGCCAAGTTAGATTAACTACCAGATGACAAACTCTAACCTCCTCGTGTCTTATTCATATTTTAAAAAATGCCAAAAAATCCTGATGTGGAACGAAGCCTGGGATGTGTAAGTCCCAAGGCAGCTGCAGATATTAGTCTTTAAAAAATAGCTGTTTAAAGTTATCAAACCTCTGGGCCTCCCAGTGTCCCCATGGCACAAGAGGTATTAAAAATTTATAGAAAAGTTGGAAGGAAAAAGGAGTCAGATTATATAAAAAGTAGTGTGACATGCCCCTCGCTGCAGCAGTACCTGCTCCCCCTGCCAAGGTTAGCACTGACCCTCCTGTGCACAGGGGGTGGGGGCGGGTTGTGTCTGCAGCATAAACAGCAACACCTGTGTGACTGCTGGAGCTGTGGGAGGTCTTCATCACTGCCAACTTTCTCTTCTTTTACCGTGAGCTTGAATTGATGCCAGTTTTGGGGCTGCAGAGATAAAAATAGGATCTTACAGTGTGATAGTCAACATGACGAGGAGGGATGGAGCAGCTTCTGCTGAGCTGCTTTACGAAACATCCAAGCAAACAAAGCTACTCCGAGGCTGGTTGTTTCTTAGGCATTATTGCTCATCTTGGGCTTTTGTTGACGGGTGATAATGTTTTTACCTGAGACTGTATGGTTAGGCTAGGTTTGGTTTATTTGTCATATGCAGATCAACACAAGGTCAACAATGCAATGAAATGCTCAGCACGAGAAGAACCGTCTCGACTCACCAAAAAAAACCCAACAATAAATACCAAAGCATGCAACAAAAATACAGAAACAAGGCGACAAAAGTGAAAAAGAAATAAATCTACAGCAGCATGGTCCTATTAGCAGTGAGGTTCTTTTAGCAGTCTCGTTAGCAGCATGCTACTGTTAGCAGTGAGGCTATTTTAACAACATGGTGCAGTTAGCAGCATGGTACCATTAGCAGTGAGGTTATTTCAGCAACATGGTCCAGTTAGCAGCATGGTACTGTTAGCAGTGAGGTTAGCAGTAGGGATGGGGCCGATCCGATCCAGTATCGGTATCGGCCTCCGATACCAGCATAATTTACGTATCGGATTTTCCGATCCACCTGCCGATATTTCCGATCCATGCATGTCTGTGGTTGCGCTGCATGTTAGCTTCAAACTACGGAATGGATTTCCTGAACGGAGGTGTGTCTCATGAACCCAGAGTAATAAGACCCGCCTCACATTCAGGAAATCCAGTTTGTAGTTTGCAGCCAGCTACAACGTGAGGACTGAGTTAGCAGCACTGTGGCTAACAGCTAACAAACTTTTCATCTAAACATGTCCGCTGTGTGGAAGTATTTTACACTAGAAACACCACAAAACAAGACAGCATCATGCAATGTCTGCAGAGCCATAGCGCCACATTAAACCGCGGTAAAGTTAGTTTTACGATGGACATTCGAGCTCCGTGGAAATCGCATCTACTTTATTCAAAATTTTCAGGGGGAGGACCCCCAGACCTCCACCACCACCACCACCCCCACCGCTAGCCTGCCCACTATCTGCGTTCTGGCATCGATTGGTTAACAAATTAAGCCCTGCAATGTGTGTATACCTGTGTCTGTCTTTTAGAAAAATATTTCTTGAACCACTGGACAAATTTCTGATTTCAAAGTTCTAGAATTGCACCACTCAATGTGGCTGCATGTTGGAGCAGCTCTGTTACTTTCATTCTGAGATTTTGCTTTTGAAAACTTTTATTCCTCTTTTTCTGGATGTAAATCACATTTTTTGGATGGTTGTTTCCTCTGGTATCAGATGCTGTGCAGCTGGAAGGATTTTTACTGAAACTTTTTTATTTTTGGACATTTGTTATGATGTGTAACCATGGCAACAAGGCAGTTTTCTACAACCAACAGCAGCTGATTAACATCTCAAAAGCTCAAATAATATCTCAACTACTGCCCCAAATCTCAAATGAGTTGAAAATGATGTTCTATGGATGCAGTCTCATCTACCTGACAGCTGTGCTCGAGTGTCTGACCACTGAGATCCTGGAACTAGCAGGAAACACGGCTCATGACAGCTGAAGGACAGGATCGTCCCTCAGCACCTACAGTTGGATGTCCGCAGCAATGAGGAGCTCAGCAGACTGCTGGGAGGAGTGGCCATCACTCTGGGAGGAGTTCTGCCCAGCATTCAGGTGGTCCTACAGCCCGGGGGAACCGAGAGGCCAGTCGAGTCTGGGTGGATGGATTAGACTGCATCTGCAGCCAGTTTCTCAGGATCCACTGTAGGATGGACCTTTACAAGAGATCCTTCCTGTCTACAGCCATCAGTGTCTATAACATCTCTTAATGAAATGAGGATAACGGGTTACAACAACAAATATTTTCCCTTTGGGATTAATAACGTATTTTTGAATTGAATTGAATTTAAATGAAACTTTCAGGATGGCTGTAAATCAGTTTACTAGATGTGCTGAAGTTTAGTGTGTTTAAAGGTGTTTATTTACCATTAGTGGATCACAGGAACACAGGAGGGAGTTGCAGGAGAGGAGTTGAGTATATTTTCTTGATATATTTGTTGTTCAGAAAAAAGGATTAGTTAAGCTTACCTGTAGGTGAGTGGACTATAAGAGTGGAGAGTGTCAGGATGGACCTCAAAGCTGGATTGTGAGATGTTTGGCTGTTTGTCTTATGGAGGTTTTGCAAGTGGCAGTTCCAAATTCACCTCTTGCTCTTGCCGAGATCGGAAGCTTTTCCCATCCCGTCCCTCTCCGCTTTGCTGCTCTGTCTGTGAAACTGCTTCTGAGTCTCTCTTGCATATCTTCCAAACCGTAATTATGGACTTGTTTTGATCAGTTGGTCCCTAAACACAATTGATAATCATTTCTTCGAAGAGAAGACAGGCAAGCCGATTTGCCCTGTTGGCACGCACGCAGCTGGATATCTCATCGACTTGGAAGACTTGATGATGTGGCTAGCTCTGCTGCCATTTGTGGATTTTAAGGACGCATATTTAATTGGATTTACGATAACTGGTTCCTTCTTTTTGGATTTGGCTGGTTGCTGCTTTTATCTACAATCAAGGAAGTCGTCGGCAGCAAATTGGGACCCGATCACACTGCTTGCCTTTATGATGGCTTGGATCGTGTCTCGAGTACCCAGACTCAAATGCTTTGGGCAGAATGGATCAGATCTCAGGGATTTTACTCAGTCATGTTCCATCGGTGTGGCCATGTAATTTGGACATTTCTGAACTGAGTGGACCAACACAGACTCAAAGTAGATGCCATTAAGTTCTGCCTGTCCCCAAAACAACTGTGTGTTTATCTGAATTTGGCTCCCTTGGCTGGCTTTGAAGGCCGCCTTATCTGAATTTGCCTGGAGAACATGTGATCTGATGCTCACCACCTCCTCCCTGAGGAATTTCCAACTGATAACCAGATGAAACCAGCTGAATAAACTTTGTGTCATCATTTCAGGACTCTTGGATTCTCATAGTCGTTATTCTTGGCCATTCCTCGACATACCTCGAGAATGTTTATGGATCTCATCGGAGAACATTGACTGATTATTACATCTTTATCAGAACTCTTACAGTGCCCTCGCAAGCATCTATGATCATGCTGACCGCTCTCGCCTCCCCCCTCTGCAGAATGTCTACGTCAATATGTGCTTGTTTGTGTGAGGTGTTTTTTTAATATCAGTTTTTTTCTTCTCAGGCAGGAAAAAAAAGTCTGATAGGAATTTTTCGCCTCCAATTCCTACTTGTCCAGTTTCACTTCTTTTTGTCTGTCTAAACAGGTCTCACTTGTAAATGAGTCTTCTAGGCTCAATGTGACTTATCTGTCTAAATAAAGGTTGAATGAATGAAAAAATAGAACGGATCCAAGGAGACTCTGGGAGTTCGAGCCAAGAGACGACTCCAGGATTACCCAGGGAGCGAGGGACTGAATAACAGGAGCTACAAGGAACACAGAGAGGAAAAAATGTTAGAGGAATCTTGGGTCAGAAAGATCTCCATGAGGGCTGGACACAGTACTGGATATTAGACAATGTTCCAGCAGAGTAGTTGATACAAGCAGCCCTGTGGGTTCCCGTCAGCAGACTGAAGACGGCTGTGGTTAATTGGCTCTGCTTTGCCAATTAGGAGCTGAAAGAAGTGTTAGTGGTTGGAAAAACCCAGAATCTCCACACAAGTTAAGGATAAGTCACTCGTAGGTGATATTTTTGTTCTTCTCATTAGCAATAGGATATGTAAGAGTCTTCCACTTGATTTTTTTATTCCATCTACAGTGTATGCCAGCATGTTGAATCAAAATTTAATGTTGGCATAACTTGTCTAAAATGTTAATCAAGGGAGAGTACCACTATGGCAGGGACTTTACTTTATGCTATGGTCTTGTGGAAATGTATTTCAAACCATCTGCAATAAACTATGTTAAAAATGTTACAAAAAGCCAAATTGTTTCAGATTTTTGAAGTGGATAGTAATTGTGTACGAACAACACGACATGTTAAAGAATTTACACAATTGTGCTTTTATTTGCATAACTCATTCAATGTTGAGGACCCCATTGTGGCTTTGAGAGTCCCCAGTGTTAGCAAAATAGTAGCAATAATCTAAAAAGGAAGCAATTATGCTGAAGATTTCAGCCTATAAAGTGTTTGAAGGATTCCAAGAGCTCTGTTTTACTATGTAAGAAATTGTAAATAATTGTAAATACATTTACATTTCAAAAATCAAAGTCATCCCAATAACATTCGTAATGAGATGAACATTTTGATCCAGATGTGGAGTGATGATTGAATATTCAAATTCTAAATACAATGTGAAAATTCAAAGGAATGATGTGACCATTTCATCCATTCTGGATGCTTCTTCTTGTTCTTGATCCTTGATTCTTGTTGTTTCTTAATGGTGCTTTTCAAATCTGGATACTTAATTTAATACAACACCTACCACACTGCAAAAAAACAACACAATTACAACAACAAAAAACTAGTGAAAAAGTAAAAAAAAAAAAAACTAAAAGAGTCTCAGGTGTCTGTTTATCCTATTGTAGTTTATTTTTGAAATAAAAGTTGAAACTATGGTCTTGTGTGAGCTTAACTTTTAGTTGTACAGTTTTGATTTAAAAATAATGATTCCACACCTTTTAGTAGTTCATATGTTTCCTATTCTGGTTTCCTTTTTGACATCCTTGAGGAAGGGTTGCTTTGGCGATGGTTCATTCAACAGTGGTGGTAATTTGGCAGAGAAAACAAGCAGAAACACCTGGGCCAACATCTGCTCTGCTTTCTTTCCAAATGTCACATCACAGCAGGTTGCAGCCGTGTGGCCTTTGCACTCAGACATGAAAGCAAAGGATTACATTCACCGTGAAGGAATGGACAACTCATCCTGAGTGGGACTGAACCAGTGGGATCATCTTTACACCCGCAGAAGAACATGTTGGATCATTTTAGGTGTGCACATTAAAAATCTGGAAAAGGGTGGATTGCTCTCTTCAGGTCGAGGGTGAGGTTCTGCCTCAAGTGGAGGAGTTCAAGTATCTCATGGTTTTGTTCTCAGTGAGGGAAGAATGGAGCGTGAGATTGACAGACGGATTGGTGCAGCGTCTGCAGTACAGTAGTCCCTCGCTACTTCGCAGTTTGTTTATCGCGGAATTGTTCTATCGTCGTTTTTCAAAATAAGATTGGACTTGACACACAACTGGCTGATTGATGGTTGAGCCACACGATC
>NC_056516.1:12571340-12572523 GCF_014905685.2 Nematolebias whitei | reverse complement strand
TAAAAACACTTGTCTTTCATTGGTGGGATGAAATATGCTAATTTTTTGGGACAGGCATTTTGGGTTTTCATGAGCTGTATGCCATAATCATCAGTATTAAAACAATTAAAGACCTGAAATATTTCAGTTGGTGTGCAATGAATCTGAAATATATGAAAGTTTCATTTTTATCATTACATTGTGGAAAATAATGACCTTTATCACAATATGCTAATTTTTTGAGAAGGACCTGTAATCCTTTTTTTCTGAACAACAAATATATCAAGAAAATATACTCAACTCCTCTCCTGCAACTCCCTCCTGTGTTCCTGTGATCCACTAATGGTAAATAAACACCTTTAAACACACTAAACTTCAGCACATCTAGTAAACTGATTTACAGCCATCCTGAAAGTTTCATTTAAATTCAATTCAATTCAATTAAAAAATACATTATTAATCCCAAAGGGAAAATATTTGTTGTTGTAACCCATTATCCTCATTTCATTAAGAGATGTTATAGACACTGATGGCTGTAGACAGGAAGGATCTCTTGTAAAGGTCCATCCCACAGTGGATCTTAAGAAACTGGCTGCAGATGCAGTCCAATCCATCCACCCAGACTCGGCTGGGAGGAGTGGCCATCGCTCGCTCCTCCCAGCAGTCTGCCGAGCTCCTCGTCGCTGTGGACATATAACTGTAGGTGCTGAGGGACGATCCTGTCCTTCAGCTGTCATGAGCCGTGTTTCCTGCTAGTTCCAGGATCTCAGTGGTCAGACACTCGAGCACAGCTGGCAGGTAGATGAGAATGCATCCACAGAACATCATTTTCAACTCATTTGAGATTTGGGGCAGTAGCTGAGATATTATTTGAGCTTTTCAGATGTTAATCAGCTGCTGGTTGTAGAAAACTGCCTTGTTGCCATGGTTACACATCATAACAAATGTCCAAAACTAAAAAAGTTTCAGTAAAAATCCTTCCAGCTGCACAGCATCTGATACCAGAGGAAACAATCATCCAAAAAATGTGATTTACATCCAGAAAAAGAGGAATTAAAGTTTCCAAAAGCAAAATCTCAGAATGAAAGTAACAGAGCTGCTCCAACATGCAGCCACCTTGAGTGGTGCAATTCTAGAACTTTGAACTTTGAAATCAAAAATTTGTCCAGTGGTTCAAGAAATATTTTTCTAAAAGACAGACACA
>NC_056516.1:12568538-12571240 GCF_014905685.2 Nematolebias whitei | reverse complement strand
CTGTGATCGGAAGATCGCCGGTTCAAGCCCCGGTATCGACAACATCAAAAATGTGGGTGGGGTAGGTGAAGCACCCACACCTTCCCCCACCCTCGTTCGCCCCACTCTGGGCCCTTGAGCAAGGCACTCAACCCTCATCTGCTCCTCCGGGTGTCCTAGGCAGCAGCTCTCTGCTCCAAACAGAGGGCTGTGGTAGCTCGGTGGTCTGTGGTTGCATCAGGTAGGGCATCTGGCGTAAAAATAATTGCCAAGTCTTCGTGCGACAGTTCGCTGTGGCGATCCCTGAATAAGGGAGCAGCCGAAAGAAGAAAAAATAAATAAAATAAATGTTATTCCAGTGGTGTATGCACAGCACATGGACAAATAGATACAGACAATCACTCAAGAACACAGAAAAAGCTAAACCCTTAAGGATACCAGACGGACAGTGGTCAGTGTCTACTTTCATTCTGTGCAACAAAACTGAAGACATGAGAGGTAAGACACTCTGGAGACTCAGTCTTCAAGTAGACAGATTGCTTCCACAAATACAATGTATTCCCCTGTGAAGGTGCCAGATCCTTAGAGAACCTATCTATACAAAATACTGAGTCAAATGTAAAAGGAAAACAAAAGGAGAAAGGCACAGAGGGGGAGCAATAGCCTCTCTCACAAAATCACCTTTACTTTTGAGTACTGACTCAAATAATCTCATCCGTTGTAGCCGAAACAGCCTACTCTTATATAAACCACATTCTAAACCCGTGAGGATGCGTAATTGGAGCATATTGCCTATAAATGATCGAGAACGTAAGTAATTTTTTTTGCAAGAGAGGGACAATGCGTCAACAATCGGACAGTTTTTGATTTTATCTCATTTAGCAGAAGTGATGTTCAACAGTTGTTAATCAAGTATCAATCATTTTAGCCGCTTCTTAAAAGATTTGGGGGCAGACAATCTTCTGTTGGTGACAAAATACCCCCAATTTGCTCATTTTTGAACTTGCCTCTTAAAGAAAAGTCTATGATCTATAAGAGCCAGGTTGCAATTATCATTCAGTTCGACAATAATCTAAACATTTGGCAATCAGCAGCAAAAAACCTGAAACTTTATAGTGTGGTTCTTTTATTCAGCTCATTGCAATCAGATCCACTTGTGATCACTGGCTGAAGTAATCAAGCTCATTCCACTTTGATCAGCAGTGAGGTTTGGAAAAAGAAAGAAAAACAGGTGGTGGAGTTGTTGGTTATGTACTGGAAGAAAATCATCCACAGATCCAGTGAAATAGAACAAAAGCAGTTACATTATTAGAAATTGGAACATGGATCTAAAGCAGTGGTTCTCAATTTGGGACCCCACTACCTCCTGCCCACCTGCTATTTACGTTCTGGCATCGATATTTTTTACAAATGAAGCACTGTTACTTGGTATGACTAATGTTATTATGATTCTGTTCAGTTTTATGTCAAGGGGTTTCTGTAATAATTTGAAGAAGTGGCAATGCATTTATGTTCATTATGTGACTAGGTAAAGTTTTAAAGTGGTTTTTGATACTGTTAATTTTCTCAAACAGTAATTTTTGGAAGTTGAAACAAAAAAAAAACTGTTAAGTGTGTCTTGAATAAAAAAATACCCAATGTTTAAAAGTATAAAAATTGTATTGACACGATTAAAGAACAGGTCTTAAGTATTTATGTTACTCAAATAATTCCATTACATTAAAGAGACAAACTGAAGAAAATTATTTTAATAAGCATGAGGGTTATGGGGGGTCCCTGAAACTTTTTCTCCCATTTAAGGGGTCCCTGAACCCAAAATGTTTGAGAACCCTGGTCTATAGAACTATAGATATTGATGCATTAAAATGTGACCATCTACTATACAGGTTATGCATTTTTATTATAATTCTCAGTTCGGGTCGGCTCGGCTCTGGTTAAGGCTCAATTTGGGTCGCGCTTGATTATTTGAAATAAATAATCCATGCCGCTCACTCTGGTATTCTCAGAGAAGCTCCCACAGAAGTGATGGGAAAAGACAGACTCCAAGAATTCTGGATTGTCTAAATTCGTGTGGACGTGTCGAAGCTCGACAGCGCTCAGACTGAATGTGGGAAGCTGCAGCAGGGAGCTGGAGCAGCTGTTATCAGGACTGCGATCTCCCTGGCAGCACTCATGAATGGTGGGAATAATCTGGAGAAGCTGTGAGCTCGATTTTTGGCGTAAAGGATCAATTCGGCTGTTTTGGAGTTTCCATCAGAGGAATATATACCAACGAGACTTTAAAAGGCAGAAACAACAATTCACGAGTTCTGCCTGACCCAAACTATGGCCTTGATGCCCAAACTTATCTCAACTCCTCCTGGAATGTTTGGAAAACAACAAAGATGCTTTGACTGTCTCCTCACCACTCCCTTCCCCGAGGCTGTGGACATGTAACAGAACCTCAACTGAGCTGAAGATGAACGTCACCTCTTATCTGGACAATGGCTGAGGGGGGTGGGCTCTGGACTATGCTATGACTTTCCCTTAAAAATTCAATGTTTTCACCGCCTATATGTAAATGTATAACGTCTGTTTATGTTGCTTTGCTGTGGTATGTTTTTTTTAATGACTCAAATTGTGCCCTGTCTAGGACACGGTGTGAGAGATCTTTTTTTATACCGTCTCTCCTCATGTTTTCTTCCCTTTTCTCATCTAAGCAAAATATTATTCTGAATAAGAAT
>NC_056516.1:12567052-12568438 GCF_014905685.2 Nematolebias whitei | reverse complement strand
GGAGGCAGGTGTGGGTGCTTCAACTATCCCACCCATATTTTGATGTTATCTGTACCGGGAGTTGAACCAGCGACCTTCCAATCACAGGCCCACCTTCACAAACCTCTGTGCCACCACTCACTTTTGTTATGACAGTCTGAACATGACAAATCTGATTTTTTTTTTCTAATCCAACTTGTCTTTTTCATATGTGGGACTACATCAGATATGTGTCCAATGTTTTTCAAAACGACTAGACTTAAAACTTTCCTTTTTGATAAATCCTATACGTAGCGTTGGCTTGGGTTTTTCAGAGCTATCCCTTAGTTATGCTGCTATAGCATCGACTACTGGAGGACATACAGACCACATTTCCTCACTCTGCTGCTGTCAACTTGTTCTACTCTGTTTATACAGTTGTCCCTCGATACATTTTCTAACCACTGTTTTTGTTTGTCCAAACAGGTCTCACTTGTAAATGAGTCTTCGAGGCTCAATGTGATTTATCTGTTTAAATAAAGGTTGAATTAATTAATAAGATTGTACACGATGGCACACAATTGTCGACTTTAATATTACTCACGTGATTTGGACGGTACGGGATAAAAAGTTAACGGGAGCGGACGGGAGCGGGAACCAACCAATAGGACAAAAAATACACAAAACAAGAGTACTTTGGACAGGCACCACCATTTTGTAGTTTTCTTTCAATAAGCCTACACTGTAACGCAAGTGGGCAGCACGGTGGCGCAACTGGTAGAGCTGCTGCCTCTCAGCGAGCAGCTCCCTGGTTCAAACCCCGGTCCAGGGGCCTTTCTGGGTGGAGTTTGCATGTTCTCTCCGTGCATGCGTGGGTTTTCTCCGGGTACTCCGGTTTCCTCCCACAGTCCAAAAACATGCATGTTAGGCTGATTGGTAACTCTAAATTGTCCCTAGATGTGAGTGAGAGAGTGAATGGTTGTTTGTCTCGTTTGTCTCTGTGTCCCTGTGATGGACTTGCGACCCGTCCAGGGTGTACCCCGCCCCTCGCACAGTGATTGTTGGACATGGGCACCAGCGACCCCCGTGACCCAAAATGGAATAAGCGGGTAAAGAAAATGGATGGATGGATGGATGTAACGCAAGTCAAAAGAACTACATGGCCCAGAAAACAATGCTTCCAGCTGCTGCTTTCTGCTGAAATTTAAAGAACAACAATGGAGGGATCAAATACTAGTGGAGAAACCGATGTGGTAAAATAGTTTTGCAACACAGAGTCAGAAGTAATGATCTGTTAAAACTCACAGAACTGTCAGGAAAGTTTCAAATAATCCAAAAGCTGAACTCATCCTTTAAGTTGTAATAGTATCTTCACTGGTGAGTACCCATATAAGATTTTACAGTACTGTACAGTACATATACCTGTAC
>NC_056516.1:12555325-12566952 GCF_014905685.2 Nematolebias whitei | reverse complement strand
GGATGAACCAGTCTTTGCCGTAATGTATTTTGGGGTTTAAAAGCCACTGGGACGTTATGTTTAGAAAATAAATGTCTCAGTTTCTCTGATACTCCCTCAACATATGGAATGACCACTGGTCTGGGTCTGGGTTCCTCCTTTTCACCTGTTTGCTGACTGGAGTCCTGTTTGGGTTTCTTCTCTGCTTTTAGGAAGGCCCAGTTAGGATATCCACAAGACAGGCTCTAGAGCAATGTGGATATCCTGGATGGCCCAGCACAGAAGATCAACATCATCAGGCCAGGACTCTGCGGTCTACACTCATCTCCAGGCCAGCGGTCACTCTTTCAGGGATGAAGATGTTCACATCCTGGATAGAGAGGAACGATGGTTTGAGAGAGGAGTAAAGGAGGCCATCTTTGTGAAAAGAAACCGTCCATCATTAAACAGGGGTGGAGGCCTCCGGGTTCAACTGTCCCCCTCTTACAATGCTGTGATTGCTAGTATCACTCAGCCCTCTGTGAACAGTAAACAGCCATCAGTGTGCTAATGATCCATTGTTAGGCTGATGGTCCTTCTTGAGCATGTGATCAGGTGGTTTTGGTTGTCAGCAGCAAAACTGGTTGATCCACTCTGAGAAGGTGCTATTTAAGAGACTGAGCTGAATACAGCTCCTCAGACTGAGGAAGTCTCTTGGATGAGAGACGAAACGTTTCTACATTTTTTTGTTGTTTTGCTTTGTTTTGTTTTTTTGAATGTCCAGAGGACCAGATTTAACTTTTTTAGATTTCCTGCCAGTTTTATGAGTTTTAAAAGATTGTTACTTCTGACTCTGTGTTGCAAAACTATTTTACCACATCGGTTTCTCCACTAGTGTTTGATCCCTCCATTGTTGTTCTTTAAATTTCAGCAGAAAGCAGCAGCTGGAAAACAAACAAACAACTGTTGTCTTCTGGGCCATGTAGTTCTTTTGACTTGCCTTACAGTATAGGCTTATTGAAAGAAAACTACAAAATGGTGGTGCCTGTCCAAAGTACTCTTGTTTTGTGTATTTTTTGTCCTATTGGTCGGTTCCCGCTCCCGTCCGCTCCCGTTAACTTTTTATCCCGTACCGTCCAAATCACGTGAGTAATATTAAAGTCGACAACTGTGTGTCATCGTGTACAATCTTATTAATTCATTCAACCTTTATTTAAACAGATAAATCACATTGAGCCTCGAAGACTCATTTACAAGTGAGACCTGTTTGGACAGACAAAAACAGTGGTTAGAAAATGTTATGTTGAAAAACCGTGAAAGAGTGAGTCCGCGAAAGTCGAACCACCAAGTATCGAGGGACAACTGTATGAACAGAGTAGAACAAGTTGACAGCAGCAGAGTGAGGAAATGTGGTCTGTATGTCCTCCAGTAGTTGATGCTATAGCAACATAACTAAGGGATAGCTCTGAAAAACCCAAGCCAACGCTACGTATAGGATTTATCAAAAAGGAAAGTTTTAAGTCTAGTCGTTTTGAAAAACATTGGACACAAATCTGATGTAGTCCCACATATGAAAAAGACTTAAGTTGGATTTGAAAAAAAAAAAATCAGATTTGTCATGTTCAGACTGTCATAACAAAAGTGAGTGGTGGCACAGAGGTTTGTGAAGGTGGGCCTGTGATTGGAAGGTCGCTGGTTCAACTCCCGGTACAGACAACATCAAAATATGGGTGGGATAGTTGAAGCACCCACACCTGCCTCCACCCTCATTTGCCCCACTCTGGGCCCTTGAGCAAGGCCCTTAACCCCCACCATCTGCTCCCCCAGGTGCCCTACACAGCAGCTCTCTGCTCCACACAAAGAGCTGTGGTAGCTCGGTGGTCTGTGGTTGCGTCAGGAAGGACTTCCAGAAGAAAAAACAATTGCCAAGTCTTCGTGTGAGTTAGTTCACTGTGACGACCTCTGAAGAAGGGAGCAGCCGAAAGAAGAAAAATAAAACATCTGGTACGGGTTGCATTTGACTGTAGTGTGAACATACCTAAATGAACTGGGACTAGTGAAGTGATGGGAGACAGGTGGCTTAATGTAATGGGAAACAGGTGTAGGTGGGCAGGGCAGAGGAGCAGAAGCTAGTTTAGGAAATAGACCACTACTCAAGGTTTTTTCCAAACAAAAAAACACCAAGAATCCAGAACCATGACAGAACAAATCAACAGTTATCATTTTCTAATAAAACTGGATGTTTTAAATAATAATAATAATAAAAAAAACACTTTTCAAATTTGCCCAGTAATTATTCAATTTTCCTTTAAATATTCAAAGTTCCTCTTATTAATCCTGATCCGGTTAGCCCAGTCAGCTCTAACTGTTGCACATGCTCTTCCCCTCTATAAAAGCAGCTCGCCTCTCATCACCTGGCTGTGTTGTGCTTTACTCACACAGGACTGAACAACCACAAACTGTTTAAACGCAGAAAAGACATTTTAACTAATCTCAGCTGATGCTTTATGTTTTAAGACCTTTGCTTGTTTCAGGTGTTTAAAACAAAAACGGTTTGCGTTACTTACTCCCAGTCCTGCAGTTGAATATTCCTGTAATGAAACAGATGTGTCCAACTGCTAATTCTACTGGTAGGGGATTGATATTCCTTCATTTTTACTGGTCCACTTGGTCAATGTCAAGGGGCAGATTTTGATAGTAAAGCTGAGTTTTCCACCATAGAATGTCCATATTCATAAATTTCAAAATAAGATATCAGAAATATGCCGGGAATGCTCTTCTCTTTCCTTTTCTTTTTACGATGGAAGGTGGGCTTTTACTATAGGTTCTTTCTGGAAATAACACTGGGTATCGCCACTGGATAATAGTAAAAAAAAATCTAAATCTAAACAAAAACAGTTCAATTCAGTTTATTTCTATAGCACCAAGTCACAACAGAAGTCATCTCAGGGCACTGAACAGAAACATTCATATATAAAAATAATGATTTAACATTATTTATCTGAGGAGCAGACTGCTTTGAGTTTAACTCCATCACAGAACTCTCATCTTGAGCAAGCATGAAGGCGACAGTGGAAAGGAAAAACTCCCTCATGAGGAAGAAACCTTTAGCAGAACCAGGCTCAGGACAAGCGACCATCTGCTTCAACCGGCTGGGTTCGAGAGGAACAGATACACAATGGCAGGTCAAGAATCACGTTAAGCTAGAAATAATATCAAATGAAAACTATTCAATTTAAATCCAAAAAAGTTCAATCTGGTCCTCTGGACATTCAAAAAAACAAAAAACAAAACAAAGCAAAAAAAATCTAGAAACGTTTCGTCTCTCATCCAAGAGACTTCCTCAGTCTGAGCTGCTGTTTTCAGCTCAGTCTCTTAAATAGCACCTTCACAGAGTGGATCAACCAGTTTGTTGCTGACAACCAAAACCAGCTGATCACATGCTCAAGAAGGACCATCAGCCTAACAATGGATCATTAGCACACTGATGGCTGTTTACTGTTCACAGAGAGCTGAGTGATACTAGCAATCACAGCATTGTAAGAGGGGGACAGTTGAACCCGGAGGCCTCCACCCCTGTTTATTGATGGACGATTTCTTTTCACAAAGATGGCCTCCTTTACTCCTCTCTCAAACCATCGTTCCTCTCTGTCCAGGATGTGAACATCTTCATCCCTGAAAGAGTGACCGCTGGCCTGGAGATGAGTGTAGACCGCAGAATCCTGGCCTGATGATGTTGATCTTCTGTGCTGGGCCATCCTTTTGGCCAGATTGAACTTTTTTGGATTTTTCTACCTGGATTATTGAGCATTATTGATATTCAATTTTAACAATTAATTTAAGGAAGTGAGGTCAATTTGTCCTCTTGTAGCTTAGCCTATAGCAGCATAACAAGCCAACCCTAACTATAGGATATATCTAAAAGGAAAGTCTTAATCCCAGTCTTCAAAACTGGACAATGTGTCAGCCTCAAAGACAGAAACTGGAAGTTGGTTCCACAAGAGAGGAGCCTGATAACTGAAAGATCTTCCTCCCATTCTGCTTTTGGAAACTCTAGGAACCACAAGTAAACCTGCAGTCTGAGAACAAATTGCTCTATTAGGAAAATATGGATCAATAAGATATCAAATATAAGATGGATCTAGGTTGTTAAGGGCTTTGTAGGTTAGAAGTAAGATTTTGATTTCTATCCTGAATCCGACAGGGAGCCATGATGTTTGCATTAATTCATCAGAAACAAACATTTTATCTAAACTTTTTATTATTAGAAAAATCACTGCCCATTCTTAGTTAATAATGACAAAAATAAAATAGTGAACTCTTTCATTATTTTCCCTTTTTAGTTTCTGTAGCCATAACTTGCCATGCGTAGCTGCATATTCCAGCCTTGAACCCAACAGATTGTATGAATATTCAGCTCTTATAGCTGACAGCACCGCTGGACGTCTGACTCAGGTCTGACCTCAAACTTCTGCTGGTGCAAAGCAGGATCCTTGCTCTCATGGGGGTGTTAGAGGTAGGATTTGCCCGAGGTTACAGGAGGCTGTTTGCGGTGCCAAAAGTCTGTGCTGCAGAAATGAAGTGGATCGTTCAGTGTTTAGGTGTGTCCTGACCTAGCCGCGGGCGTGAATAGAAATGTCCCGTGATTGCCTGAATCTGTCACCAAGCTTGTTATTTGCAGACACAGGTAGTGTCTGTAGAAAAATAAATTCTCCCAGATTTTTTAATTTGTTCAAGTTTTTCATTTTAAGATGTGGCATTAAGGCTATTGAAGCAGGTAGAGCAGCTCTTTCACTACCACTAACTCTGACTACGATATTGACATTTCAAATATGCTGGGGAGAAAATGTTATTTGTAGCGCTCAACCCCTCTCTTGTTATAAAAAAACAAAATCAATGGCATGTGAAAATTGTGTGGTGGATTTGAGGGAGGAGGGGAAGTGGTTACAGCAGGAACTGGGAGGAGGGCTCGTGTTTTTTTTCTAGTTGATTAAGCTGCTCAGACCATTCTTTGTGAAGGCAGAGGGAGATGATCACAAGAGAGATGGAAGCTAAACCGCCCAGAGGAAGGCCTTTTGGGTTCATTGCTCTTGGATTGATGCGGGCAAGGGGGGTTGTTCTGGGCTTGGTTTCAGGGGGTATGAGCCTATTCAGAGGCAAGACTGCAAGCTCCTTGGATTTATTTTGGTCCAGTGGGTCGCTGCAGAGGTGCTGCTGGGGCTATGCTGGAGGATTTAAACCTCCTCAACAGCTGAAAAGCATCGCATGGTGTTCAGATAGAAAATGAAAGCAGGGAGGCAAAGCCATCTACTGTCATGATCAGATTTCATGGCAGACTGAAACATGGGGAGGAAAGCAGCAGAAAGGACCTAACTAGATGGGCTGATGGGATAAAAATGAGCGATTATGTCAAAAATAATAAATGTTTCTCAAAGGAATGCTTCAACGGCCGCCGTCTTTCCCATAGGTTTCTGGCCATGGGAGGATGGGTTTTGGTTGTCGGCTACAGCAGGGGTTCTCAAAGTTTTTGGGTTCAGGGACCCCTTACAGTGGAGAAAAAGTTTCAGGGTCCCCCTCATAACCCTCATGTTTATTAAATAAACTTCTTAAATTTGTCTCTTTAATGCAATGGAAATATTTGTGTAACATAAATACTCAAGACCTGTTCTTGAATAGTGTTAATACAATTTTATACTTTTAAACATGTGGTATTTTTCATTCAAGACACTTAATTAAAAAAAATTAATTTAAACTTCCAAAAATTAGTTTTGAGAAAATTAACAATCAACATTTTTTTTTTTCTGTGTGGCCCGGCACCAATTGACCCACGGATCGTACCAGTCCGTGGCCTGGTGGTTGGAGACCACTGTCTTACGGCATCACACACTTAGCTAGCATGTCTGTATTGCACATGGCTAGCTTAGCACTACACTAAGATGCTACAGACGTAGAGCTCCACTTCTCGGAAGCATCCTAATCTCCCCTATCAGAAGCTGCCACCAACACTAACATAGTGCTAAGCTAGCGAGCAACTAGTTGTTTCCACCTCCTCCCCGTGTGAGCATCCTGCCAAGGCAGGAGACGCAGAGGAGAAACACCGCTGCTGTGAAGAGTTGTAAGTAACCATGAAAACCTGGAGTGGACTTTTAGTGGTTTGAGTATTCTATTAATCAACTGGAATGGATTCCTTCACGAAAAAATAAAAACTGCTGAGTGAACTAATGTTTCATGGTAAATGTGTGTGTGTTCTTAATGAACCTCAATTATATGTGAGGTGGACACGTCCCCCTCACATATAATTGATGCGACGCCTATGGCTCCTGTGCACATACAGGCATGGGCACAAACGTTTCCTGCTTTTGCCTTTTGGCAGCCGGTGTTAAAAAGTGTCCGTTTTTGGATTAGATGAGAGAAAATGTGAGTTAAGAAGGAAGCTGGGAAAGAAATAGAGAGATAGAGTGAATCAGTGACTGAGTGAAGGATAGAGAGTTTGTTGTCCTCGAACTGAAGACAGCAGAGTCCCTGTCTGCAGCTGCATGGCTCCAGTAGCAATGCTCCATTTCAGGGATTTTGTGCATTAAACCAACACACAGACAGAAAGAGAACATGCTCTAAAGTGAGGCTTCTCATTAATGTGCACAGCACCGCAGGGCCTATTTTAGAGACCATTACGTTCTGGTAAGAAGGGCTTGTTTGTCGAGATGGAGCGAGAATTGTGTCTGACGTCGCTTCTTCCTTGAGCTGCACTTGATGCAAAGTCACATCAGTTCACATATACTGGAGAATTGGCACTACTTAATTCCCCTTGTGGGAAGTATTCACTCCTGCTTTCTTTTTATACAAAATATTTAAAAAAAGCATAATATATATATTTTTCTCTTGACCCTCTGCTATCTGTGCCATCTTTGAAGACTTTGAAATGCCCAAGGGGACCTGGTTGTGTAAAATCTGGTGTAAGGCTTCCGTGCTGTAGACGTATGACTTCTCAACAGTACCTGCAACTTTTCTGGGACATTCAACACAAAGAAAAATCTAATTATAAAAAGCTTGTGACTCCACTCACTCCAGACACGTTTGAACTGAGAAAACCTCCTGGATGGGAAGTGAAACAGCTTTAACTAATATTTTTTTTGGGCACGCTCAGAATTCACAACCCTCAGATCCACTGATATCCAGTGGTGGTGATGGAGGAGTTGTTTGATCGGGGAACACGATGCTGTCTGCTGCAAGGTCACCATGATGAATGGACCAACTCTGAAGGTCTGTCCTGAAGTTGCAGGACTGTGCAGTCTGACCTTGGATGAAACAAGACGTAAATTATCAACTTCAAACTGATGGATGATGTGTAAACTTGACCTTTAACCCCCAAATACAGTAAAAAGTGACACTTTACAACTATCACTTCTGCTGATACCTTTTATTAAACGTTTTTAATGCTCACAAAAATGTTTTGTTTTGTTTTTCTTATCATTTTGAACAATATTTTACAAATTAGTACGTAGAAATTATGTTTCTGGGGTACAAATACAATCACCAAATTAAAAGATGAACTTGTTGTAGGTTTACAGTAGAAATGCAGTGATTCCTGGTTTGTGGGCCAGCACTCATTTTCAGTATGTATACAGCTCTGACTTCTAATTTTTCTGATACCAATGTCTCTCAAAAATACAAATAATTTTCTTGACTCATTATTTTGTGCAGGGTTAAAAGGGAGATGGTGCTATTTCCTGCTGACACTGTGTGAAATGTGGGGTGCACCTCAGTCACAAGAACTCAGAGACAAGCAAAGTGAAAATTTAGTTTTTCAATAGTCATAAAAACCTCCCAATTTATTTATTAATCTAAAAAAAACTTTTTTTTTAGCTGCTCCCTCCCTCAGGGGTCGCCACAGTGAAGTAACTCGCACAAAGACTCTGCATTTGTTTTACGCCGGATGACTTCACAGACCACTGAGCTACCACAGCCTCTGTGTGGAGCAGAGAGCTGCTATCTAGTGCGCCCGGAGGAGCAGATGGTGGGGGTTAAGGGCCTTGCTCAAGGGCCCAGATTGGGGCAAATGAGGGTGGAGGCAGATGTGGTTGTTTTACCTTTTCCACCCACATTTTGCTGTTGTTGGTCCAGGGAGTCGAACTGGTGACCTTCCGATCACAGGCTTGGCTTCTCTAATCTCTGCGCCACCACTCCCACCAATGGAAAAAATATAACTAAAACTACTTTTTTTGTTTTCCCACCAGCATCACGTGGTAATTTATTGCTAACATAAGTTAGCAAGTTTTGTAAGTTTCTTTTTTTTTTTAATTGTCAGCACAGAATCAAAAAATGCTCAAGTGATTTTCAGATTTATGCTCAGGTTTAGTTTCAAATCAGATTTTTTTCCCCACACAACGATGCAGTTTTGTCATATGTAACCATAGCGATCATGTTGATGAGATGTTCTTTTAGGAGCATCATGGTGATGTGGGGCTTAGAATCAGAATAAACTTTATTATCATTGCACCGAGATACAATGTGAATATGTACGTACAGTCGTCTGAAAGATGGGCAGAGTGCACAAAGCTGCAGCTATAAATAGCGCGGCCCTCTTATTCTTATTCAGAATAATATTTTGCTTAGATGAGAAAAGGGAAGAAAACATGAGGAGAGACGGTATAAAAAAAGATCTCTCACACCGTGTCCTAGACAGGGCACAATTTGAGTCATTAAAAAAAACATACCACAGCAAAGCAACATAAACAGACGTTATACATGGACATATAGGCGGTGAAAACATTGAATTTTTAAGGGAAAGTCGTAGCATAGTCCAGAGCCCCCCCCCTCAGCCATTGTCCAGATAAGAGGTGACGTTCATCTTCAGCTCAGTTGAGGTTCTGTTACATGTCCACAGCCTCGGGGAAGGGAGTGGTGAGGAGACAGTCTAAGCATCTTTGTTGTTTTCCAAACATTCCAGGAGGAGTTGAGATAAGTTTGGGCATCAAGGCCACAGTTTGGGTCAGGCAGAACTCGTGAATTGTTGTTTCTGCCTTTTAAAGTCTCGTTGGTATATATTCCTCTGATGGAAACTCCAAAACAGCCGAATTGATCCTTTACGCCAAAAATCGAGCTCACAGCTTCTCCAGATTATTCCCACCATTCATGAGTGCTGCCAGGGAGATCACAGTCCTGATAACAGCTGCTCCAGCTCCCTGCTGCAGCTTCCCACATTCAGTCTGAGCGCTGTCGAGCTTCGACACGTCCACATGAA
This sequence comes from Nematolebias whitei, assembly GCF_014905685.2. NCBI lineage: Eukaryota > Metazoa > Chordata > Actinopteri > Cyprinodontiformes > Rivulidae > Nematolebias > Nematolebias whitei. The sequence continues at coordinate 12,557,753 of NC_056516.1, read as the reverse complement.
TTTAGACAATCCAGAATTCTTGGAGTCTGTCTTTTCCCATCACTTCTGTGGGAGCTTCTCTGAGAATACCAGAGTGAGCGGCATGGATTATTTATTTCAAATAATCAAGCGCGACCCAAATTGAGCCTTAACCCGAGCCGAGCCGACCCGAACTGAGAATTATAATAAAAATGCATAACCTGTATAGTAGATGGTCACATTTTAATGCATCAATATCTATAGTTCTATAGACCAGGGTTCTCAAACATTTTGGGTTCAGGGACCCCTTAAATGGGAGAAAAAGTTTCAGGGACCCCCCATAACCCTCATGCTTATTAAAATAATTTTCTTCAGTTTGTCTCTTTAATGTAATGGAATTATTTGAGTAACATAAATACTTAAGACCTGTTCTTTAATCGTGTCAATACAATTTTTATACTTTTAAACATTGGGTATTTTTTTATTCAAGACACACTTAACAGTTTTTTTTGTTTCAACTTCCAAAAATTACTGTTTGAGAAAATTAACAGTATCAAAAACACTTTAAAACTTTACCTAGTCACATAATGAACATAAATGCATTGCCACTTCAAATTATTACAGAAACCCCTTGACATAAAACTGAACAGAATCATAATAACATTAGTCATACCAAGTAACAGTGCTTCATTTGTAAAAAATATCGATGCCAGAACGTAAATAGCAGGTGGGCAGGAGGTAGTGGGGTCCCAATTTGAGAACCACTGCTTTAGATCCATGTTCCAATTTCTAATAATGTAACTGCTTTTGTTCTATTTCTCTGGATCTGTGGATGATTTTCTTCCAGTACATAACCAACAACTCCACCACCTGTTTTTCTTTCTTTTTCCAAACCTCACTGCTGATCAAAGTGGAATGAGCTTGATTACTTCAGCCAGTGATCACAAGTGGATCTGATTGCAATGAGCTGAATAAAAGAACCACACTATAAAGTTTCAGGTTTTTTGCTGCTGATTGCCAAATGTTTAGATTATTGTCGAACTGAATGATAATTGCAACCTGGCTCTTATAGATCATAGACTTTTCTTTAAGAGGCAAGTTCAAAAATGAGCAAATTGGGGGTATTTTGTCACCAACAGAAGATTGTCTGCCCCCAAATCTTTTAAGAAGCGGCTAAAATGATTGATACTTGATTAACAACTGTTGAACATCACTTCTGCTAAATGAGATAAAATCAAAAACTGTCCGATTGTTGACGCATTGTCCCTCTCTTGCAAAAAAATTTACTTACGTTCTCGATCATTTATAGGCAATATGCTCCAATTACGCATCCTCACGGGTTTAGAATGTGGTTTATATAAGAGTAGGCTGTTTCGGCTACAACGGATGAGATTATTTGAGTAAATACTCAAAAGTAAAGGTGATTTTGTGAGAGAGGCTATTGCTCCCCCTCTGTGCCTTTCTCCTTTTGTTTTCCTTTTACATTTGACTCAGTATTTTGTATAGATAGGTTCTCTAAGGATCTGGCACCTTCACAGGGGAATACATTGTATTTGTGGAAGCAATCTGTCTACTTGAAGACTGAGTCTCCAGAGTGTCTTACCTCTCATGTCTTCAGTTTTGTTGCCCAGAATGAAAGTAGACACTGACCACTGTCCGTCTGGTATCCTTAAGGGTTTAGCTTTTTCTGTGTTCTTGAGTGATTGTCTGTATCTATTTGTCCATGTGCTGTGCATACACCACTGGAATAACATTTATTTTATTTATTTTTTCTTCTTTCGGCTGCTCCCTTATTCAGGGATCGCCACAGCGAACTGTCGCACGAAGACTTGGCAATTATTTTTACGCCAGATGCCCTACCTGATGCAACCACAGACCACCGAGCTACCACAGCCCTCTGTTTGGAGCAGAGAGCTGCTGCCTAGGACACCCGGAGGAGCAGATGGGGGTTAAGTGCCTTGCTCAAGGGCCCAGAGTGGGACGAACGAGGGTGGGGGCAGGTGTGGGTGCTTCACCTACCCCACCCACATTTTTGATGTTGTCGATACCGGGGCTTGAACCGGCGATCTTCCGATCACAGGCCCACCTTCTCTAACCTCTGCACCACCACTCCCCCTATACCACTGACATAACATTTACATCCTACAATTTGCAACTGTTAGACATGACATTACATTAAATTATGACCTGACAATAATGCCGGGTAGTGAGTGGGACATCAAATTCAAATTCAAATTCAAATTCAAAAATACTTTATTAATCCCAAAGGGAAATTATTTGTTGTTGTAACTCGTTATCCTCATTTCATTAAGAGATGTTATAGATACTGATGCTGTAGACAGGAAGGATCTCTTGTAAAGGTCCATCCCACAGTGGATCCTAAGAAACTGTGACAAACTAAACTAACTAACTTAGACAAACTAAGAATCATGGGCAATGTGTGACATTGAAATAAATAAATAAATAAATA
>NC_056516.1:12546139-12555225 GCF_014905685.2 Nematolebias whitei | reverse complement strand
CAAAAAGTGGAGAAAATAGAGTATTTAGTCAGTCTAGTTTGAGAATAACTAATTATTATTATTTTTTTTATAATTTTGATTTACTTTGGGTGAACGGAGGTTAGTCATTTTCACTGAATTTTCAGAATTTTAAATCCTAATATTAGGAAGCAGCTAATTTTTTCCCACAAATGCTGCATCCAACACAAAGCTTTGTGCCACAGTGGGCTCTCCTCAAGGGTCTGCTGCTCATTATAAGTGTGCTGTTGCTAATTGTCTAGAGGCTTAAATGTGGAAGAGCAACCACCACCAAGTTGGATAGAAGTCTAGTCTAGTCTAGGCTTTATTTTCTTATTTTTTCTGACTTTCTGGGAAAAAGTCTGAAATCCCAGCATAATCCAAACAGCACGAAGCCTTTGAACTATGAGCTGCACAAGCAGACAAACAAGAATGGCTGAAGGCATCTTTTTCTTCCTTCCTACCATGCATGTGCATTTACAATCGTAGCACCTCACCACAGATGTGCATTTTTCCTTCCTCTCTGTGCTTTCTAACACACACAAAGAGAGACACACTTGGTTTTGTGCTTTGTTGCTTCCGTCGTGCCAGCCTACACCTCTTTGTGTCCGGGCCATCAGTCAGTCCTCCCGCTGTACCGCTGATGTGACAGAGGAGCCGTCTGAGCATCTCAGTTAGAGGCCCTGACTCTTAGCCGGAGTGACAGAGTGACAGGGGAAAATGTGCCAAACAAACAGCCAGTAATACTGCCCTGTCCTTTCACTTACAGCTCTCTGTCAACCAGAGTGCTGACAGAGGAGGAAAAGGGTGCAGGCACCCAAACATTCAGCCATGCAAACACAATAGATGTTCCCGACCAACCCATACCTGAGCTGGCCCCCCAAAACATTGAATTTATATAGATGTTTAGATTTTAAACAAATAATTTCAAAATGTTTTATTGCTGTGATGCTTTTTGAGTATTTTAAATAGTTTTCTGCTGAAAAGCAAGGGTTCATGAAAATTGCATCCCTTGTATGTGACTTTGCCATCATAACTCCTCTCCGAGCTGTGCTGAGCTATTTGCACAGCTTTGGGTGAGGATTACGTCCATGGGTACCGATTGTTTCCCATGCATGACTGGCATTAATGTGTCTGGGTAACTAAATGAGATGGGGAATGCTCAGAGACTCGGCTAGCTCTTACCCAATCTGTGCCCGGATGATCTGGGATTACTGGAGATCGTATCCTTTCATTCCTCGTGGACTTGCGTCTTTATACGTCTCCAAGACAACGGCCTGGTGACACATGGTGGATGCAGTATTTGCAAAAGACTGTATTGAGAGACTAAGGGAATGCTTGCAAATTCAGATTATCTCCACATCCTTGGGATTTGTGTTTGTAACAGTGTGGAAAAGGCGTGCCTGATCAGATTCTGTGCAGCAGCAGTCATTCTCATTCTGCTGTAGGAAGGATCTGAAAAGCTCTGCGATGTTTCATAAGGATGAGATTAAAGCATCAACAACACATCTGCTTATTTCAGATCTAAATTGCAGTTTCATGAACACACGCTGCTGAGTTTAAGAGAACATTGTCTCGTGTTTGTGATCTTTGAAGTTTTGCTGGCTTTGACGCTCACTCTTTTTTTTTCTGTATTCAGGGTTCAAAATAATTAAACCATGAAATAGCTTTATTGAATTTAATGTGGAAAATCTGCCCTTTATCTTCCTGAAATATTCATTGTCTCCTTAGAGGTTCTGCAGCGACAAAATATATTAAGAGGCTCTAGTTCTTTTGAAAAAAATCCATCTCAGCTCCTTAAGCCAATCTAGCCTGCGGGTTGAAGTTTTACACCACTACCACCAGACTCTGTTTTAGCTTTATGTCCTCTTATCTCTTCTGTTTGTCAATGAATGGTGCATCTGATAGTGCTCACTTGGAGCAAAGGGTTAAGTTTACTCTATGGGCTGAAGACCTTCCTACCTCCCCGATGGTTCTTCTTATTGCTTATGAAAGTTACTATTTTCATACTACTGTTGGATGTCACTGCATAATAATAATTCACGAGTCACTTGGTCTAGTCTTAGCTGACCTTTGACACGTGCACCCAAACGTATAGCTTCTGATGCTGCAGTATTATATTCAGTTTCTGAGCACTGTGCTAATCAGGCCTCATCTTTCAGGGTTTTTATATCTGTTGTTAGTCCTGATTACATAAAGATGTGTCCAGCATTATGCCTACAGGGGAAAAAGATTGTTGGGCTGTAAAATCGGGCAGCTCTTGAAGGTGACGCCCATGCCAGTTGAGTTGGCCATGAAATAATTTGCCTTTAATCAGGACAGAAAAGATGCCGTTTGTCTTAAAAATGAGCTGCATGGCCTGTGACGCTGCCTTCCTTGAGAGTCGTAAATCACCTGAAAGACTTAGTTGTAAGTATGACTAATGTGAGTGGACTTACACAGAGCACAGCTCCATAGACCCCTCTGCTCTTTGGAGACTTCTGCAATGACACAGGTACTTAATTTATTCTGCAGCTGTAGAGCCTGGCTGAAGGTGAAGCTACTGCTGGGTAGCTTGCAGCCAAATTCATTATCCTTCATTCCTACTTTTCAAATGAAATTTATAGATTGTGACCAAAGACTGTGCTGCCATTTGATAATCCTTGATGGTTTATATTTATTTTTGTTTTCACCTGTTTCTTTTTTAGTCCCTTCAAGGTGGGGCAGGCCATTGGCTTAATCACAAGGGTTCAAGTATCTGGGAATATCAGTCCATTACAAATGATGTGTGTGAGATGGATTAATTAATTATGGCCTTGTTTGCAATGATGAGGATGTCTGACATGGTGAAGAAGCTAAACTGGAGGGCAAAGCTCCGTCCAACATTACGGGACTCCTAGTAGCTTTGGAAATCAGGAAAAACCTGGATAATGACTTTCACATTTTCCAGACAGGGAAACATCAGGGATTTTGAACACTGATCTGATGAATAAAATATTATCTTTGAGATTTTGACGTAGTAATCTAGTATCACTGAGTCCATGTTCTGCTTCTACAGTGTACATCATGCAGGTATCTTTACTGATTGCCTATGGTGGCGTTTTAGTATCGACACTATACATTATAAATAATTATTAAGAATAATTACAGTATGCATGTACCGTAGGTTACAGTATACTTAGGTGCTGTCATCTCTGAATGTAACTTTTAGATGCCAAGTTCTGAACGTTTCATGTGACTGAAATATCTCCTGGAATTTTAGAACTTACTCAGGAAATCTAAAGGAAAACTCAAGGAATTTTGTTTTCACAAAAGTATGTGAATCCAGAATTAGTTTTATGGCTGTTGCTGGACAGCAGCTTTTCACAGACACTAGTTCATCTTTGTTCCAACTCTTACCAATGAAGACGTACAGCTCATGAATGAAAAAACAAGATCTTGGATACAAGCAGCTGAAATCCTCCTCCTCTATATGGTAGTCTGGGTCAGCTTTAGAGATAGGGTGAGGGGCGCCAGGGACATTTGGAGTAAAAATGCTTATCCTCTGCATGGAAAGGAGTCAGTTGAGGATTTTCCGGTATCTGATTAGGATGCCACCTGGGCCCCTCCATTTGATTTTATCCAGGAAGAAGACCCTGAGGCAGACCTAGGACTGAATGGAAACATTGTATGTATCCACTCTGGTCTGGGAACACCTTAGGATCCTCCGGCATGAACTGTAGAGTTTTGCTAGGAAGCAGGATGTCTGGGTTTACCTTCAGAAATTGTTGCCTTCAAAACTGGCACTGATAAGAAAAATCAAATGGATGTCTATTTGAATGGATGGATGTTTTTTTTTTTTAAATCTCTGAGTGACTGACTCATTTTGTTGTGTTGGAGGGTGCTCTGTCTCAGTAAACCATTAGGAGGCTGGTTAGGCTAATGTGATGCTCCTCTCTGTAATAGCCCAAGGCTGCAAACATAAGTGAATAAGATCACATATACACACATACACAAACTCACTTTCTAATTAAACACACATCTTGGCAGTGCCAACTCATTCTCCCCCATCCTTCTCTGTTCTTTGCAGAGACCAAAGCTTGTAGAAAGTAAGACATGCATAAGCATGAGAAGACCAACATGCTGGAAATGTATTCTGCAACGATGAATTGATAATGGCATCACCCTCTTGTTTGCAGCAAGCTGTGACGCTAACAGGAGGTGACGTGCTATTTGGTGTGTTCTGGTCATGAGCCTTGCCCTCTGCATTACCAGCTGTACAACTATGAACAGCGGGCACCACCTAGAGCAAGGCAGGGTAGGGAATTAGGTTGAGGGGAATGAGTTGGACCCAGAGATAATGATGGTGTGCATGTTATGTTGTTATTTTTTTCTCTGCAGTTATGCTGTCTGCCTCATGGCCTTTTCCACAGGCTGCCCATTAGTGGGATGTGATGGTGCTTTCTTCAGCTGATTAATATGAATTATTTCGACTGCACGTTGTATCTGCTTTTCACAAAAGGTCACGGTCTTTTGCTCAACACATGGGCGCACCATTACAAAGTAAAATATCCTGTAAGCTTTCACTGGTGTCCTATGGGTTCTGGGGTTGTTGTTTGCTTTAAATAATGGACACGTTTTCCACAGAACCAAAAACATTACACCGACTAGTGTTGGTGTGTACTGTAAAGGTCTTGTTTGTCTTAATAAGAGCAGATATATGAGGGCTCTACATCTGGCTTGTCACCACTCAAACATGACCTGAGCTAAATGTCTTTAGATTAAGGCACGACAGCAGCATTACTTAAATCATTGACCTCCTTCTTTGATCTTGTTTACTGGTGCTCTTCTGGCAGCTTATTGGGCCCATTATTGGCAGTGAGTGGCCGTCGTTGGATGTGGCTCAAACTAATATCTCCTGGAGTGTGCTCACTTTTAGACACAGGAAGTAGAAATGAAGGGGGTTTTGAGGCCTTGTCCACATGGGATGAGTTTTTCTGAATACGTAAAGGATTTAAAAACCTTCCAGCCCCGTGTTCACACAGAAACAAACTGAGTTCCACAGTGAAAAAAATGTTGGAATATATCACCCTTGGGTTTTTGTGTAAAAAAAACCAAACCTTTTTAAAACTAACAAGCTGTATGTCAATGTTTCCCATCACTGAGGGATTTGGATAGTGAATGTTTGTGGTTTTTGAGATGAGTTTTTTTTGGGACTAGAATGGAAAAAGGACAGCAAGTAAATCTTAATGTTTTGGTACCAGATATTCAAGTGGGTAGGAGTTACACTGTGTATACTGTACAGAGAGTTTTTTCTTTAGAAAAAAAAATCTATGATGGCCTTGGATTAATAAAGATTATTCTTTGACCACCCCAACAACAACCCCAAACTCTTAAAGAAACTATCCTTTAAAGCAGTGGTTCCCAACCCTGGTCCTTGAGGAACACCATCCTGCACATTTTAGTTGTTTCTTTGTTCCAACACACTTGATTCAGTGGTTTAATTACATCCTTAAGTTTAGCATAAACCTGTTGATCATCCTGTAGAGGCCAAGCCAATGCTTTAAGCCACTGAGGTGATACACCGGGGTATTGTTGACGCGCTGATTGTTACCTTGTCAGATGAATTAAAAGTCAGAGCCGTCCTTGCTCGTTTGCAGGTAATCCATTTATTCTTTTCGTTTCATCTGTGTCCATTTAGAGGCAATACATATTTCCACAACGATTCCATCAGTTTACAACACAGGTTCATATTCAGCGGTCAAAAAACTGTTTCCCCCTTTCGAGTGGAACACCTGACTCACAAAGAAAAGGTTCCTACTATATAGACAGCTGATTACCCACGTGACCCAACACCCATTCACAAATATATTTATTTATCACCTGCTCCTACACACCCTTTCATTCAAATCAGGTGTCTTGAAGCAAAGGGACAACTAAAACATGCAGGCCAGGGACCAGTGTTGGGAACCACTGCTTTAAAGTAATGTAATAACTATAAAGGATAGTTTCCTGAAGCGACTGACCTATTTTACCATCCGTCCATTATCTTTACCTGCTTTTTCCTTTTTGGGTCATGGGGGTAACTGGTGCCTATGCCCAGCAATCACTGTGCAAGAAGCGGGGGACACCTTGGACAGGTCTCCAGTCCATTACAGGGACACATAGAGACAAACGAGACAAACAACCATTCACTCTCTCACTTAGGGACAATTTAGTTACCAGTCAGTCTAACATGCATGTTTTTGGTCTGTGGGAGGAAACTGGAGTACTCGGAGAAAACACACACATGTACAGACCGAACATGCAAACTCCGCCCAGAGGGGCCCCTGGCCGGGATTTGAACCGGGGTAACCTGCTTGCTGAGAGGCGGTAGCTCTACCAACTGCACCACCATGCTGCCCCATTGGATACACATTTGGAAAATATTACCTTTTAGCATTTACTCGATTCAAGATGGCCTCCACTAGCTATTCTATCAAACACCAAAATGTCTAGGTCAGTTTAACAGATCATAAGCTAAAACTCAGTGCAGTAGCTGTGCATCAAATGAAGAACAGAGTATTACACGTTTTTTAACTTTACGTAAAACTTTGACATTGACTCTTGGCGTCAACCCTGTTGTCGGCAAAATATCTCAAACCACTAAACAGCTATAACTGACTCTCTCAGAAAGCAATCATTAGATGAACATCTACAACTGATTAACTTTTGGAGTCAGTCCCTTTGATTATGGCTGCTACAGCTTTAGCCTTCACAAAATGGCTGTGAATGTTACAGATATTGAGCTAACTTTGGGTGAGGTAGTAGCTGAGAGTGATTCACAACAAATGCTTCAAGCACTAACAGATGTGGATAAGGGCAAAATGGGATTCATAAAGTTTGACCAAACGTTGTCATTTCGCAGCACAAGATGATTAGTCTAAAACTCTGAAAACTAATGTGGGTGATATACATTCTCTCAAAGGGTTTCTAAGCTTTTCATTTAATTTCAAGTGACATCTAATTCATAGTAAATGAGAAGAATTAAAGTTCACTTTTCACAGATTTGACATTTTGAGGGTCAGAACTGGTTTGTCTGACGGGACGTCAGCTGTTTTTAACAATGACAAACGATATTGAAATTGCATCTAACAGAGCTTTTGGCTTGAAGGATGACAAACTGCAGTGAAGATTTTCTAAAGTCCTCAGCTTTACTGGGAATCTGTCTGTGTGTGCGGTCAGATTGTCTCGCTGCATCAAGTGCTTGAGTTTAAAGTGCTCTCCATGTTCAAACCTGAGCCTGAAAGAAGCATTATCTAAGTGGACTGTTGGTTTTCTGAAACATCGACATGCTTATACTTTTACACCCCTTACATTTGTCATGCTAACATTTTTTCCGCTTATTTTATCGTTTTTTAATATATTTTTATTTTTTTTAGTTATTTTGCATAATTGGTCAATCATTTTTCTACATCCTTTGACCTTTTCTTAAAAAAAATGTTTAATGTGGTGAAAACATCATTACAGATTTATTGTGACATTTTATCTTTTAAAATTTTTTTTCCATATGTGTTTCACAACCAACTTACTTCTGAATACATTGTGCTCTTTTAGCTTTCCTTAAATAAAATCTTTCAGCTCATTCAGCAGATGGGTGCTATGAATTTTTTTTAACAATGTTTTGGTTTTTCAAAATATTATAATTTATTTACAAACACAGAGCCCCATAAAAATACACTGATATATTTTATTTCATTAAAAAACATTGTTCTTCTTGTCCCCTGTCACGGAGTGAAGAGGGAGCCATGGAAATACCCATCATCCGTTCACCCGTCTATTCGTGCACGTTGTGAGCATAATAATTTGAACAATGAGTGAGGTACTGACTACTATTTTGTTGAGTGGCCATGAATGAACTGCCACCCCTATCATTTGAGGAAACTGTTCTTTCTAGTTTTTACATTGCTTAAAAGTATTGTTTTATCAAATGATTGGGGTGGCTCATGGACGGGTAAGTTTATTTATGGGAGCCAAGGCCACCATTGGCCACCCTCTGGCTCCAACATTGCACCTGCGGTAAATAAAAACAATTTTACCTACATACATCTATACATACATCAACATCTATATACAAAGTACACCGTGTAACTGCCACTTCAGTATCTAGCACCAAAAACATTAAGTTTTATTTGCATTTCCTGTTCAACTCCAGTCCAGAAACACATCTCGAAAACTACAGACATACACTATTCAGATCCCTCAACGAAGGAGGACATAGGTGCACCGCTTGTTTAAACCTGCTTCAGCATATTCTTGCCTTTTGTCTTCTTACATTACATTTAGCTTTAAGTATGCCTTTTGCTTCTTTTAGCCTCTACATAAATTCTTAGTTTTTTTCTTAGTAGTAATTACAGTTCATGCTTCTTTAAAAAAATTCATTCAACATTAAGCATTCACACTGCCATTTGACTGAAAAGGTCATTTTTCCAGTTCCTAATAGTGATGTTAAAAGTTATTTTATGACTTGAGCTCCATTGAGAAAAAAAGATTTATGCTAAATATGATAGTCCATGGGTCCCTTATAAATATTAAGCATTCACTACAACAAATGCATAAATGAGCAGTGAAGCCCTTGTTACCATTTGCCTATTTTAATTTGCTACATCTCTAGCTTTAGAAAAATCTATAGATATATAAGCACATCATTTAGGCATCCCTCCATCCATCCATCCATCCATCCATCCATCCATCCATCTATCCATCTATCCATCTATCCATCCATCCCAGCTTCTTCCTTTTTTGGGTCATGGGAGTCACTGGTGCCCATGTCCAGCTATCACTGTGAGAGAGGCGGTGGACACCCTGGACAGGTCTCCAGTCCGTCACAGGGACACAGACAGACAATTTAGAGTTACCGATCAGCCTAACATACATGTTTTTGGTCTGTGGAAGGAAACCGGAGTATCCAGAGAAAACCCACACATGCACGGAGAGAACATTCAAACTCCACCTAGAGGGCCCCCCAGCTGGTATTTGAACCAGCAACCTGCTCGCTGAGAGGTGGCAGCTCTACAAACTGCGCCACCATGCCACTTTGTATTTTTGATATCTTTAGTAATTTATTTACAAGTAGTCCCTCGTGTGTGTGT
>NC_056516.1:12543721-12546039 GCF_014905685.2 Nematolebias whitei | reverse complement strand
GTTTTTCACTTATCACAGAGCTTCAGGGTACTGATCCCTCACGATAAATGAGGGACTACTATATTCTGGTTTACAACTAATAACAATTGATGACCCCCCCCCCCACACACACACACACACACACACACACACACACACACACACACACACACACTTGCTGGGATCACAAAGGGCAGCGGACAGGTAACAGCTTGAATTAGATGGCAGAACTCCCACTCTCATCAGGAGAACAGGTGAAACATGCTCACACCAGATTCAACAGCAAGTCAAGCCTTTGTTGAGCCTCACATGATGTTAATTGATAAATAAAACAATAACAACAAACTAAAGCATTTCTAAAAAGTTTAAAGGGTGCCAATGATTCTGTCCAAATTTTCATTTATCTATTTTATTTTCTAAAGGCCAGTTTCATATTGGACTTGTTTGTAATAAACTAAGCTGACAACTTTTTACAATAGTTGTATTACGATGAGTGTTTTGGTGTTATGGTTTGTGATTTTGATGGATGGGTTTAGGTAATTGTGTCTACTTTTATCCATCTGTATCCCTTTATTTGGTTCTGTTTCTGTGACTCCAGCTTTTCTGTTTCTGCTCCTGCCCTGCCCACTTGCACCTGATCCTTGTTGTCTCTGCACAGGTGTTTCTTATTCTGGTTCATTATTTTGTCTTTATATTCTCTGTGCTTAGTCTTTTCATTGGTTCTGCATTGAGCACTTTATGCGTCTGTCCTGGCTCTGCGCTCATGTTACTATCCATGAGTTATGTAATTTGTTTGCTGCCATGTCCACATGTTTGTTTTGTACATAAATCACATTTTGCCTTTTTTGAGCATTTAAGACCTGACCAGTCTATTTGCACTTTAAGTCTCAATCAACCACCAACTACGACAAGTTTAAAGAAAACCAGGCACAAAATAAGTGTTAAAGCTGCTCAAACAGTCAGGAAAAACTGTTAGTCATACAGAAGCATTTCTGAACTGTCTGTGTCAGAACCATCTGGTCTTCACATGTCAGTCTTCATGACAAGATAAAAACAGCTTACACTTCCACTTCTGAAGCGCCAGTTCTGAACTCAGATACAATGTAAGTCTATGAGAGTTTGGATGTGTGCACTCTGCTTTGGGGGGACATTTAGGCAGAAACCATAAAGATACAGAAAGACACAGACTGGGTGGTGGGGGAGGGTTTGTGGAAGGAAAAGAAAATTGCTAAAACACTGGAAGGTGTAGATAGCTCAAAAGTTGGAGTGTAACATTATCACTCAGAAAAGGAAAGTGGAGCTTATCCCAGGCTGTGCTTAGCTTGGGTGGGGAACTGCTAACCCAAACAGGATACTGGTGAGCAGTGGAAGGGAAACTTTGAGGATCTCCTTAATCTACCCACTTCTGAAGAGGCAGAGTCTGAGGACTCAGGCAAAACGAGTCCATTATAATGGCAGGGGCAGTCCAAAGTTCCACGCAGCCAGGGCACCAGGGATGGATGAGATTCATCCCAAGATGCTGAAGGCTCTGGATGTTGTGGGGCGTCATGGTTGACACATCTCTTCAGTGTCACATGGAGGATTGAGACAATACCTGTGGTGTGGCAGACCCGGATAGTGATTCCCATTTTTATAAAAGGGGGACCAGAAAGTGTGTTCCAACCATCGTGGGATCATTCAGAGGGAACTTGGAGTAGAGCTGCTGCTCCTCCACATCAAAAAGAGCCAGTTGAGGAGGTTCCTCTGATTAGGATGCATCATGGACGCCTCCCTTTAGAGGTTTTCCGGGCACGTCCCACTGGTAGGAGGCCCCAGGGAAGGCCCAGAAGTCATTGGTGGGATTGTGTACCTTCTCTGATCTTGGAAAATCTTCACATGCCCCAGGAGGAGATGGAAAGTGTCGCTGTGGAGAGGGATCTCTAGGTTTCTCTCCTGGACCTGTCGCCCAGTGACCTGACTATGGATAAGCAGTGGAAGATGGAGATGGAGGTTATTACACTCCAAGAAGAACACTGTGTTGTAAAATCTCCAAAAACTAATACGTAGTCCCTCGCTACTTCACAGTTTGTTTATTGTGGACTCGCTCTATTGCAGTTTATCAAAATACCATACCATACCATACCACTTTATTTATAAAGCACTTAAAACCGCTACAAGGTCAACCAAAGTGCTGTACAGACAAAACAACAGGTAACACACAAAGCAAAATACAAAATGAAGTGAATCAGAATATAGACATAAAAACGATGCTAAAATATGATTGGACATGACACACAATTGGCTGATTGATGGATGAGCTGCACGATTGGCATGAATTTTTTATGTAAAATAAATTATTT
>NC_056516.1:12537215-12543621 GCF_014905685.2 Nematolebias whitei | reverse complement strand
AATAGTCTTAAACAATGTTTCTAAAATAGCGATCCAAATATCGATAATATTGATACCAACATGGATATTGATATTGATCAATACCAGTGTGATGAGATCAATACTTTAGCTTCAGGTTCTCTGGTGTATGCAGTGCTGCGGTTTCATCAAAGACGAGCCGACTGTGTGTGTAAGTGTCACTCCTGTCACTTTGCAAAGGCAGGCAGGACCCACAGAGAGGCTGCGAATATTTCTTTGAACCCAAGGCTTTGGAGTTGTTTTGTTATTTACACTTTACTTATTGTATTTTCACTAATTATTATTAATTTGTAATTGTTTTTTTCAAACCCAGAAAATAAATTCACCTAAGAGGAGAACATTTGTTTTATTCCTTTATATCCTAAATATATTTTACAGTTTTACAACATTTATTGCAGTGTGATAACTTTGTACAGTTTGTTTATTTAAGAAGAAAAAATCCAGAAAAGGAGTTCAATGAAGGGATAATTTTTATTTAATTATCATCGTTTCTGTACACAATGTTTTAATTTATTCTTCAGTGATCATTTTGTGCACTTTGTTTAAGGAAAATTCAACCATCACAAAGTATGAAGAAACTTTTGTTACTGTTCTATTTAAAAAAAAAACAACTTTTATTATAATGAAGTTTTCTTTATTTACTTATAAACTTTGCTTAATTCTATCTTGGGTTTTAACTACTGGTAATAAATTATTCAAAGGAAAAAAAAATCACAAAACACCTAAACGTCATCAAAATTCACTGTAATTATTTAAAACAATCATATCGGTATCAGTATTGGTGATACTGGACCTGCATTCATTTGGTATCGATCGATATCATAATTTGCAGTATCACACACTACTACTAAAACAGCTGCACTCTTGGCCACGCACACTTCTCCTCTGCAGAACGGAGATTGACAGAGGAGGAGCTGCAGGAGAAAGTTTCTCCTGCAGTGTGGGCTGCACACAGGTGCAGCAGGTGCTAAACTATTTACAATAATTAATAAAAAAAAAAATTCCATGCTGATCATGCGGCTCATCCATCAATCAGCCAATTGTGTGTCATGTCCCATCTTATTTTGAAAAACTGCAATAGAGCGAGTCCGCAAAAAACAAACTACGAAGTAGCGAGGACCTACTGTAACGTCTTTATACCAGTTCTCAACCTTTTTAAAGTCGTGACGTGTTTTAAAAGTTTTGTTCTAAAACCACGAAACTGGTATTTTTGTTTAAGCGTATCCCATCAGAAAACAGATACAGAATGTAAGCTGAGTTAACTGGCAAATTTGTTCTGTAAATACTTTTCGACCACCAGTCTGATTCATATCGTAGCTAAGATGTTTCTAGTTAAAGAGTTGCCCAGTTTTAAACAGCAGCGCTACAACCCAACAGAAGCTGTTAGTTGTTAAAGCACCTTCATTATGTTCATCCCGGCTCTATTGACATCTCCTGTGGAATTAAAATGACTCAAGTATTTCCTGGAGTCATTGATTATTTGCTTTGTTTCAAATCTTCTGATCAATAGTTGCACAGTTTCAACGTTATTTTGGCCGTTTTTACGTGTTGTTATAGCTTGACAGGAAAGACAGCTGTTTTCTTGGAAAACGCAGGAGCTGTTGCTCGTGTCAGTTGGCGTGTTCGTGCTTTCACACACCCCCTCGGATCATGTTGAGCGTGGAGCAGTCTTTAGGTGTGTGCATGTGTCACTGATCATTGTGTGTTTTCACATCACCGCAACGCTGTGATTGTTCCAAAGTACTTGTGTGAGATTTTTTTCCGTCTTGCTGTCGGTGAAAAACTGCACACTTCTACAAATTGCACTCCATTAACGTCAGAGTGGAGCCCCCCCCCCCCCCCCCCTCACACACACACACACACTTCACAGGCTTCCTGCTGAAACTGTGTAGCCTTTAAATCTGAGACCCCTCCAGACAAAGATGTGGCACCTCGTTGCATGACAAAATTCTCAGGTTTCATCACTCTTCCTTTTTTATTTTACTTCTCATTTCTGTCTTGATAAGCTTGGGGGTGATGAAACCTTTAAGGTGGGGGCTTGTCTAGACACAGTGTCTGGAAAAGGGTGGGGTCTGCTCCCCTGTTCTTGTTCTGGGAGTTGGTACAAGAGAAAGGAAGGGTCCTTCCGGTACATGGTTTTGTTGGGGGTGTAGAGAAGATTATTTAATACATTTTAGAGACACGGGGGTGCCATCTTTCCTTCATCCCTCCATTCCTTCAGACGGGTGATGAAATGCTTCACCGCAGAGAGCCTCGGATTAAATGACAGCAATGCAAATGAGGCTATGAAGTAAACACCTGCATCCTCATGTGGCTGCTGTTTGTCTCTCCACTTCACATATGACTAATTACCACTTGTCTCATAAAAGAATGCTGCAGTGGTGATAAGGAAACCGAGGAGGACGCTTCTCCTCCTCTAGGGGCAGCATTCACAACTGAATATGTAAAATGCAATTGTTGTTTTTGATTTTTTTAAACCAACAGAGGAAGACTATGATGCTGCAGTCTGAGGCCTTTGTAAACAGCACTAAATTTTTATAGATTCATACATCCATTTATTCATCCATCCATCTGTTATCTTCCACTTGTTTTAAGCCTTACGGGGGCAGCAGCCAGAGTAGGGAGGTCCAGACGTCTCTTTCCACAGCCACCTCTTCCAGCTCTTGCCTGACCAACCCTCACCTCTCTCTGTTTATTGGTCAACCTAAAATCCTTTCCTTACCTTTTGTCATCATGTACTTTGGGTAGGGACCCATAGAATGAGATCACAGATACAAGCAGTTTCTCTGCAGGAAGCTGAACTCTCCATAAGAGACAGGGTGAGAAGTTCAGTTACCCGCAACAATGACAGAGTAGAACCGCTGCTCCTCCACGTTGAGAGGAGCCAGTTGAGTTGGTTCAAGCATCTGCTAAGGATACTCCCTGGGCACTTTCCTATGGAGGTGCTGCATGCATGTCCGACTGGGAGGAGACCCGGGACACGCTGGAAAGACTACATCTCTCAGTTGGCCTGGGAACCCCTTGGAATCCTTTCAGAAGGCAGGGGAAAGTGACAAACATTTAGATAGTGTAGAAAATAATAGACATATTAATAAATTCCTTTACAGGATGCATTTAAATTTGTATTATAATCTGGAAATATGGTACACTTCTTGTTCTGTAGTACAAAAATACGATGACAAATACAACAAAGATCCATTTGTTATCCAAGTTATTCACTAAACACGTAGTGAGTGGCACAATGAATACGTGTTCAGTTTAAGTCGGGAGTCTTGGCTGGTCAAACTTCATGAAAGTATTTATGTTGTGGATGTGTCTGTGGTTTAGCAGCCGCCAATGGGCTTTTAATGAGTTGCCCATCTAACTGAAGTTCATCGGGAGAGATGGGCTCTATATCACTTGCTTAGCTCTGGTAGAAAAGTACCAGTAAATGGCAATTCTGCAGGTTTCCCAGTCAAAACACATGAAGTTTAGCCCCTGAAAATCATAGAGCCAGACATAAATATGACATTTGAGAGCTAAAGTCGGATATGGTTGAAGGTAGATTACGTTCTGTTGCCCTTGGGTCATCTTGGCCTAGGGGCAATGGGAGAGTTTAGAAGGCTAGCACTTATCTCGGGGGCCGAGATGGGATAGAGGTAGGACAGCTGACTTGGGACCAGAAAGTCGCGGTTCGACTCCAAGCCATTCCCACATGTCTTTGAGCAAGACAACCAATTCCTAATAGATCCCCGGGCTACATAGCTGCCCACTGCTCCACCTGCGTGTACCTCAGGTGTGATGGATTAAATGCAGATAACTAATTTTGCCTTTGTATGGAAACATACAATGATGACAATCTCAGCCTTCCCCTTCCCTTATCATAGTTGAGTGGCTGTGACTGAGTGGTTAGAGCAGTTGTCCTCCAATGTGAGAGTTGGGGGTTTGATTCCACCAGCAGTCACATGTTGAAGTGTCCCTGGGCAAGACACTTAACCCCTCATTGTCTCTGATGTGTGTCCCATCAATGTATGAATGTGAAAGCACTGATTGTTTTTTGTATAGATCTAGTAGAGTCTGTATGAACGGGTAAATGAGGACACAGATTGTGTAGTAAAGAGCTGAGTATCTTGAAATAAGACAAAAAGGTGATATACAAGTACAGTCCATTTAACATGGTTAAGTTTCTTCTTTTTGTCTTTTAATTTTTAGTTAAGGGATTGAGAAGGTAGTATTGTGAGGGTGAAGACATAGACTAAGAACTTATTGTTTTTCTTTTGATTTTGGTTTGTTTTAACCTACATTGTATGCAAGTTTTTTTAAGTACACAACACCCTTCTTGATATCAAAGTTCATGCTCAATAATCCAGGTAAAAAATCCAACAAAGTGAAGTCAGGTCCTCTGGATGTTTTTTTTTTTGTGTTGAAACGTTTCATCTTTAATCCAAAACACTTCATCAGTCCAAGGAGCAACAACAAACTCAGTCTTTTAAGTAGCACATTCCCATAGTGGGCCAACCGGTTTGATGGTGATAGATGTTTTTTTTATACTTTCCACTTTCAATAAAATCTTTGCCTGCATGCACAAAAATAAACAAGCGGCTCCTGGTTATTCCTAAGTACTGGTGAGTTTTATTTAACTTTCTTCCTTCAGGGTATTAATTGATATGGTACAGGACTCGGTGCAGAGGTAAATCTAATGGTGGTTGAGTGACACCACACCCGTCTGCTGCTTCAGGCTCTCCAAGTGGGAAGGGCCTGCCAGGACCTTCTCTTATTTGCTTATCTGCAGGAGGGATTAATTCAATGAGGGAGGGTTCTCCGTGCATTCTTCTGTTTAATCTATTGATAAAACCAAACATTCTGGCCTCTGTTCACTGGGTCAGAGTACAGATTTTGTCCAGACAGAGCCTGTAGGGATCACGAGCTGACTCTGTGTTTGAGTCCGGTAGGTGGAAGCGGACCCCTGACCTCCCAGCTTTGACGGGATTCAACCATATGAGAACTTGTTGAGTTTTGATCAATAGTGGATATGGCTCAAAGGGGTCAGGTTGGGCGCTTTCTTACACTAAGCATTAAAAACACAGTGTGTATTTTGATTTTAACAGGACATAATGACAGGAATATACAGATTAAATGAAATCACTGGAGTTATATATATATATATATATATATATATATATATATATATATATATATATAATGGTTTCTGATTATAGAACGGTGTTCTTTTGGGTCCTCTCTGCCCGCTTCATTTCTGAAAACACACATCAGAGCGGGACGCGACTGGCTTCATGTGATTTATGAACAGACACAGGAACATAAAGACAGACTGATCTGTGTGGCCATTTTGCAACTGACTTACGAAAGTGTCATGACTGATAAGCTACTAACTATTTATATCTATTAAATAAAACATCACATATAAAATGACCAGACTATCCCTTTAAGAAAACTGCTTCTACTTTATTTTACACAGAACAATGATAGCAGACACTGTGGAGGAGGCCATCGTTATTAACACATTCACTCACTTATTAAACTTATGCACTCACTTAAATTTACCCACAGGTGACTTAAACAGTTAATCTACCATCTCACGTAGAAGTGATCTACACTCGCTGTGTGTAAACACCATGACAGAGGGTTTCTGTCCATCCTTTGTGTGATCTGCTACAATGACACACAAAAACCTTTGAACCACTTCTGACCTGAAAGGGCCGGATATGTAATGGGAGTTCGGTCTCTGCATTCCCCTAGCCGACACAAGAAACCTGAAACGCACACAGCATTCATTCACTTAAAGATCCATTTTCTTGGACTACCTGCAAAGAGCCGGGAGTTGGCAAAGTGCCCATTTCCTCACCTTGAAAGGACACAGTGTCCAACACACACCAGGATCAGCTCAGATAAAATTAAACCAGCAGGTCTGGCTTTTACTCTCTATCCTCTGCTGGAACATTTACATAATTAAGGTCTTTCACTCCTGGAAAGAATAAATACTGTATGCATGAAGACTTTTAGACTAAGATCATCTGAGAAGAGACAGAGATTTTCATTCATTTTCATTCAACCTTTATTTATACAGGTTGATCCCATTGAGTCCCAGGGACTCATTTACAAGAGAGACATGATTTTAACAAAGAGTGATGACAACAGTGGACAATCATAAAGGATGCATACAAATTGAGAATGTATTATTTTTTAACAAGTGAAAATAAAATGGTATTTAAAAGGAAAAAAAACAGCTAGGTTGTAAGGTGGTGTAGAAAACAGAAAACAGGAACATGTCTGCATTTGTTTTTTGCCAGGAACTCAAAATATGTTTAAAGCCACTTAGAGAGGTCAAGGTCGAGAGCTTCAGATCTTTTTGTAAGATATTCCAGCAGGAAACAGGAACGGAGTAGGA
>NC_056516.1:12529289-12537115 GCF_014905685.2 Nematolebias whitei | reverse complement strand
TACATGTTATTTCACCTTAAAATTCTCTCATTCTCCTCTGTGCAGACGAGGAGTGTGGTAGATACTACTGCATAGCTCTGTGAGCAGGAAATCTTTTTTGTTCAATCGAGCACACACGTTTCAACTTACTGCTTTGACTATTTTTACCATCAACACTGACTGGACATTTACATGAAATGTGCTGAATTTTCCTCAAACTGTATTATATAAACTGAGATTTATCTATCCAATCCTGAGCATACACTTCTCAATCCTGTACTGAAGAACATAAGTGGTTGGACATTCATGTATCTTATAACATTGTAAACTGAACATTATCAGCTAACCGTTGTTGTAGAGCTGTTGCATTGAACTGCATTAGATTATGTAGGTAAGAGCGTGGCTACTGAGACTATATTCAATCCCAACTGTTCAATGACACAATACAATAGACATTTCTTTACATCGCAAGCTGGTTTTTCAATGTTTGTAACTTTGGTTTTAGTTCACTTTGGCCCAGCTCAAAAAATATCTGTTGGATGAACTGGAATGTGGACTTCATAGAACTGGGGTAGTTGAAATGCATAGCATATGCAAGTCCAAAGAGAATGCACATAGCTTTTGGCAGGTCTTGAATGTTGGCCATCACCACTTCTCCCTCCATGATGATTTTCTGAGAGGCTGGACTGAGATGCAAGGAGGATGAGGGCACAGTACCTTCAGGTTCAACGAGGAGAATCCCAATATCAATGTTGCGGAACGAGTCATCATCATCAGAGTCCTTAATAAATAACATGAGCACAACAGAGACAATTATCATTAAACAACCATCAATAATTGATCAAAATAATGATTTCCATAAACCAATTACAATATTTGTTGTATCTTCTGTTTTATCACAACATGCAGCCCTAGTTTCCTTGTGTAAATTGTGTATTAGTTTGAGCTCCACAAAAGGACACATGATCATGTGCTAGTGGTAACTGGAACGATACCGTATTCTTTCAATTGTTTAAAACTATGCTCACAGTTTTTTTTCAAATACAGGAACTGTCATCAGGGTTCCCACATCTGTCTCGGCTCAAATTTCAACATTTTTATTTACCCTTTATTTCTACAGATAGTCTCATTGAGTCACAAGAACTAATTTCAAGAGACCTGTTTAGGGAGCAAATAGTGGGGTTAAGGGCCTTGCTCAAGGGCCCAGAGTGGGGCAAATGAAGGTTGAGGCAGGTGTGGATGTTTCACCTTTTCCACCCACATTTTGACATTGTTAGTCTGGGGAGTTGAACCGGTGACTTTCTGATCACTGGCCCATATTCTCTAACCTCTGCTCCACCACTCCCTCATGAAACAGCATAGCATAAAACATAAGCATAAGAGTTTATGACATGAACTCAACACAGCATAGCATAAGACATAAATTAAAATTAAAGGGATAGTTTGGATTTTTTTAAAGTGGGGTTGCCTGAGGTGCTTACAGATGGTCAGCATGTTACCTACAGTAGATGGTGGGCAGCATTTCCCCACTTTGGAGAAGCAGCAGGACGATCAGTGTAAGAAGATAAGCAGTGTACTTTTGTGGACATGGTCAGCAGCAGTTTGTACTTTTAGACACCTCGAAAAATCTATTTGTTTCAGTGGACGCATATTTAGTATATTTTCAGCACCTTACATTGCTGTCTGACATGACTTTTCTGACTTGAAATGTAAGTTACAGAGCTCTCTTCACACCAACCAAATGTCATAGACAAGATTAATAAATTTACCTCACAGAACACAAGAGTTACTGGTCTACCATGTCACTGTTAGTTTGTGCTATTGTGTGATTTCAGTGAATTCAGTAAAAATAACCCAATCAAACAGATCGAGGCAGCAGTAGAAGAGCAGCTCCTGTATTCAGCAAAGTAAAATGACTAACTATGCCTATGGAGTTTGGTTGGGCAGGAGCAATATTTATATAACGTATACAACAGTTATTTTATGTAAGAAGTCTGACTGACAGTAAGGTAAAACAGTGAAAATATTCTATATTAATATATAATATATATAATATAATAATAGTATAATGTACACTTCACTGGTATTGAATTTTTTTAAGTGGCTAAAACAACGTTTCTGCAGACACTGTCCACAGCAGTACGTTGCTTAGTTTCCTACACTGGTACCCCTACTGCTTCTCCAAACTGAGGTCACGTCGACTGCCACTTACTGCAAGTAATACACTGACTTTGGATAAATAGCTCATACAACACCCCTGCAAAACATTATTGCAAAGTAAATATTAATTATTGCACAAAAATAAATTCAAGTACGTCCAATGATCCATTCGTCTGTGTATTTTCATAAACTTTCCTTGAACTGATTTTTCCAGAAACTCGCAAACCTTCAAGAATTTCAAAGACCCATGAGAACCACGTATAAGAGAAAATTCAAAATTGAGCTGTCAATGTTCCTTTAGGTAATTTTTGAGAAAATAAAATTACTTACAAAGGCTGGTTTGTAGAAGTCTGTGGGGTTGTCACGAAGAATAACAGGAAGTCCTCTGAGCACCAGTGTTCGAATATCAGTTGGCTCTGCAGTCTGTTGGGCAGTAAAATGACAAACACAAATGAGCAAATGATTGCATTACACAGTGTGAAGTTCCCACAGCTTCATAAACATCAATATCAAGGACTTTTGAAGGCATTGCCTAAAATTTAAGAACACATGCATCATGGTTAATTAATGTACTGTTACAACATTGAGAAGAGCTAGCAGGCTGTACTGAAGTTCTCTGAAAGTTTTAGTGAAGTTCAGAAACTCGCAGCCTTGTTTTTCCAACCTTTGATTTAAAATCTAACATTTCAATAATCTATGGGAAGCATGAAAATGAATAGTTACACTTGAAGACATGAGCTACTGAAAACAATAGGACCAACCCTGGTCTGTTGGGAAAGCTGTGTCAACACTTGGCCAACGTTCCCTCTCTTGGATCGAAAAATCTCGACAAGACGAGGACTATGTCGATCGATGCTCTCATAGAATTCCTGCTTGAGATTCTTGCCAACAATCCTGTTGAACTCCATGCATACCTGCAAAATACAGAGAATGTTCCAGTATCACATCTCAACAACTAATAACCTTAGCTGAAAGCACCAGTGTGAGGGCAGCACATTTATTCATTTATTCATTCGTTCGTCGGTTAGATGCAAAACGCAAAGCCCCTAAAAAAAACAAGATTTTTCTAGTCAAACCTTTTTTTTGGACAAAAAGTCTATGTACTGCGCACAACACAGGAGTTGCTTGTCTATTGCTTTGCTTGTTTGTGGTTGTGTGACCTCTGTGAATCCAAATGGACACTTTAAGCACTGATGGCTTCCACAACAATATATATTATTAAATAGCTTTGTTATTCAATTATGATTTGTAAATTTCAGCATTCTAACATCTGTTACTTCTGTGTAGCAGACCATTGTTATAGAAGACTATTAATATTTTGTGTCAAATTATGGATTTTTGTTGGCAAGTAACCTTTTAATAAGCAGAATAGTGCACAGTGAGCAGGGCATTACTGCATAATACACCCCTTCAGGATAATCTGAAATCTGAGTCCTGCATCAGGCTGTTGGGGTTAATTTTGCAATAATGACCTGCTCACAATACAATTTCCCTAACCTAACAGATAGAGGTAGTTGTAGACAGCAACTCTCATATCTTACAAGGTAAAATTACAGCTTGTGCTGACAGTCTGGATGGGTAACAAATATATTTGGGTCCTATAATGGCAGCTTCCTATTGGAAAGACAGCGATGTAAGCAAGGAAAGGTAATATTTCTGGTGAAGCTTCCATGTTTTAACCTGTAATGTTTTAACAGGTAACCCCTTTTCTCTGTTATAAACTCACAGTATTTGCACCTCCACTGCATCTTCACACAAACCTGTAAAAAAATAAAACTTTTAGCACACTTATCCATGACCATATGTCATCAAAGATCAAGGAAATATGGTACTTTGAAATATTCTCGCCCTTTAATTATTCTGGCTGAGAACAGAAATTTCAGTTTTCTTGTTTAACGTTATTTAGAGTTAAAATTAATGCAGAATGAGTTGGGCTTGCCTTTTTATCTGCAGACAATTGACAGAGTTAATAATTTGTTATTGTCACTTTATTTTAATAGTCTGGTGATGGGGGGAGCTGGCAACAACCATAGCTCTTTACTCCTTCAGGATTTCAACGTGGCTCCAAATTATTTGTTAACTGCTGCACTATTTTACACACACAATTGTCACATATTGCTCATGTAACTAATCTCTACTAAAAACCAGCTAATGACCAAGTCCATTACATTGTCAGTCAGACCGTAATCGTATAGAACGTGAACTAGCTAACACAAGCACGTTCTTCTTTTTCTTTTCTTTAAATTGTATTATATTTGTTGTTTGGATGAAATGAAATGAATAAATAAAACATACATACATACATACATACAAGCACGTGCTGCAACGTGAAGTTAAGCTAATCTAACTATACAAATTAGCTGACTTGATACAACTGGAGCGCATTAAAGATAAAAAATATACCACAGACAGGATTCACTCGGTATGAACTTGTACTATAAAGGTTGCTTTCAGCAGCCTACATCTCTCCTAAAGCAACTTTCCGTAATAAACTGAACTGAGAAAGTTAGCATGCTACCCCTAAACTAAATCCTAGCACACTATTCATTGAGCATTCGCGCTCACCACTCCAAAACCCTCAACTTTACCAAAACTACGATAACGGTTGGCTGTTACTGTAATGTTAAGTTACATCTGCACGTGGAGCACAGCTATCTTTTACGTAGAGAAATGTCTACAAATATCTAAAATATTTGTTACTTACCAATCCACTTTGCCTCAAAGTCCGACAGTAGTAGCGACGCTGTGGTGGAACTTGCCGGAACATGTGCAGCAGGGCAGAGTTTGAATAGGCCCCGCCCCTTCATTTCAAAATCAAAACATCTTTAGTAATCTCTGCTTAACAAGATCATTACACTCTATATTTTAGTAAAAAAGTACAGTCAACTTATATTGATTTAGTAATGAGACAACATTTTTACAAAACATAAAATAATAATTAATGATTACTAAAAAGTGTAAATACAATTGATATCAGGGTTAAGAGTGCAGGTTGATAGGTTTCATATCTTGGAATTTAAATGCAAACCCCAAAACATTTTTGCAATCTGATGTGAATTACTCACTCTGTATGCAGACACTCAGACATGTTCAGACCTGTCGTTAAAACACTTAGGTACGTTCACACTGCAGGCAAATGAGGACCAAATCTGATATTTTATGTCCCTGCACGACCAAATATCCACATTTTCCAAGACATTCTTTTTCATATGTGGTACTAGATCAGATAGATACATACCCAATGTTTTTCAAAGCAACCGCAATCATAACGTATCATGTAGGGAAGCAGATCGATCGATCGATCCATCCATTGATTATCTTTTACCCGCTTCTTCCATTTTGAGTCACGGGGGTCACCGGTGCCCATGTCCAGCAATCACAATGCGAGGGGTGGGGTACACCCCAGACAGGTCAAAAGTCCATCACAGGCAGATCGATCCAAGTATTGATAATGATACCAACCTTGTGCAGTTTAAATCTTGGAACTCTGCATGTCTTCAGCGACAGAACAAAAGTCCAGTTTCTTTGTCTTTGTTCTTTTAATTCCATGTCCTGGATAACTGAGAATCTGCACCAACATATGATACTAACACACTATGACACTAACCAAACCCTACAGAACAGTTCGGTTCTGCGGGGAAATCTTGGATATTCTGTGTCTGCTGAACCCAGTTCTGGAGGGCAGTCATCGTCCGTTGCCGTGGTCGTTATTATCATCAAGCTGATAACGGGACCATGTTGCTAAGAGAACCTCATTTCCAACAGAACCACTCTATGGGCTATGTTCTGACAAAGGAAAGTATATAAAATATTGGCATCGGTTATCAGCCAAATAAGTTTTAACATATTGGCATATTGGATATCGGCCAAAAATCCCATATTGTGCATCCCTAATCTGAATCGTGATATTCACACATTTGAGTTTATTTCTTACAGAATTATCTCTTGATGATACCTAAGAGACACTGAGTTTAAGAAAAGAGGAGTTTGTTCCTTTCATTCAACCTTTATTTATACAGGTTAATCTCATTGAGCCTCGGGAACTCATTTACAAGAGAGACCTGAAGCTGTAGAGAAGAAAGCAGATGTTTTATCAGATTTTCGCGCAGAAGCTGCATAGTCATTGTTTAAAACTCCCAAGTGATTTTCCAGATGTTACCACCATGGCTTTAGTGTCACAAAAGTGTCACAAGCTTTCTTTGATTTTTATGTAGACAAAAACAAACTCCATCTGCTTTAACGGCGACTTGAATGAACGACATTTGTTACTCCTCATCTCAGCAGCTTTTTATGACTAAGGAGTGCATGGAGCAATGATTTAAAGGGGGAATAGAATGAAAACTTAATGCTTTGCGTGAATAAAAAGAGACATGCATCATTTAAATTCTTTTCTTCTTTTACCTTTGAAAGACTAATATCTGTCAAAATGATTTAAACATGCTGGAATTAATCAGCCAACAAATGTCCACAGAGAGACTTAAGAGGCAGCTAAGTGTGCAGTTTGGACGTTTGGCTAATACTTTGTCCTTGTTATAATGGACAGCACTTCCACCACTAAGCTTCTTAATTCAAGTGCTCATTTAAATATATAGGCTTCTGAAAGAAGAGCTTTTTATAATGTCATGTAAATCCTCTTGTTACTAAACACCACTTTCTGTTTCCATGTCTTACATTTCTTGCTAAATGTGCAGCAAAGTGGCAAACCTCCCGCTGCTATCAAAGAGAAGCTGGGCGCATCCTCAGCCCCCCGCTCTGTCAGAGAGGAAATCAGGTGAACGCGAAGGAGGAGAAGCTCAGAGCCGAAGACAAAAAGCACTCGTAAAAAACAGGGATAAGTGATGCCACCGGAAGGAAGGGATCGAGCGTTCCACAGGGCGTCCAAATCAAAGCAGTGAGCTCTTCCCTCAGTAGAGACGAGAGGTGTGAGCTGTAATCAGAGACGGTGAGAAGATCTCAGAGGAGATAACAGGCCTCTCATCATCAGCGCCTTGTTGTGCAAGTTTGGCAAGTTGTTCATGTGCAAATTAGTGCCTGGTGGAAGACAATATTTTTATGTGTTTGGGTGTCTTTTAGCAAAATATCTCATGAGTCACTAGACATTTTTTTAAATCAAAGTCCATCCATCCATTATCTTCACCCGCTTCTTCCTTTTTGGGTCACGGAGGTCACTTGTGCCCTCATCCAGCTATCACTGTACGAGTGATGGGGGACACTCTGGACAGGTCTCCAGTCCATCACAGGGACACATAGAAACAAATTCACTCTCTCACTCACATCTAGGGACAATTTAGAGTTACCATTCAGCCTAACATGCATGTTTTTGATCTATGGGAGGAAACCAGAGTACCCAGAGAAAACTCACGCATGCACGGAGAGAACTCCACACAGAAAGGTCCCAAGACTGAGATTTGAACTGGGGTAACCTGCTCGCTGAGAGGCAGCAGCTCTACCAGTTGTGCCATCGTGCTGCCCCTTAATCAAAGTATTTATTAATATTATTTTAATTTTGAACATACAAAACACAAAGAACAGAAAAAAATAATCAGTCATTCGTGTGTTGTGTACAATCTTATATTGAAAACCTGCAAGAGTGAGTACACGAAAGTCAAACTGCGAAGTATCGAGGGACTACGTACATCGACAAATGATGGCATTTTGGAGCCAACCCAGATCTAGATGGCTGCCAC
>NC_056516.1:12523227-12529189 GCF_014905685.2 Nematolebias whitei | reverse complement strand
ACAAATGATGGCATTTTGGAGCCAACCCAGATCTAGATGGCTGCCACAGCCAAATATTTTTTCTTCTTCTTACGGCTTCTCCCTTCTTCAGAAGACTTGGTGATTGTTTTTACACCTGATGCCCTTCCTGATGGAACCACAGACCACAGAGCTACTACAGCCCTCTGTGTGGAGCAGAGAGCTGCTATCTAGGGTGCCTGGGGGAGCAGATGGTGGGGTTTAAGGGCCTTGCTCAAGGGCACAGAGTGAGGCAAATGAGAGTGGAGGCAGGTTTGGGTGCATCACCTTTACCACCCACATTTTGATGTTGTCGGTTCAGGTAATCAAAGCTGGCAACCTTCCGATTACAGGATCACCTTCTCTAACCTCTGCGCCACCACTCCCAGCAGCCATCTAATCTAAAATAAATACTAAAATGTCTATAATTCAGTCAGTTCTACAACTATCGTGCTCAAGTTTGCTGTGGTTGTACATGAGAGCCAAGTTCAAGGTTCTTTATTGTTATTCAAATCACATATGGTACAGGAGCTGTAGCGAAACTATGAACACTGGATCCAAGTTACATCCAACAATATCAAAAATATAAAGTATATAAAGAAACAGGAAATAAGGATCTAAGATATAAAGTAAGCTATACGCTAAACGAACGACCAGACAGTATGCTAAAAGATCTGATATACGGTAGTCACTGATAGTGCAAAACAATACACCGAACAACAGCAGCACGAACACGAGTCTATGTGGGTGGATGAGTATGAATGAATGAATACAGCAGCATGAAATAATCAGCAGCATGAGATCAGCAGCATGGATAATCAGCAGCACATATCAACAATCAAAGTTGCATTACATTGATTTTTTTTTTCTCTTTTTCTTTTCACAGTGAGGGATTTATGAGTCTAACAGCTTCAGGGTAGAAGCTGTTCCTCAGTCTAGTGGTTCTAGACTTAATGCTCCTCAACCTCCTGCCTGAGGGGTTCTATGTTCTACGTTCTTTATGTTCTATTCAGTCATTCTCAACACAAACATTAAAAGCTGAACAACACTGAACTAAATGAAAGATCTTCCTCCCATTCTGCCTTTAGAAACTCTAGGAACCGCAAGTAAACCTGCAGTCTGAGAGTGAAGTGCTCTGTTAGGAAAATATGGAACAATAAGATTTCAAATATAAGATGGAGCTAGGTTGTTGAGAGCTTTGTAGGTTAGAAGTAAGAATTTAAGTTCAATTCTGGATTTGACAGGGAGCCAATGGAGAGAAGCTAAAACTGGAGAAATAGGATCTCTCCCACTAACTCCAGTTAAGACTCTGGCAGCAGCATTTTGGATCAACTGAAGATGTTTTAAAGAAGTATTTGGACACCCAGATAATAAACCACTTGCAATAGTCCAGTCTAGACATGACAAACGCATGAACCAAACTTCAGATATACACTAAAAATATACACAAAACTATAATAATGTAACATAAAACGGTGTATTCGGGCAGCTGTGGCTGGGTGGTTAGAGCAGTCGTCCTCCGATGCAAGAGTTGGGGGTTTGATACCACCAGCAGTCACATGCCGAAGTGTCCCTGGGCAAGACACTGAACCCCTCATTGCCTCCAATGTGTGTCCCATCAGTGTATTAATGTGATGATGCACTGATTATTCTTTGTGTAGATCTAGTAGAGTGCTGAATGAATGGGTAAATGAGGACACAGATTGTAGTGTAAAGAGTTTTGAGTTTCTTGATAAGATAGAAAGGAGCTATATAAGTACAGTCCATTTACCATTTATCATTTATTAAACAGCAGCCTGAATGAGTCTGCTGTTAGCAGATGGGTATGAATACAGCAGTTTAATGGGAAGAAATCAGTAGCATGGATAATCAGCAGCGCAAAGTCAGTTTCTCTATTCAAAGTGTTATTACATTAATTTTCCTGGTTAGAGATTCATGAGTCTAACAGCTTCAGGGTAGAAGCTGTTCCTCAGTCTAGTGATTCTACATTTAATGCTCCTGAACCTCCTTCCTGAGGGGAGTGGGCAAAAAAGTGTGTGTGTGCTGGGTGAGTGGGGTCCTTCATGATGCAGGTGGCTCTCTTCCTGCATCTGGAGGTGTAGATGTCTGTGATGGTGGGAAGGCTGACTCCAACAGACTTCTGTTGGGGAAAAATATTGAACTTCTCATGAGTGCAGGTACTATCTGGAAGTATTTGGTGGGACCTATGTTTTTGCGTGTAAATTAAACTCATTGGCAGCATCAGGTGCTTTTGCCTGCAGAAGACGCATTTTTTGGGGCTTAGTTTTAACAAGCTGCTGAAAATGTCTTACACCGATTGTTATGGATGTGACTGAACAGACCAGATTATTTTGTTAGATCTACCTACATTTTCATGTTCAACAGGATGGCTGCACCTGTAATAACAGACTACCCGTGTTAACCTCGAGTTATAAAACACCTCTTTGGTACTAATCAAAGTTTTATCACCCAGTTGCTTGTAAAAAAACAACAACTGTGGGGCAGGGACACTTGAAGAACCTTCAAGATGTTAATATTAGGCTGTGACAAAACATTACCTTTGATTTATTCAGTTGTGTGTGTCAAAATCAGAGACTGAGAACAGATCCATTACTGAATGAGTGATCTGTGCTCACATTAACACAACCACCATAAATCCCTCAAACTGTGACGGGCTTTTAGAAATGTGATTTTAGTGAAACACCTTAAGTACGTTTCATCCTTCACAGCTAAGAAGTGAAGGCAAATGAAAATGTTTTTGCTCATGTCTGTGTGTGCATGCTTGTTGTCTGGTAGCAAAAAAATCTTATGAACCAGTTGATTGTTGGATCTATAACCATTGTTTATGGTTTCTTGCATTAATTTTGTGGACTCAAAATACTTATGCAGACTTTGTGCTATTTTCAAAAATTTTGGCTTGATCAGAAGTGTCATCACAATATCTCTTTCTCATTCTAGGCCATTCATCTTTTTTAGGTTAAAAGGAGTAAAATGTAATCTACAACCTTTAGGCAGCAAAATGTTAACTAAAAGATCAAAGCAAAGCTGTAACTAAAATCTAAAAACAGCAAAATGCAAGCTCAAAATGCTGCGTAAAAACAAAGTGACAAAAAGCTGTCTGAAAACTAAAACTAGCCAAATGACAAAATTAACTACACATTAGCTAAAAACTAGATGTAGCGTAGAAATACAAAACTAGAGCAAGTAAACAGAAGCAGATTTCAAAGAGAAATGGTTTTGGAAGGAACGGATGTGGTGTTTTTCAATGGGGATTTTTATATTAAACTATGATAAACTATGCTATGCTAATTTTATTTTAAACTATGCTAAGTATTTGTGAAAACTATAAAAGTATATGGAAGTAATACGACAGAAAAGTATGTGAATGCTGACTCAACATACCGTATTTTCCACATACACATCGCACTGCCCTATAAGTTGCATCAGTCCAAATAATCTAAAAAAAAAGTGGAAAAATCCATAAATATGTTCATTCGCCGTATACTTTGCATCTATTATGTGTCACCGTTGACGCGTCGCATTTGTTACTCGTCACCGCTGGCAACCCAGAAATGTGGGCCGGTGTTGTGTCAAAAATGGATGGTCTGCCAAACGGCAACCGTGGGAGAATACACGGGAGGATTGTAACAAAATTAACACTTAAAAACAATTATTTGTTTGCTTGAAATTAAAGTAAATGTGTGTCTCAGTCTACCTTCTGCTTAATAAATGCACTTTGGCTGTCAAATCAGCTGTATTTGAAAATCTGATTCGCGAAAGTGACGGGCACGTGCAGAGGGACGAGCCTCTGCATTTCTTCGAAAATTAACAAGATAAACACCTTAAAACAATTATTTGTTTGCTTGACTTTATAGTAAAGGTGCGTCTCAGTCTAACGTTTGCTTAATAAAAGGACTTTAACTGTCAAATCAGCTGCATTTCAAAAGTATTTGCTGCCTCGGTGCTGCGGAGTGCGCAGAGGGAGGAACATAAGGAAGGAGGAACGCTGCTCATTTCTTCTAAATTTAACAAGAAATGCACCTAAAACAATTATTTGTTTGCTCAAAATTATAGTAAAGGTGTGTCTCAGTTGAACTGTTACTTAATAAATGCACTTTAATGGTCAAATTAGCTGCATTTCGCCAGGGTGGTGCAGCTGGTTTGACGGTTGCTCCAAGCAGCGAGCAGAACGAAGGTGGGGGGACTAAGGCAAACCAGTTGTGTCATTAAAAGCTGGTGAAGAATCTCAGTCATCCAGGACGTGGTAAATTCAAAAAAGTTCAAGAAATAAAACAATAAAGTATAATAAATAAAGTCCAGTTGTTTTTGTCTTGAACTTTTTGAATTTGTCATTATAGCCACATTTACCTATTATATGATACAACGGCATGCCTTACTGCTACTACTACTCTGCTGCCATCTAGTGGCTGAAAATTGTACTGTTAATTTTTTTCCAGTTAGAATGAATGAAAACGGTCACATCTCAGCCAAAAATTGGTTTATAAATAGAGGAAAAAATCCATAAATACGTCGCTTCGGCCTATAAGTCGCATTGCATGTAAATTATGCAAAAAAAGCGACTTATACTGTGAAAAATATGGTACATGATGAACATGATTTTTCAGTGATTCTTAGATTTTGTTGCTCAAACAACCTGCGAGAGTACATTGTTTCTACAAACACAGGAAGGTGTGTTGAACTGTGGTATCTCGTCGTGTGCCTGTTGGGACTACGATGGTGTGGAGCGTGTGCAGTCAGTGCCCCGTCTCTGTAATGGAGGTCAGGGCCTCGCAGCTGCCTCTGGAGCCCATGGGACCTGCTGCATGAGTGGCGCTGGTGTGCGCGGATCTCTGAGGACTGAGATGAGGAGCGGAGGATTGTCATCTGAATCCCTGCTTTCTGCCTTTCAGGATTCAGAGCATGCTTCCCTCTCTGGCTGATTTATTAGGTTTTGTATACCATATAAACAAACATATAAAAATTGTTTTTATGGCCTTCTACCTACGATACACACCACGTATTATAACCTGACTGACTAAACACGTATCATGTTTTCTCCATCTTCATTCATACCTCCATACCCGAAGGTGTTTTTTTCACTTTGGATTGTATGGAAGTCAACATTAACACATTCAGTCATGCATCTTTTATAAATCTTACCATTATTATAAATGTAAGCTACAACCGAAGGACGGATGAGAGCTTTTTCTGTACTTTGTTATGAAATAGTTTGCATGAGACTTGTTGTGTTTCAAGTGCTGACACATTATATATAAATGTTCAGTTTAAAAAAATCATTCAACTAAATATACTGTTTCTAACTGACGGTTACGGCTACAAACACATTAGGTTACTCTTTCAACAAGAGACTAATAAAAATACAATAAAAAACAAAGTCCAAGTATAAATACTCCTTAAATGAATGCTTAATTCAGAGTATTTACGTGATGGTAAAATGCAGAATATTATTCTCAAACTCTTAGAGCTCATTTTATTTTTGTGTTCATTGATTGTTTGTTGATTAATTTTTATTTTATAATAAAATATTGAAAAGGCAAATCATGTCTCTTTCACTAGTTATGTATGATGAAAAATCTGCAGCGAACAGATTCAGCCCTCAGCTGTTGAGCTCTGATAAATAATAAAAGTGAGTTACTTAATCTACGGTAAATATGATTAATTTCCCATAAGTCAGTTCAGTCTGTTTTTAAATAATACATATGAGCTGATGCTCCTTTTAATGAGCTTAAAACAGTGCTAAAAGTAAGTCCACCCTTCTTACATCATTCTGCTACACATCATTCATTGAAATTCATTCATGAAATATTTTGCTAACAAACAAACAGCGTTGACTCCATCCATCCATCCATCATCCATCCATCCATCCATCCATCCATCCATCCATCCATCCATCCATCCATCCATCCATCCATCCATCCATCCATCCATCCATCCATCCATTATC
>NC_056516.1:12517764-12523127 GCF_014905685.2 Nematolebias whitei | reverse complement strand
GTGGCAGCCATCTAGATCTGGGTTGGCTCCAAAATGCCATCATTTGTAGATGTACGTAGTCCCTCGATACTTCGCAGTTTGACTTTCGTGTACTCACTCTTTTGCAGGTTTTCAATATAAGATTGTACACAACACACGATTGACTGAGGGAAGGTGACCAACCAGAGCATTATGCTGAGGGGTGGATTGGACATCGGGAGCACCCAGACATTTCCTGGTGGCCTGGCCCACTCAGTGATCACCGAGGGGGACTAAAGGCTCGGTTCAGGTTGAGCTTGCTTATCTTAAATAAACAATTGCATGCAACCTGTTCTGTGTCTCTGTTATGCTGTGACGGTCAGCCTCGGAAAAAGAAAGGAGGGGGTGGGGGTGTAGTGAACCTGGTCTGACCCTTATCTGACCCTGATGACCTCAAATCTACCAGATGGACAGAGACTGTTATTTTCATTGATCTGAATAAGTCTGAGCCATCTGATGACTTTCTTTCTTGAATTAATCAAGCAGAAAAGACAATCCTCTATAATCATTACTGTTTTACAAATGTTTGATAATCAAATTGTGTTAGTTCCATTCAATGCTTACAGGTTGGAAAAGAACTACTCATTTTTATTTTACATAAACAGTAAGTAATGATTTTTATTCCTCATTCAAAGAAGAAATCACCTTAATATGCATTTCTTGATTTTCTGTCTGAAATGAGTCAAGTCGTAAGTATGTGAAAGTTGAAGCTTCGGTCAACTAAATGTTTACTGAAAAAGGGATGTCATGTTTTACTATTTGGAAAGATACAACAGAGTGAGGCTCCAAAAAGTCTGCTTTTCTGCAATAATCTCTCTGTCAGTTGTTAAACAAATCTCATTCCCTGACCTCGACTTTTGATAATACCTTACGTCAAAAACCACACCTCTTTCTGGTACATCCACGAATCAGAAAGCTCTAAATTGAACCGGAAGTCGACCCATTTAAAAATGTGGCAACTTTCCAGTTCAAGTTAGTTCTCAAGGAGTTCTAAAGGAGTTCTCAAGGAGTTCTGAAAAGAATTGGTTAGAATTCATGGGAAATTCATGGAGAATGGTGAAGTGAATGGAAGAGAATTCGAGAATTCAGGAGAGTCAGAGACGTTTGGAATTATAACTTCTGTTTGAACGACCCACGCACGACTATCTAAGGA
Source organism: Nematolebias whitei (assembly GCF_014905685.2). Taxonomy (NCBI): domain Eukaryota; kingdom Metazoa; phylum Chordata; class Actinopteri; order Cyprinodontiformes; family Rivulidae; genus Nematolebias; species Nematolebias whitei. The sequence goes on along the minus strand of NC_056516.1, from coordinate 12,521,956 downwards.
TTTCAGCTGCTCTCAACGGAGACGCTGAAAGGTCTGGAGGATTCTCTATCGAGCTGATCTATCATCACCAGGTAACGGTCTCTTCTTCGACTAAAGTGTACCGGAGGCGAGCTGAGATCTGATGAAGCGTGCACGTTCTGGTCAACAGATATTAATTCTCTCACATAGTTCTCTGTAAGATAATCTCCATTTCATCTTAAACTCTTCTCTCTCTCACAAAACCAGTACAGATATTTTAGAAATATCTGAAGCAAAGTCCTCGTTCACCGCCGAGTGATCGATGCTCATTTTCTGTGAAACTTGTCTGTTATTATTTCCATATTTTGCCAAATTAATGTAAATGTTTGATGTTAAACTTTGATTCTGAAAATAAATGACTCCATTCATTTTGATGGGTCAAAGGTAAATAACGTCTCTCGTTACATTTCTGTTGAATTCAATACACGACATTACACAGTCAGAAAGATGAGGAACTCGTGAAAAGTATGCATAAATATATACCACATATATTTGTCATACAACTAGTGGCACGTACCAACGTGACTCACTACAAACTGGTGGCCCGTAAGTCTCATGAATGACTGTTAATCCGTGTAAAGATTGATTTTTTCCATGTTGGCATGTTGAAAAAATAACAGTTTATCAGCTGTGAATGTTAACGCAGCGGCTGGGCTGCGCGCTTGGAGCTCGGCTCTGCAACTTTACGCTGTGTTACGCTGGCAATGTTTTAAGAGCTGAAATTGTGTCATTAAGTCTTGTGTAAGCTGAAATTGTACGTCTGTTACGTGTAACTAAGAGCTGATGAGCTGTGGAAGACGTTATTCTGTTTAAAAGTACGAGGTTCTGCTCTAAGACCCGGCTGTGGTTCGGTTCTGTTCAGTTTGAACGAGTATTTTGAATAGATGGATAAACGTTTTAAAAGCTGAGCGCCGTCTCAGAACACAGTTAGGAGTTATTCGTTACAATTTTTAACAGAAAAAGTGCATTTTGATGGTTTAAAAGACGAAAAGTTGACGAACTATTTCACGCTAATCTAACTTGCTAGTTGGAGAAAACGCTTCGTGATTGGTTGGAAATTGCTGTGTGGAGCGCTCTGATTTGCTGAGAAGGTGGATTGACGTGCCTACGTAACTTCCTCTCAAACCCTGCGCTGCTGTCATTGGTGATTTCAGTCACGTGACCCGGAAATGAAAATTCGTTTTCATAGGGAAATAAAATCTGCTTTTTAAAGCTGAAAAACGCTTCTAAAGTGATTTTTGACACGCTGGTTAAAAGCTTCGAAGCATATTTGCTGAAATTTTGCCACGTTAGAGTTCAAAATTCGTCATAAAATGATGTTTTTAAACAACGCTAGCGATGCTAATTTTAAGCTAAACAGCTAACGACCGGAGTTTTAACTACGCTTAAAATCACTAAATGAAGCTGCAATATTGTCCCAAAAACTCATGTTTGAAGCTATAAAGTCTGATTGCAAAACTTTTGCCACGTTTGTGTAAAAAATCCGTTCAGAAATGTTGATTTTAACCGAGTTTAGCCGAAGCTAACTTCAAGCTAAGCAGCTAACAACAGGATGTCAACCGAACGCCACAGGAAGTTATAGCACCCCTAGTGGACAGCACAAACAGTGTCGGAGTTAAATTTGTTGAGGTTATACTGACACCTTCTGGAGAAGACGTGAGATCACAGGTTTCACTTCGTTTTTAGGTAAAGAGTGAAATTAAACGTTTTTATTTTTCTGTAAGGCAATTTTGAGTTAACAAACTTCCTCAAAGCTGAATAAAACACTGTTATCTTGCATTTTAAAAGTTAAAAAGGGTATTTATGCAAAAGAGCATTTACCAAACAAAATTTTATTCACTGATAAATCCTTGAGAAACAGGTTCATAATAAAATTAGAAACTTTTTAAAAAAAACAGATACAGTTACAAATATTCACAGAGTTGAATAGTTTACTCATTTTGCTTGAAGGATAATACACGTTTAATTGCAAAATCACTAAATAAGAGTAAATTTATGAGGAAAAAGATTTTTCTGTTTAAATTGCCACCTAAAACAAAAATCTTTCTATTTAATTTTAAATAGAAGCTTTACAGGAGGACAGGAGTAAATACAGTTTTTCTGAAGAAAGACTGATTATTCCTCATCATCAATTTCTTTTCTCTTTTCACCCACCTGGGTTGATGAGTAACTGTTTAAAATAGCAAATTTCTGGAACAGAACGGTTTAAAAAACGTTTTAAACTAATATTGCTGTGAGACTAAAGAAAAATTTGCAGGTTTATAAAAAATTCAGTGTTTTAGAGTAAAATACACTAAAAAACAGCTTGGTACTCTAGTATCTGTGGAAAATAAGCACAAAAAGTAACACTGCCAAAAGAGCATTTACTTAAATATTCATGAATTGGGGTAAAACCTGAGAAAGGTACCCACATTTGAATAAGTTGACTTATAACAGTACTTCTGCGTAAACCCAAAAAGCTAATAAGTGTGAACACTCAATGACTTGAATACAAATATTTACCTGTAAAATATCTAAAGCTTGCAACTGTTCAAACAGATAAATTGCTACACAGTGAAAACATGACAGGTGTGTTAGAAAAAGATTTTGATCCAAAAGGAATGGCGGACTGCTTGGAAAATGCGTTCGCGCTACTGGGAGCGTCCTTACATTCATATATGATTCAGACAGAGCGCATGAACCCAAAAGAGTTAGCGGACAATCTGAAGGAGGTTGCAGAAAGTGTGACCTCAACAGAAATCACAAAGTCAAGTTATGAAAAGCTGGCTAAAATTGCAATCTTGCTGAAAGAGTCATTCTATAAGGCTGTTGAGAAAACTGATAACCTCAAACAAAAGTTAGACAGTGAAAGAGTGTTTGCTCAGGAAATTGAAGAATACGTCCTTCAATTTAAACGTGAACACGAGGCCCGCATAAGACAATATCATGAACAGATGTCTCAAGAACAGCAAAATACAAGTGCAGAAATTGATTTGCTGAACAGCAAACTACAAGTACTTGAAGCATCACTATCGGAAGCAAGGGACCTCTCAAAGACTGAGCTGTTAAAACAGGCTCAATCATATGAAGGGAAGATTAGGGAGAAAGAACAAGCGTACCAAGCCTCGCGTTCAGATAACGATGTGCTAAAAGCACAGTTACAGATCGCATTGAAGGAGCTGGACGCTTGCAAGGCGGACAAGACGGAATTACTCCGACAATGGCTGATTTTAAAAAGTAAATATCAGACATCACAGGAGGACCTGAAAGCTTGTGAGGAGAATTTAGCTACAGCTACAAACCAGATTTCTGATATGGGGCGGCCTGGTCTAAGACTCAAAGACGAACAGTATCAGGGTCCGAGACAGCCACGAACTCTCCAGTCAGATGCTGTTGCACCTCTTCCTCCTGACAACACGCCGTTACCCCCACCCCCACCATGGGCGGTAGGGACAGAACCGCACCAATATGTACCTCTTCCTCCTGACACCATGCCCCTACCCCCACCACCATCACGGATGGTAGGGACAGACCTGCACCGATATGTACCTCTTCCTCCTTATCAGCCACCCCCACCCCCACCATGGGCGGTAGGGGCAGGCCTTGACCAATCTGCACCAATCACGCATGTGAGACCGTTGATACAGTCTCCTTCAATGGATGATTTGCAGAAAGTCTCAAAATATGTACAACGTTTCGTTCCCGGCCCTATGGGGTCGGCAGGAACAAAAGCGTACCTCAGAGATCTGGATTTCAGATTGAGAGCTTATCCAAATGCTACGGCAGAAGATAAAATCAGTCTGATACGACTCACTTCGGACAGAGAGGTGTTCACCTTCATCGAGCGTCTACCAGATGCAACGAGGAGGGATTACAACCTTCTTTGTGAGGCTTTGATCAAAGAGTACGACTCTTGCACGGGACCTGCTGGTTTTCCAGCCGCAGACAAGGTCACGCAGGGCAAGAATGAACATCCAAAAGTTTATTACAAAAGAATCTTCCAAGCTTATTTTGGTAACAGAAATGAGACCGGAATGGAAGAAGATGATGGTTTTAAGTTTGTTTTCAGCAAAAATCTCCATTCTGATTTTAAAAAATCAGTACAAATGATGGCAAATTTCAGAGAAAAATCCATCAGTGAGATTAAACAGTGTGCTGTGAATGTGTTTGAAGCATGTTCTCATGCTAAGACGCC
>NC_056516.1:12515602-12517664 GCF_014905685.2 Nematolebias whitei | reverse complement strand
CCACCCCATCATTTTAGGAAACTATGCTTTCTATCTGGCTGGTATGGTGGCTCAGTTGGTAGAGCTGTTGCTTCTCAGCAAGAGGGTTGCCAGATCAAATACCGGCCAGGGAACTTTCTGGGTGGAGCTTGCATGTTCTCTTCGTGCGTGTGTGGGTTTTTCTCTGGGTACTTTGGTTTCCTCCCACAGACAAAAAACTTGCATGTTAGGCTGATTGGTAACTCTAAAATTGTCCCTAGGTGAGAGTGAGAGAGTGAAGTTTGTCTTATTTGTCTCTGTGATGAACTTGTGGCCTGTCCAGGGTGTGTCCTGCCTCTTGCACAGCGATGGCTGGATAAGGACACCAGTGACCCTCATGACACAAAAAGGAAATAATGGATGGATGCTTTATATATCTTAAACTATGCTTTTCTCAAGTGACTGGGGTGGCACTTGGGATGACCAACGTTTAATCTATTGTGGCCAAAGCTGGGCTTGTATTGGTGGTGGATAAAATTGCCTACTCCACTGACTGAGGGATTTGAAAGCTGATTGTTTGTAATTTCGAGATAAGTGCTTTTCTAGACTGGAATAGAACAGGGAATGCAAGTAAACTTTAAGGTTTATTGTTTAGGTGCAAGATATTCAAGTGGGTAGGAGTTGCACCGTGTATAGAAAGAGGTAATTTTTTCATTTATTTTATATTTTATTTTTTCTAGCACAGAGTGATAGATCTTGGTGAATGGAGAGAGCAACTTTATCCACCACCAGGCACAATGGCTGAGTCAGGGGGAGTTCAAACCTGGGCTTGGCCATCATAGATCAAACTTTGGTCATCCCAAGCACCACCCCAATCACTTGAGGAAAGTATAATTGTAAGCAATATAAAGCATAGAATGCATAGTTTCCTCAAAAATAGGGTTGGTTGGTTTACATATGTATGGTGTTGGCCATCTTGGATTTTGACATGCAATTTCCAAAAGGAAACTTTGTTATTTCTAGCTAGTACCACAAATTTCTCAAGTTATCATGTTCACAACATGCATGGACAGACAGTTGGAGGGACAGATGGTATTTCCCCTTCGTCACTTCACAATGGGGGACAAAAAGAAGCAAAGAGTACAAATACTCCCTCACACATGGTCAAAACTTTAAAAAAAATTACTTGCAGTGTTTTAACAAGTGGTCCTGACAAACGTCCAGTTAAATGTTTATTCCTGTGAGTCTTAGTGTGTGGGGGTGTCCTGTTGTGTCTTTAAAGAGCTTATTCATCCCACTTCTCCTATAAATCCTCCCATTGGATTGACTTTATGCTTCGTGGGTTTTCTGCTTTGTTGTCTGAAGCAACAGAACCAGCAGAGTGAAGGTGACTAACAGGAACTTCTTTCTAGAAGCCAGTGAATAATCTATTAGCTTCTTAAGGATACTGAAAGACTACTAAGTGTTATTGTATTTGGAGTTAGTGGCCTTGGCAGGACCGGGCCACTGGGAGTTTTTCTGTTGCAGTTAGCAACTGAAACTATTGTGGACTAGTAATGAAACAATTTCACACAACAGAGTATGCCCCGTGGTGCCAATCTCACTGTCCACTCCCAACCCAGCCAGGAAAAGTACAACATGCAGTTAGGAGGAAATTAGGTTTTTCTTCCATTTCCTTCTTTGTGCATTAATAGTCACTTCTGTGTTGTGAGTCAGAATCCAGCAAGTTGGACCAAGGAGATTTGCTGAAGCAAAGATCGGACAGAAAAAAATCGACATAAGTAGAGCCTTATTTATTTATTTTTTCTGACTTTCATATTTATGATATAAGGATAATTGTTCTTCCTAAAATGTCTTTGTATATGACAGGTTGAAAAAACTTTGATAATTAAAACTGGGAAAATGAAATAGTATAGAATATACCATAATAAAATATTGATTAATTTAATTCAATTCAATTCAAAAATGCTTTATTAGTCCCAGAGGGAAATTAAATGTAACTCATCATCCTGGTTTCATTAGAGTTGTTCTAGATGCTGATGGCTGTGGGCAGGAAGGATCTCTTGTAGCCGTCTGTCTTGCAGTGGATCTGACCAATACCAGT
>NC_056516.1:12513969-12515502 GCF_014905685.2 Nematolebias whitei | reverse complement strand
GATCTCTTGTAGCCGTCTGTCTTGCAGTGGATCTGACCAATACCAGTTTCTGACCAGTTTAAGCAGGTAACAGAGCAATAAACATTTTTTTAAAGGCAGAACAATGTGTTATTAAGTCATTTTAAAAACAACCCATCATTCCTTGAAGGAATTCTTATCCCCTGCTGCCTTCCATGCCAGAATCGTAGACTAAGCTCATCTTGGTCATCTTGATGATGTGTTTGATGGAAAAAATCAATATTAAAGAATGTGCACACTTTCTGTTCATTATTATTGTTTATTATTATTAGTAGTATTAACGTTTAACATATTTTTGGTTTAACGTTTTTCTTAGTTCATATGTTGGATCTTATAACTGTTTTGCTTTACAATTTACACTTTTGTTGGATGTAACTGGGACCCTGTGTGCATAATTTTGTTCCATCACATGTACCACATGTGGTGCAAATGACAAATAAAGAATGACTCCGAACTGTCTGAAGGATGTCAAAGCCTGGATGACTTTTAGGGTGCATTCACACCAGCCCTGTTTTGTCCGCTTTAATCAAACTCTTGTCCTTTTGCCTAGAAAGTCCTATTTGTTTGGGGAGGTGTGAATGTGCAATCAAACTCTGATGTGGACCAAAAAAGCGAATTCTGGTCCGCCTAAAAACCTTGAAGACCTCTTGAACAGGGAAAGAGGGAACAGGTTGGCTCGACTAACTCAGTGCAGTGTGAATGCAAACGCAACAGCTCAAATGTAAACAAATGTTATAAATATTGGTCCCCAAGCGAATAGAGTTTACCGGACTATCAGGTGTGAAAACACCCTAAATCTGCTTGAAGTCAGTAGCAGATAAAATGAGCTAATGGTAGTGGCCCCAAATACATTACTCTGAAGATATTTGGATTTATTGTAGATGGTGATCTATCTGCTTATTCTCTAATCTTTGCAACCTTTTAATCTTTGACTACATACCGGTACTCTAATTTGAATTGCACATTGGATTTGTCCTAAAGTTTCTTTTGTCTCCTCAGAATCATCTCAATACTCCAGCCATCACTGCCTGACTCTGATACAGTGTCATGTAGTGGTTTCATCACCTCCAGTTTGGATTACTACATTGAAGTGTTGTTTGAAACAAGTAAAATATCAAATAGCTTCAGTATTCCAGGATTTCACCTTCACCAAACTCTGGCAACACATACCTTTAACCCTTGATTCAGCCTCACTGGCCTCTTCTTTGATCTCAGATTCCAGAATACATTTCATCTGCAAGCCACTATATGACTGCACTCCTTAGAAGCTATCTGAAAAATGTTCACCATTACACTGCATCCCAAATCCTCCAGCTTTCTGATGCTGCTCTTCATTCAGCTTTCAAGAATGCAAACTTTATCCAGTACCTTTTTGAATAGTGACTGTCGAAGACTAATTGCTGACTGAAAATCACAAGAAACTGGGAACATTTTCTGTTGTGGTCTCAATAAATTTTGAGTGCAACTAAAGAGCCATGCTGCCACATGGTTTGCAACAATTTAATGAAGGGAAGG
>NC_056516.1:12506136-12513869 GCF_014905685.2 Nematolebias whitei | reverse complement strand
CATTCCATCAATCAGCCAGTTGCGTGTCATGTCCAATCTTATTTTGAACAACCACGATAGAGCGAACCGTGATTATAGAACCGCGAAGTAGCGAGGGACTACTGTACTACTATTCTACAATAAATGTTTAACTCCAGTCCAGAAAAACTCATCTTGAAAACTACAAACATTCACTATTAAAACCCTTCAGCAGTGTTGGACATCAGCTTGTTATTATGGGCGCTGGGTATGAACAGACGACCTCTGCTGCAGCGCACAGAGGTCACGGCTCCTCTTTGTACAGGTTTCATATCTGCTTTCTGCATCCTCACTGGTGGGGCCTCAGATTGGGCTGCTTTAAACTCTGGCTGATTTTAATGGTCCACAAGGAGGTGGTGGGGGTAACATCCCCCCTGTGTTGGCTCAGTATTGATGAGCTTGTTTGGTTGTGTTGCTCATTTTGCAGTCCCCTCCCTCTTCTCCTTACACTCCCTCCATAAGTAAACTTGTCAGGTCTGATGTATTGCCCCACTCACAGTCCAATGCAAATCACACAGCAGCAGCGCTTTATCTCAAACCAAACAACAGGAGCAGCAGAACGTCTAGAATCCTCTGTCCCAATAGAGCTGTTGTATCTGAGGGTTAGGGCGGGGAGGTGGGGGCAGCGAATTAAAGAAGTGCCAGCCGCATCTTGTTACACAATACACGGTGGTTTGCCTATGGAACGTGCTTCAGTGCAACGGGAAATGAGCTTAACTGGAAGGGGCTGCCTTATCAGTACATGAGAATAATGTTGGTCTGGTTTAAAAGGTAAAATACAAACGGTATTTAAAAAAGGAAAACAAAATTTGTACGAGAAAAGGAATTTGATTGTAGGAAAAAACAAATCTATTGCAGGAGAAGTCAGTTTTCTGGAATTGAATGGTATTTCACGACGTTCAATTTTTTAGTATCTTTATTGTCATTCGCATCACATGTTGTACATTAGGTGGAACAAAATTATGCACTCAGAGTCCCAGTTACACCCAAAAATAGCAAAAATGCAAAGTGTAATAAGAAACAGTAAATAAGGATTTACGATATAAACTAAGAAATGCGCTAAACAAATGCCAAACGGTACGCTAAAAGATCTAAGATGTACGCTAAACACTAATAATGTAAAATAATATGCTATATTAAACAGCAGCCTGAACATGAGTCTGTAGTGAGCAGATGGGTATAAATAAAAGAAAGCAGTACACCAACGCCCCCCTGCACTGTTGCTGAGGGATTTAAATGGTGATTTTTTTGTTGTTGTAGTTTTTGAGATGTGTGTTTCTGGACTGGAATTGAACAGTGGATGCAAGCCTTAATGTTTGTGGTGCAAAATATTCAAGTGTAGGAGTTACACTGTGGAGAAAACAGAGGAACGTTTTTGCTCCTTCTTGTCTGAGGCCAGGTGCAATGGTGGAGCCAGGGGGTGGCCAGTGGTGCCCTTGGCCACCATAGGAAAATATCTGGCCATCCTAAGGGCTACCCCAATCATTTGATGAAAATATACTGTTAATTTAAAAACTATATTCATTTATTCATTCAACCTTTATTTAGACAGCTTAATCCCTTTGATCCTCGAGAACTCATTTACAAGAGAGACCTGATTTTAACAGAGTGATGACAACAATGGACAGCAAATACAACAACCGACAATCGTTAAGGATGCTTACAAATTGAGAATGACAAGTGAAAAATAAAATGGTATTAAAAAAAATGTAACAAAACCAGGTTGTAAGGGGATGTAGAAAAAAAACAAAACAGGAACATGCCAATATATGTTGTGTAAATATCTGATAAGGTACAGATATGTTAGAAATAAGCTGTTCATAGGTTAGAAATGTTATTGATACCATCACAATTTCCTAGTTAGTTTCCAACATGTGTCATTTTATGAGTAACTTACATGTAGCAAGTGTAAACTTGTGCATAACCTACCTGTTGCATACCTGCAACTTATGTCTAACATCATCAACATGTCTGCATACGCTTAAAATTTTGTGCATGTACAAATTTTTATCACTATATCCTCAAATGATAGGGGTGGTCTGTTCACCTACAGTAGTCCCTCGTTTATCGTGGGGGATCCGTAACCTGAAGACACACGATAAGTGAAAAACCGCAAAGTGGGAATAGTACATTATCACAATTTTACAAGTATCTACAACTAATATTATATCCTTAAATAATAGGTTTACAAATGCTTATTGTGCTTACAAGGTAGTAACTTAGTCTGAAATGTTTAATATAAAAACTCTAGATTAAATATATAGGTGAACAGATTTGGCACACTATTTGGCAAGAAACTGGTCAGTTTTGTCTCTGTCACCCTTAATTAATGCATAATAAATAATTATTAATGCTTTATGACGTGTTTATAGAGGAATTAATAACATATCTATAAACTATTAGCCATCTACAAGGGGAGCCTTATTGTAAAGTGGTACAGAGGAGGGCCCAGGTGTCAAAATATGATTTGAGCATTCTTGAGACCAGTTGGAGACGCCCGGGATGACTGGAACCATTTAGAGAAAACTATTGAACCAACATGTTCAAATGTCAGACAACAGGACTGCGTGCTTTTGACTCTCAGGCAAGGAAACTGAGAATCACTGCAAATGTCATGACACATTCTGGAAACTCTTGTTAGTGTTGTTTACCAAGTCATTGCAGCCCGGTGGGATGCCACCTGAAACATTGGACATTTACCACGATGACCGACGTTCAACTACAGGTGAAAATGGTGAACAGGTCTAGAGGATTTGTACATTTGCCTAAAGCAGTCAGAGAGGAGGAAACACAGAGCAAATGTCTGCAGAACTTAAACCCTGTTTCTAAAGCTGAACTATCATCCTAAAGTTAAATGTGTTTATTTGGTAATATTCATTGCGATAAAGAAGTATGCAAAAAAAATTAATCCCACTGGAATTTAAAAACTGCAGAATAGGGTAAAGACTGATCAGAACGACATGTTTATTTCAAACATTTTATGACACCATTCTAGTACAAGCTATTGAGATCAACAATACCTAGCGAGAGGACCGGACTGGCTGGATGCAGTACAGTTTATAAACTCTGCCCCTTCATGAAAACTGCTGGGAACATGTTTGTGACTAAAAATTAAAAATACATTTCAGAGTCTTTTCACAGGTGCAGCTATTTGTTGATTTACATAACAAATTTCTTGCTGTTATATGTTCAAATATGAATTTATGAAATAAATTTAGTTTCAATCAGTCATTTAAGGCTTTATACACAAACACACACACACACATATATATATATATATATATATATATATATATATATATATATATATATGTTGCACTGACGGACAGCCTATTAGTGATTCAGGAAGGTGTGTAGGCAGGACTTGCTAACTAATCTCCAAGTCTCTAGTTTGCCACCTATGGCTTCAAAAGTACTAAACTAAATAAATAAATAAACTGATAAACTGACTGCAACTTTGACTAACAGGAGGACGCAGAGATGCTCTGTCCATCTCATTAATGTTACTGGTATTAGTATTGTACACACGGTGCTAGACTGGTATTTTATTGCTCGTGGTTTGATCATCTATTTTACTGGTTGTCTTTTGGAGTGGTGGCACAGAGGTTAGAGAAGGTGGGCCTGTGATCGGAAGGTTGCTAGGTTCAACTCCCTGGACTGACAACATCAAAATTTGAACGGGAAATGTGAAACACTCACACCTGCCTCCATCCTCATTTCTCCCACTCTGGGCCCTTGAGCCAGGCCCTTAACTCCCACCATCTGCTCCCTAGACAGCAGCTCTCTGCTCCACACAGAGGGCTGTGGTAGCTCGATGGTCTGTGGTTGCGTCAGGAAGAACATCCAGTGTAAAAACAATTGCCAGGTCTTCATGTGAGATAGTTCACTGTGACGACTCCTGAAGAAGAGAGCAGCCGAAAGAAAAAAAAATTGTTAGTCGTTTGGACATAATAAAATTAGAGTTACCAGGCTACATGTCTACCATGTTATAATTTTATTATATTAGCAGGCAGTCACCAAATATGTTTTAAAATGTATCTGTATTAAAACACTTTGCTGTCAGTATCAGACAATCTTCAAGCCAAAATTCTCAAATTCCTGCCCCTTAGCATTTGGACTAAGTTGATCAAAGTAATTATGAGATAATGCTTCATTAATGAGTATATATAAAGAAAACATCTAAAGTTGTAGTGTTTCTAACCATGTTTACATGAATCGGTTCTTCGTGGGGGGTAGGATAATGAAGACAGCTATGTTTGCACTAGCTGTGACGTTTGCACTGGTAAGAATCTTTTCTCATCATAAGATCAAAAGAGTGGTTTCTCTGCATGTAATCGCTGTCATTTTTACAAGAACAACCATAAATGAGTGTCCTTGTTGTATGAATGATTTAATCCCTCTGAGCGAGGCTGCAACAGCTTGATCAGTAAAAGCCCTTTTACAGTGCAGGGCTATTTGATGACTTTTGTGGTAGAGAGAGAACAAAATTATTGTTTTCCAAGAACGCTCTTGTTCTACTGTTTGTCATCATTATCTCCGCCCTCTTTGGCTTTGCTCCTCGTGTTTAAGGACTCTTCAGCCAGCTCACGTTGTCTGACTCGCCCCTCTAATTTATTTCTCCCTCTTCAGTATAAACGCTGTGCAAAAGGCTTGTGTTTTCGACCCACTCCATCACAGCATATTTATGATGTTCCTGCTGTGTGGGCTATTAGTCAGGGTTTGGGGTGTTCCCTGGGACAAGGAAGCTAAGTTGGACGGTCGCGGGTGGCCTCTGTCACAAGCACTTCAGCCTGGCCTAAGCATTTTCCCATTAATCTTCCTCCTGGTCTCCTCTGGCAGTCTCACAGCTGCTCAGCTGTTATATTACTCCTATTACTTCTTAACACTGACACCCCCTCACACACACAACACACACACTGCTAGAACTGTCCAGCTTACTTCCTGCAGAAACTCTTTGAAGGATGGATTATTGTGAAATGGAGAATAGTGTTGGGATTACTGTGTAATCTGAGTGGAGCAACCCAAAGGTATGAGGTGTTTTAAATTCTTTGGTGCCTAAAGCTTTTTAAAAAGAATCTCAGTGAGACAGTGACCCTACATCCATGAAATCAGACTCCTTTTCTTTCGACTCAACCCGACTTACATAAAGGTGCCGGCTGTAGAATCAGTACAGGCCTAGCATACTTGAAGCATGTTGCCCACCACATTTCATGCCAGAGGTTTAAACTAAGATTATTTGATGGTGAGCAATGATGGAGCTATAGTTGTTCTGATCAAACCTCAAAAATAATACTTTGTACTAGGGATATTGGATTTTTGGCCGATATCCAATATGCCGATATGTTAAAATTTATTTGGCCAATAATGAAATATTATATACGTTCCTTTGTCAGAACATATTCCTCTTATTTAGACTTATTTGCTACAAAAATTGTGCAACAGTTGTAAGCGCTGGTGACATATATTCAGTAACAGCCATATGATATGCAGAGCACTTTAACTTATATTAAATGAAAAGTGTTAAATGTTATTTATTAGCATTAGTCACCTGCGATGCTGTCTCACTTGTGGAGGTTTGTTCCAGGTTCCTATAGCTGCAGTGCGGGATCCTCTGCACTCCTGTGCATTAAGGACAGACTTTTTAAGTTCAAAGTTTTTGTCTATTCATTGTGCTGTAAGACTGATCATGCTAACGGGGCTAACACGACGTCCAAATGTCTGTGGTAAAACTCACCCAAGTGCTATCGGCTATTAGCTTCTCAGTGACGTCGGAAATGACGGCTGGTAACTCGGGTAAGGTTACGCTGGAAAAATATCTCTGACTGGGGACGATGTAGTGAGGCTCAACGTGGTCCATAACTCTTTGGAATCTGACATCCTCAACGAAAAAAACCTTCCACACCGCAGACATTTTGATTTCTTCCTCTCCACCGTGAGATCAGGTAGGCTTATGTGACGTCATCTCGTTGTGCTGCCGCTGCAGGCATCCTTGTCACTGGGTTGTCTCACACAAACAGTCTTTTGTATCAGTGAGTTATTTTGGAGGAATGGCTGATGTCCGAAATGTAACTTTAACGCTAATATCGGCCGATATCGATACCATGCCGATAATATTGTGCATCCCTACTTTGTACAATCTTTGTGAGAGTCTATGCTCATAGTATGTACTGGAGATGACTCTCGTGTACTACCACATCAAATGTTAGCTCAGTATCTGTTCAACTGGATAAATTATAGACATTTTGTGTTTTAAGGTTGGTTGTCTTTGGCTGCCATATTGAATCAGGCGCTACAAGCATTAATCATGTGTAGAGGTAGCTCCAGTGATTATTGCTTGAGAGTATCAAACTGTATTAAAATCTGTTTGTTAGATATTTTGCTGAAAGACTGACTCCAACTAACTATTGGCAACATTTTAAACAAAGTCCTTGTGCAGCCTGTTACCTCTCAGAATATGTATTGGGATTGATCTCAGCTCCATCCGCATCAAATTTTAAAAACTGACAGAGTTAGTGATAAATGTGTTTTTTTTCAAGGTCAGTTCGTTGTGGCAGGAATCTTAAATCAGATTCGGACTAAAAAAATAATTCTCACTTGTATGTACACCCAATAGTTACATTCTGCAAGTTTCAATATATACTGTACAATAGTTCCTGAAATATTTTGCTAACAGAGATATACAAACAGACACAGACAGACATGAGCTTTTGGGGGCAGGTGATAAAATGCATTATTCTAAAGCTAATAAATGCAGCATTTCTGAAAGAACTGAAATGCCCAGTCATTTTTACAGTAGATTAGTTTCCACAAAAGCAACCCTTTTATTTAAAGAGAGTGGGAAACGAACCTCCCCTGACTGGAGACTTGGAAGCCTTTGAAACAGATTTTGAACCGAAACTGAACTCACATCCATGCTGCCATGCAGGCGTTGGAGCCTTTTTTGTTACGTTTTCACCCACAGCACACAGAGCTCTCTGATCAGCTGTCACAGACACAATTAGTAAAAGGAGAAACACGTTCTTCAGCTCGTAAGGTGAGACCTGAGAGAGGACTGCAGCTGATTCAGAGCTGGAGCAACAGAAACATCTGGAAACAACTGAACCTCTGTTTTCAGCTGAAGTGGTGGTCTGGATCTAGATCCAGATTAAGCCTTATCTGGACTTATCTGGGGGCAGCTGTGGTTGAGTGGTTAGAGCAGTCGTCCTCCGATGGGAGAGTTGGAGGTTTGATTCCACCAGCAGTCACCTGCTGAAGTGTCCCTGGGCAAGACACTGAACCCCTCATTGCCTCCGATGTGTGTCCCATCAGTGTTTGAATGTGGTAAAGCTCTGATTAGTCTTTGTAGAGATCTAGTAGAGTGCTGTATGAACGGGTAAATGAGTCACAGATTGTGTTGTAATGAGCTTTGAGTATATTGATAATATAGAAAGGTGCTATACAAGTACAGACAATTTACCATTTTACCATTTACTTAAAAAAAGATGTTAAATTATATATACACACTCAGAAAATGACTGAAAATTGTATACACATGGGCACACACATGAAGAATTTCCTGTATTTAAATCAATTCCCATGAGTGTGTGGAGGTTTTCTCATAATGTATACTTGTATAATAATAATATTATGTGCTGTCATCAGTGTATGGGAACACACAATGGCGAAATTGATTCTCTGCATTGAACCCATTGCACCTGCGATGCACCCAGGTGGAG
>NC_056516.1:12504827-12506036 GCF_014905685.2 Nematolebias whitei | reverse complement strand
GATTCTCTGCATTGAACCCATTGCACCTGCGATGCACCCAGGTGGAGTAGTGGGTAGCTATATAAGTGCCCGGGGAGCAATTAGGGATTAGGTGTCTTGCTCAGAGACACCACAACATGTGGGAATGGCTGGGGATTGAACCTCAGACTTTCGGGTCCCATGTTGGCTGCGCTACGTCTATCCCATCACAGCCCTAAAAGTGTGATGGGCAGACAAGCTTTACTTACATTTGCAACAATTAATTTTAAGTGGAACACCTTTGTAGCATTTATACCAGGTCTATTCAACAAGCTGCCTTCGGGCCAGACTCTGACCTATTTAGTCATTTGGCCCCGCCCCATAAAGCTGATGGAATCCGATACTCCTATTGTGTGAATGCAATGCTAAATGTACATATCAAAGCTACTTCTACACCTCGAGCATCATATTCATCTATGAGAAGTCTGCCTTTGTCAAATAGACAACATTTGAATATTTATGACAATGGAGAAGGGTTGGTGGAGTAAACCTGTAAGCACTCTGATTGGCCCATCTGTCTGCCCTGAGTAAAGGGCCCGACATAAGGTTGTGGCATACTCTATCTGAAGCTAAACAGCTGACGTGCGGTCACGTAGTTGCACAAAGTTCGTTTTTGCTCACATCTTTCATCTTTCAGACAAAAAAACACATGTTAAGGATAGAAAAAATAATTACAAATACAAAACAGGTTGAGCAGAGTAAGTAAAGACAGTAGCAGAGTGATAAGTGTGGTCAGTTTGTCCTCCAGCAGTCTAAGTCTATAGCAGCATAACTAAAGGACAGCTCAGGAAACCCAAGCCAACCCTAACTATAGGATTTATCAAAAAGGAAAGTCTTAAGTCTCGTTTTAAAACTGGATAATGTGTCAGCCTCACGGACAGAGATTGGAAGTTGGTTCCACAAGAGAGGAGCCTGATAACTGAAAGATCTGCCTCCCATTCTGTTTTTGTAAATTCTAGGAACCACAAGTAAACCTGCAGTCTGAGAGCGAAGTGCTCTGTTAGGAAAATATGGAACAATAAGATCTGTAATATAAGATGGAGCTTGGTTGTTGAGAGCTTTGTAGGTTAGAAGTAAGATTTTGAATTCAGTTCTGGATTTGACAAGGAGCCAATGGAGAGAAACTAAAACTGGAGAGATGATTTCGCCTACTAACTCCAGTTAAGACTCTGGCAGCAGCATTTTGGATTA
>NC_056516.1:12500374-12504727 GCF_014905685.2 Nematolebias whitei | reverse complement strand
CCTGTGAGAAAAAGTTTGGCCCTGGCCTTGTGTTGTGAAGGGGCAGGCGAAGCTACTGGGAGGTCAAAATGACAATTTTCATCAGTCAACTGTGAAAATGCGAGCAGATTCCTGCACTTTGGATGGAGTACGCAGGGTCCTTAAGGCTGCAGGACAGACAGATGAGATGTTCCATTAGTTGAATTTACTACCGGTGTTAAGAAGTCTCTTTCAGAACTGAAAAGAAATTAAACAGATTTAGAACTTTGACCATTTTAAAGCAAATTAACAAAAAAAGTATTTATGTTCACTTTTCAACCAGTATTTAGAAATGAGTACTGGGTATATTAGTTTTTGATCAAACCTTGAAAATAGCATGTTCTCGTGTCATATAGCAAGATATGCAACATTCAGACTGTGTTGTGAATCACTCAGATTTTATCAAGTTTTACCAAAACTTCTGTATAATTGACTGAAATGTAGTCATTTTTGTGTTCTCTAAGATGGTAGTTGTCTTGAATTCTCAAAGTTAACCAGTTGTAATTGTAAAAACTTCATTTTAGGCAGTGCAGCGTTTCTGTCATTCAATGCAGCTCAACACGTTTATGATAAAGCTCATGTTTGTCCAACGGTTTCTCTGTTCCTCTGTAGAAAGAAGCTTTCAGCTTGTGCTGACTGAAGAAAGTATGGTTGTCCCTAAAATATCATTCATTATAAATATTCTGTGTTTTTGTTGAGAATAAAATATGTAGGCGGTCCTCACTGATTTTTAATTGAAGACCACTGGACCTAAGGGGAAACTGATTGTTTGAAACCTGTTTGTAACTGGAAGTTACAAGCTGTAGCTGCACAGCCAGGAAGCAGTTTATGTAAGATGTTTTTTCTTCACTGTGTGAGACCAAACAACAAGAATGCGTTGAAACAGAGACAACTCCAACAGCACATTGTAGACTCTGTGTCTAACACCACTCTGACATCTTGTTTAGAGGATTACCTCACCCACCTCTGAAAAACAAAGGTGCTTTGCTTTGGACCATCTTTTCCCTCTTCGTCCCTCCGTGTGAAAACATGTCAGCTCTGACAGTCTCATTGACGCCATCACAGACGCATCCGTCCACGTTCCTGGGTGTTCGTGCTGCTCTGCCAGGAGGGAGATGTTCTGGTTAAATACCGAGGGCTGGATTTCTTTGATTAATTTTAGTTGAAGAAACTAAAACCGAATTGTTAAATTTAAAAACAGAACCACAGTTAAAATGAGCCGAACAAAACTAAAAGAAATAAAACAAATGCTCAGTCAGACCACAAGCTAAACTGAGTGAAACAAGCTAAACAGAAAAGAGCAGAATTGCAGGAAACAAAAAGCTAAAATGAGCAAAATAGCAAAAACCTGTAACACATAAAAAACTATAATTAGTAAAGCTGTAGCAAAAAGCTAAAAGCTACATCTAGCAAAATATTAGCTAAAATCTAAAATTAGCTAAAATAAATGAGTGAAATAAGCTGAAACAACTAACACTAGTGTCAACGATAAAATAAGTTTATAGATTCAAAGAGAACGGTGATTTGCAGAGATCTCAGTGTTTGTCGAAGAAGAATTTGTTTTTAAAGTTAAATATGTTTAATGTGTAACAATTACAAAAAATAAATGCCCTATTTCACTGTTTCAAATTTATCTAAACATTTTTGTATACAGTATGAATAATTAAAATTAGTGGTGTCCTTTGTATCCTTATCTTTATTAGGCCCGGTATCAGCCTCAAGTACTCGTACTTGTACTCATAAAACACCTCGATACTTCAAAACGATACTACATTTGCTTTATGACATAATTTTCTCTTCCACTGTGCAAGTGACCGAGGATAAAAACAAAAAAAATCCATAGTTTAGAGATATTTTAAGAAAAACAGAGATGATGTTAAGATACCAGTCTGCTTACTGTATTCTTAATAAAATAAATAGGTTTTATAAGTCATGGTGTAATATTTAAGTACTAACTCATTAACTACTCTATATCGGTACTTAGTATTGGCAAGTACCCAAACTGAAGTTCTTATATTTAGACTGAAAAAAGTAGTATTGGAACACCCCAAGTTAAAGTGGCACAAAGTATGCTGAAGAAGTTTGGTCACAATAAAAGTGTTCATCAGAAATTATAAACAGGAAAACAACAGTCTAAATTCTGACCCAAAATAAATTTAGAATTAATTTACATTTCAAGTTACTGAGGTAACAACGTACAAAAAAACAAAACAAATGTTAACATTTCTGCAACCTATGAACCTCGACCTTTATGAGAACGTTTTATTCATGTTTTATCGAGTCTCTTAACTTCCACCTTCATGTGTTGGTTTGGACTTTGGACATGAAAAAACAGAAACAAACTCTCGGAGATTGTCAGGACGTGCAGCAAAACTGCTGGCATAGCCCAACAGAACCTCACTGACCTGTGAGAGACGAGGTCAGTGAACAAGGCCAGGCTGATTCTGGCAGATCCTGATCATCACTCCATGGCGAGTTCAGGTTGCTTCCATCTGGACGCAGGTATCAAATGTGGGGCGAACAGTCTGAAAAACTCATTCATCCCTGCAGCTATCAGGCTTCTCAACAAACAGTGATGATTTCTGTACTATTTTAACATCTCAATGTCTTGTCTAGTGTAAATGTTTTATGTGCCTAATGGCTGTGAAACAAATTACCCCTTGGGGATAATAAACATTCTTGAACTTGAACCTGCTGATGGACACAAAAGATTTATCTCCAGAGTTGTCATATCATGAAAAGGTTCATTACGATTGTATTTGCGTTAAGTTAAACATCAGACAAACAACACTCACATTCTTTTACACACACATTTGTTGATAAGCACACCTCCTACACACATACACACACCAGGATTTAGCAGAATCCACGTGGTTTTTCAAATTACATGGCCCTGCGGTGGGGCTGCCAGAACAGCTCTTTGGGCATGGAGATCTACTTGTGTACTAAAAGCAAAGGAGGCTTGGAAAGATGAGTCTTAATGAGGGGAATCAGTGGAACGTGTCTGATGGTGACATTTCTTCGTGGAGCTGGGAGGTTCTTGATAAAACACAGGCCTTCACCCTGGGCTCTGCTCAACCGCTTGGCTCTCCTGCTTTCAAATGAACAGGCATGCCTGAACGACAACAACAAGCAACCCTCACACAGGAGGCAATTAAAACTCTGATCTGCTTACACATCCACAAACACTCATTCAGCTGCAGGAAGAGAGGAAGAGGACTGGGTGGGGGCTTGTCTTAGGGGGAATGGTCTAAAAGAGGCGCAACGGTTTTTGAAATATGTTGCTTCCATAAAATTTAAAATCACTCTTATTGTTTCCAATAAATGGTACAATATCTTAAAATATTTGATATGTTTAGTAAGCCTGAATATGAACTAAAGGTACACTGATGTCCCCTGTTGTTGAGGGATTTGAATAGTGAATATTTTGAAGATGAGTGTTTTGCTAGACTGGAATTGAACAGGGAATTCAACTAAATCTTAATGTTTTTGGTACAATATATATATATATAAATATATATATATATATATATATATGCCAAGATGGGGTAGTGGTATGGCAGCTGACGGGGCCAGACAGTTGCTGTTCGACTCCCAGCCATTTCGACATGTCGTGGTATCTCTGAACAAGACACCACAATGAAGGACAAAACCTCTCAACCAAAAAAAAAAAAAAATAAAGAAAGAGGCAGAGGACCTGACTGAACTTTGTTGAAGTTTCTACCTGGCTTATTGAGCATGATTTGATGTACAGTTTTTCATTTGCTTTTCAATTTATCAGGTTCACAACATGGATGGACTGACAAAAGGTGTTTCCAATTATCCCTTTTTGTTGCAAGACAGAGGACAATAAAAATTAATGACATTTTAAAATGACTGCATTCTAGTTGTATTTACATTTGACTCATTTTTTTCAAAATGTGGATTGTTGATGCAAAACATAACTCCTGTAAAAACGGTCTGAGCTTCTTGACAAACACTCTGAAATGAGCCGACGGGGATCTGAAACCAGAGTCTGACTCAGAGCCCAGCTTCTTTTTAACTGCAGCTGTCAGGCCTTAATGTGATCTGCTGCTGAAGAGGATCCAGGGACCAGAGCAGGCCTGCCTCAGTGTTTGCACTGTAATTGCTGTATTTCAGACCTGGGTCAGACTGAACAATGAGCAGCTCAGTGGTTTGGTGACAGGTCAGTTCAGAACTCGATGTCTTGCAAACGCGCAACTCCAAGTTCAAGTTCAAGAATCTTTATTATCAATATTTATTATCCCCAAGAGGTAATTAGTTTCTCAGTCAGTAGACACACAAAACAGCCATACTATATAAGACATTAAAACA
>NC_056516.1:12498920-12500274 GCF_014905685.2 Nematolebias whitei | reverse complement strand
ATCATTCATCATTCATCCATCATCATCCATCCGTCCATACATACATACACCATCCATCCATCATTCATTCATCCATCCATTCATCATCCATCCATCATCATCCATCCATCCACCATCCATCCATCATCCATCCATCCTTCATGCATCCATCTATCCATCCATACATCTTTACCCGCTTCTTCCTTTTTGGGTCAGTGGTGCCCATATCCAGCCATCACTGTGAGAAAGGTGGGGGACACCCTGAACAGGTCTCCAGTCAATCACAGGGACACAGAGAAAAATGAGACAAACAACCATTCACTCTCTCACTCACACATAGAGACAATTTAGAGTTACCAATCCAGGGGTCTGCAACCTGCGGCTTTGGGGCCACATGTGGCTCTTTAGTCCCCCACTGCAGCTCTTTGAAACTTTGTTCAAAACTTAATCAAATTTAATTGTATTGATTATTAAACCCAAAACAGAAAAGGCCAGTTTTAGCAATTTTATTTTGTCTTTTTTATCCCGATATCTATTGTATTTTCCGGCCTATAAGTCACAGTTTTTTTGCATAGCTCGTGAATGCGACTTATACGCCAAAGTGACATATACGTTTTTTTTTTCCATATTCATAACGCATAGCGGCCGCGATGCATGGATGGTTGGATGGATGGATGGCACCGTGCCACCCAGGCAAAATGAAGCTGTTTTGACCATTAAAGTGCATTTATTAAGGAAAAGTTAAAACAGACACACCTTTGCTATAATGTTGAGCAAACAAATAATTGTTTTTAAATGTTAATCTTGTTAAATTTCAAAGAACTGCAACAGTGAGACCTCCAGTGTGTGCTCGCTTCACTCAGCTGGTGCAGGCGGAGGAATGCTGAGAGCTAGCGGCTCAGACCGCGATGGATGGATGGATGGCACTGCACCAACCAGGCAAAATGAAGCTTTTTTGACCATTAAATAAATGAATAATAAACATGATGGGTCAGCGGAGACGCATAATAAATGTGACTTATGCGCAGAAGTGACTTACTGTATACACAGTATATGTGTTTTTTTCCTCTTCATGATGATTGTTTTTGACTGATGCGACTTATACTCCAGAACAACTTATACGCCAGAAAATACAGTACTACTATGATAAGAACTTTACTGATCCTGCAGGAAATTGTTGAAGTAGTAAAAAAACTTAATAATTTTCTTTCTGCTGCTCCCTTCTTCACGGGTCATCACTTGCATGAAAGATTTGGCAGTATGTTTTACGCTGGATGCCCTTCCTGACTTAACCTGGGCTTGAACCTGCAACTTCAGAAGTACAAGACCGCGGCACTGGCCACCGAGTTACCACAGCCCTGCCCGATACTTCTTT
>NC_056516.1:12495455-12498820 GCF_014905685.2 Nematolebias whitei | reverse complement strand
CGTCGATTTACGTTGCAAATCTTTCCCTCCATTTCAGCAGAAAGCAGCGTCTGGAAGCACTGTTGGCTTCTGGGTAAAGTAGTTCTTTCGACTGGCCTTACAGTATAAGCTTATTGAAAGAAAACTACAAGAAAGCAACGGCCGGAAGCACTGTTATTGGTTTCTGGGTAGTGTAGTTTTTTTTGTTTGTTTGTTTTTTGACTGACTTTACAGGCTTATTGAAAGAAAACTACAAAATGGCAGCACCTGTCCTAAATTATTATTATTTTTGTTAACTTTTTATCTCGTACTGTCCCAGTCATTTGAGTAATATTATAGTTGACAGTCGTTGAAAAACCGCAAAAGAGCGAGTCCGCGAAAATGAAGCATGGAAGTAGCGAGGGCCAACTGTATAACAAACAATATTTAAGGATTTCTGATCATGTGATCAAATTGTTCAAGACTTATTAACCGGACCTTAACGTGGTCAGACTAAAGTGATAAAAAAATCATTAACATCTTTTCAAACTTCAGGAACTCACAGAGAAAATGAATCACTGGGAGGGTGACTAAAAACACCCGTGTTGTGTTGAAGTGCATCGAGAAACAGCAGCTTAGCAGCCTAGATGCACAGTAACACATGCCTGTCACGTCTGAGTCTGAGACGACCAGCCATCTCTTTTATATGCAATGATGAGCTCAATAAACACCAGTAATAAAGCTGAGGGCAAAATGATAAACAGCATCCAAGGCTTTCAGAGTGGAGGCTGAGGTATGCTGGGAAATCACTTTATTATCGTCCAAAATGAGCAGAAAAGCAGCTTCCAATGTCCATGTCCTCATGACGCAAAGACATCTTATTTCCATTTTTATCCACATCTGAGAAAATCGTCAGTGGGGATTTTCTTATTTGACTGTCAGAGTGCTATCTGAAGGAAAGGTCCAAACACACACGTGTTGATTTGACTTGTTCAGTTTTGTGTGCTTGTTATAACAGGAGAGCTGTTTCTGTCATAGGCTTTACCCACAGAGAACACGAACACACTCACATTATTGTACAAATGTTACGTTATTTCTTTTCTTACCATTGCACAAAACAGTCAACAGTCAGACAATTTGAAAAAATAAAACAAAATAAATTACCTTATTTTAAAACTTGAATGTAACACTATGTGTGATGTCATGTTGAGATGTTATGCTCACATTATGATGAATTCATGACTCAGCTTTTACCATATCTCATTTAAACTCAGTCTACGTAAAACTGACAGTTACAGCCATTATGACTTGAACTGACTCCAGAACTGAATCAGTTGTAAATGTACATCCATTCACCTGATGATTACTCTCTGAAAGTTTAGAATGAAAACGTGACCAGTGGGTAATGAGATATTTTGCTGACAGAGAAACATGTTAGCTTTAAGAATTCATTCCCATGTTTTCAAGAAAGATGTTGGACTATCTGTTGTGCTTGAAATTTGTGTTGAGGACCATGCTGAGCTCCAACCACACCAAACCTCTGTTACGTTCATTAAGTCTTATCCATTTGTGTATTGATTAAGGTGAGCATGCTGTGGCGGGCTTTGTCATTTTTATTGACTCCTAACCTGAATCAACTGTAGTTGTGCACCTAATGATTATTGTCATAAAAATGTATTAAAATCTATGCAGTGGTTCATGAGATATTTGCTAACAGACACAAAAACAGACCAACATAAATAAAAAAAAATGATCAGCGCTCCACCTCGGATTGTTTGTGTCTTAATGGGTGAGGTAGAGATTCGCTGGTTGCCTTGTGAGGTAACGCTGTAAAAGCACATTTTTACTTTGACATTTTCCAAGGACCTCTGGGTCTTTTGGACACTAGAGGTAAACAGGCTATGATTTAGACAGCAGCTCAGATTATTGGCACCAGCAGGCCAATAATATGGATCTGTAAACAACAGCCCATGAAATACCAACCACAAAAACCATTAGAGCTTAAAACAAACATGTTTCATGTGGGGGTGGGGTTATAAATGTTTTTCAATCCAATTCAGTTCATTTACATAGCACCAAGTAGAGCTGTCATTTATAACCCGGGCCTGGGCTCGGCCCAGCTTGACCCGAGATTTGGGCCGGGCCATAATAATGTGCTTAATGTGCGGGCCGGGCCAGTCTCAAGCTTTGATGCGGTTTTAATAATCATACAGCACAAAGAAAACTAAACAAGAATGCACAATATAAAATTATGTTAATCTACTTGTTGAGGAGAAGGCAGGTCCAACCAACTGGATGAAAGAGGTAAAAAAATGTCTAGTAAAGCTCAGATGGATCACTGGATCACCGGCTGCACGCATCTCTGCACCTGCTCTCATCTGTGGTGAAGGAAGTAGCAGCATCTACAAAAGCCGAAGTGAGCAGCGCACTGAATTAAAATAGCCTTGTTCTGTATTTTTCAAAATATTTTTGCTCTAAAAATATTTTTGTTCATCTGTATAATAGCCCATCTTTATAGTTGATTATTTTAGGCTATTTGTTTTGTATATTAATATCCATTTGGTGAAACAAGAAAGCTTATATCTTCCTTTCTTTGATAAGATAAGATAAGATAAGATAAGACAGAACTTTACTTATCCCGCAGGAAATTGTTGTGCCAGAGTTTTAGTACAAAGGAACAAAAAATCACACAAGATATAAATAACAGAGAATATAAAAATACTAACAATTAAGTTCTAAACAGGTGCAGACAGAAACATTAAAGTGTTTATTGTAGTACAGGATTAATTTTATTGTCCTATGTGTAGAAAGGGGAGGAGTTGAGAAGTTTCATAGCCACAGAGAGGAAGGACTTGCTGTGTTGTTCTGTGGAGCACCTCGGTGGTCTCAGTCTACGACTGAAGGTGCTGCGGCAAGAGTCCAGGGTGTCATGCAGGGGGTGTGACATGTTCAGGATCTGGATTTGAAATATGTTTTTAAAATATCTTGTGAAACTGATTTGCTTACAAAAGCTGTAAAAGCGTAATAAAAAAAAAAAGTTTTTTTTTTTCCGGCTTCAGGCCTGTAATTGCAGTTATGTGATCGGATCGGGTTCGGAAAAAAGACGTACGGGCTCAGGCCGGGCCAGATTTTTTAGGCCTAAATGCAACTCTAGTGCCAAGTCACAACAGAAGTCATCTCAGGGCACTGAACAGAAACATTGATATTTATAAATAATAATTTAACATTAAGCAGATTTCTTTGAATTTAACTTCATCACAGAACTCTCATCTTGAACAAGCATGAAGGCGACAGTAGAAAGGAAAAACTTCCTCATGAGGAAGAAACCTTTAGCAGAACCAGGCTCAGGACAAGCGGCCGTCTGCTTCGACTGGCTGGGTTTGAGAGGAACAGATACACAATGGCAG
>NC_056516.1:12491094-12495355 GCF_014905685.2 Nematolebias whitei | reverse complement strand
CACAAACATATGCAGCAGCAGCAGGGATGCAGATTTATTTTAAAGTATGCAGATGACTCTGTCATTGCCAGTCTGCTTAATGAAAACAAAACGTGCCATGGCCTGCTGGTTCACGACTTTGTCTAATGGTGTGAGGAATCCTTTTGGCAGAGGATCATTTCACAAACCAAGGACATGCTTATTGAGTTTAGGAAACATCCACAGGCACAGGAACTCACTCTTTTAAAGGGTCAGACAGTACAGTTTGTTGAAACATACAAATATCGTTACATTGTTATTGACAGTAAACTGGTGTTTGAGGCAAACTGTGAAGCTGTCTTAAAAAAGGGAGCCAGCATCTGTTTTGCCTCAGAAAACTGTCATCCTTTCACATTGACAAAACTTTCCTGACCTGGTTTTATCATGAGTTTATCACATGAAGTTAGTCTTTCTGTTTGGTGTTGGTTCAACTTTTCTCTTAAAAACAAGAACAGGCTGAACCAGCTTTAGAAGTGAACCAGTGGTTCACTGAAGAACCATACTGTTCCTGTAGACTGTGTCTAAATCTGTCTTAAATGATGCGTCTCATCTGCTGCACTGTGAGTTCCAGCTCACCTCGTCAGAATGTACATTTCAAGTGCCAAAATGTGCAACCAAGCATTTTAAACCAGTTTAGTTCCTCACATCAAAGTTCAGGCTCAATAATCCAGGTAAAAAAAATCCACCACAGTTCAGTCAGGTCCTCTGGATGGTTTCTCTGTGTTGAAACATTTCATCTTTCATCCAAAGGACTTCGTCAGCCCAGAAGTCACAATAAACTCAGTCCCATAAGTAGCACACTCACACACTGATGAAGTGTTTTGGATGAAAGATGAAACGTTTCAACACAAAGAAACCGTCCAGAGGACCTGACTGAACTGTTACAGTTTTCTTGTTGCCATGTCTGCAAAATACCTTAGCATAGTTTTACCATGGCTTATTCTTTCAGTTAAATTCTGTCTTATATTGTTTTATCCCATTGTATCTTGTTTTGTCTTTCCTTGCTTTAAAAGGAGGGGGTGTATTTATTTTTAGAGCCTTGAGTACTTGTTCTAAGATCTGAGATATGACCTAAGAAAAACATCAACTAAAAATATGCTAAGCACTAATAGCATAAAAACAATACGCCAAACAGCAGCACGAGCTGTGTGAGCAGATGAGCATGCATGAACACTTCAACATGAAAAAGATCAGCAGCAGCATGATGTGATTTTTCACAGTGATTATCCTGGTTAGAGATTCATGAGTCTAAGGATTCTGAATCCTGACCTCAGAGTGGAGATTTTCAGGGCAGCCCCCAGCAGAGGTGTGAGATGCTGGGCTCGTTGTGATGTTGCAGGTGTGTGTCACAGGCGGCTGCAGTCAAAAGTTCATCTGCTCTAACAGCAGTTGTAATAAATAGCAGAGAATCGTGGTTTTATTGCTACTCGCTCGTTTTCAGCAGGTTGGAACAAAACGAATAAAAATCTAAGTTTGAAAAGACGTTCGTGTGTTCACCAGTTTGGACATAACCGGGATCATTCTGACACTGCATGCACGATGCATGTAGAAGAGGACATTAGGGTTGCCAGATAAATTAAATATTTTATATCCCTTTCTTTTCTGTGCCCATGTTCACCAAACACAACACATACCTCATTTATTTATTCATTCATACATTAATGTAAAAGAAACAACGAAACATAACAAATTCATCAAAAAGAAAAAAGAATGAAAAGGGTGCAGAAAGAAGAAGAAAATTCTTATCATAATAATAAGAAAACTATTTTAATAATAAATCTTACAACATGCTCACTCATCACAAATGACATTGGGTAAAAACACAGACATTTTAAAGTAACAGTATAATAATTCATATTTTTTTATCTGGCAACCCTTCTGATATGGGAACTACAGCATTTTCTTGTAAAGCCACTCATTTTTTTTGTTTATTTTCTCCAATGAACATTGAAAAACCGCTAATGTTTCCAGAGCTTGTTCTCATGTGAACAGGGCCTCAATCACTAAAACATTTTCTATCCAGGTCTGTGTGTAACTTTTTTGGGGAACACCTGCCGAGGTGTGAAATCGCTGTGCCCTCTATCTGCAGCTGCAGTCAAACATTTTTCACGCTTGCACGAGCAGCAGAACAGCAGAATATCAAATTTCTTCATCCTCGGTAAACAAAAGTTCCTATTTTGGATATAACCACGTTATTTCTGATGCTGGGACTACATTAATCTCTTTCTGAAGCACAGCTCAGAGTTGCCAGATAAATAATAGTTGTCTTTTTAACTCGCCGTCCACACACCTCAGCTTACAACCTCTCACCTTCAAGAAAGTGCACCTCACTCAACACATATAATAGTTGGGGTCAAAATATCTGGCAACTCTATCTGGCACAAAAACTTCAGTAGAATCATGTAAATGGGTTTTGATTATGTTAACTTGCCTCACTGAATATTGAAAAAAACCTATAACATTTCCAGAGATCTGTTGTTTATTGTAGTTAAAGCTGGTAACTTGCTTTAGTCAAAGATTTTGTTTCACAATTGCACACCGAAATAAACATAAAAACACCTTAATAATGATGAAATAAAATGTCAAATGTGCAAACTCATGTTAAATCTAAGTTAAGTATGTAAAACATGTCAGCATATGTGCACACCTCATCAGAGGCTGCAGCATTTTTTGGAGATTTAGCTGTTCATCCAGTGAGTATGCTAATGTGAAGACAGCCCTTGGACAGTTTGCCAGAGGACATGTAGGGTGAGTCAGAAACCCATAAGCTCCAATTGTTATATCCGTATCATATGATTGGTGTGTAGAAAAGTAAGCGGACTCTCTTCACAGTAATCAAATCTAGCTACAGATCCATTCAACCTTTATTTAGACAGGTTAATCCCATTGAATGAGTCTGTAGCTGTAGCTAGATTTGATTACTGTGAAGGGAGTCAGCTTCCTTTACTACACACCAATCATATGATACAGATATAGCAAATGGATAAAACTGAATATAAAAATAGATAAAATTGACTGAGTGAATGCTTGAAAAGCTAATACGCTCGTAGCTAAGCAATAGATAAAAGTTAAAAGGCTGAGAGGTATCCATCCATTGTCTTTACCTGCTTCTTCCTTTCCAGGTTCTCTCTGCACCCGCAAGGAGATAACGTGTAAACTCCACCCAGAATCCCCAGCCGGGAATTGATCGGCAACCTACTAACTAAGAGCTCTACCAACTGAGACACCGTGCCACCACTAGCTAAAAATGTATTTAAAAAGCTAGATATAAGGTCGAAGTATCAAATGACTAGCTACAAGATCAATGTAGGCCTGTCGCGATAATAAATCGATTAATCTCATGATGAATGAAAATTATCGACCTCTTTTTTTTTTATGGGCTTTATCGATTCTTCATGTCTCTCTCTTTCTATTGAAAACACGGCTCAACTCCGGTACGCTTCACTGACCCCTCTCTTTCTTTTTTCTCTTTAAAATATGTTTTAGCCGTACAAAATCGTGGTTTTGGATCGTTAAAAGAAGCTAAGCTGACAAGCTAAGCTACGAGCTAAGCTAACAAGCCACCTTTGGGAATAAACCTCTGTCTTGTCGAAGCTCCAAAACTCATGGTTGAAACCCATGCTATCGTGTAAAAAGTTGTTTTTCTCTGTAAAAAGAAGCTGAGAACTTGTTGACTGATTTTTTTTTTTAATTAAAAGCTTTGTGTGAAAAATGCTATGCTAAAGAGCTCAAACCACACAGAGCGTCCGCCATTTTGAGAACGGAAAAAAAGGAACAAGAGACAGCCCATGTCACGTCAAGGGCCCTCCCTCCTGTTTTTCTTAAAGAGACACGCTGCTCAACTATCCATCCTTTGGTTCAAACGTCTTATTCTGCCATCAGGTGGTCAAAAAAGGAACTGCACTACAAACAAATCAGCATTTCTTCTAAAATTTGACAATTATTGTTAAATTTCAAACAATAAATAAAACATGTCTGCAGCCACAACCTGCTGCAGCTGTGATTAGGAAAGGGGCTTTTCTGGCCAGTGGGGGTGACATTATAAAACTGAAATTATATTATGAATGTTAACATTTATTGATATTAGTACATTTTAAGACCAAAAAAAAAAGACCATATCATGTAAAGAAGGAAAATAATTATAGTTTTGATAAAAATTTAAGCACTGAACACTGCAGGCCTATGTGAGGAGTAATAAAGAAGTATCGGGCAGGGCTGTGGTAACTCGGTGGCCAGTGCCGCG
>NC_056516.1:12489708-12490994 GCF_014905685.2 Nematolebias whitei | reverse complement strand
TGTTGAACAGGAAAGCTGTGAGCTTACACCACTACGCTGAAAAGATAAGTCAGGAAAATTCTCAAGAATTCTTTTGAAAACCAATTAAGTCTGTTTAATGTCTTGCTGTCCAATTGATTCTGCACAGCTTTAATTGGATGTGGAGTAGTCTTTCCTGATTAAAGCCAGTTAGAGTTAGTAGTGGAGATTTTATCTGATGCCCCACCTCAGTGTTCTCCAGAGCTGGTCTTTAAACTTCTCCAGTTTTCACAACAAAACGAGTGAATAATTTCACAGCGATGATATGAGCAGATGATCAGTTGTTTGTCCTCATCGATGAGTGAGAACGGGTTTAATTTTGAAGGGGAAAGGAAGTTGGAAGTGTGTAAATCTTTAGAAGAAATGAGGCAGGATCAGAAGGTGAGTATGAAGGGGTTTCACGAATGGACTAACAATAGAATTCACACTATTTCAAGTTGAATACACTACATGTTGTGTAAAACTATTGTATTGTAGTAATGTATTTGAATATAGTATGTTGCCATTGTCCCTCTTTGCAGAGCAGTGAAGGGGAAGAGCCTCCGTTTGTCCGTCTATGAATGTTGTGAGCATGACAACTTGACAACTGCATATTTTTTAAAAGTCGACTTTGACATGATAAAAATAAAGTCAAATTTTGACTAGTCGATGACATCATAGGAACTCAAGAAGCTATATCATATTCGGAAAAAAAATGCAAATAAACACAATTTATTATTTACAAATAAAAGAACTACAAAACATCGGGAGTGTATATTTATTCTCCTGCCATTTATCATAAAGCAAATAAGTCACAGGAAAACCAAAACTATTATTAAGCTGCAAAAGTGAAGGAAACGTGCAGCACGTAAAAAGCAAGGCTAAGAACAGCGGGGCGGGCGGTGGTGGAGCACCTTATATTTTAGTTATTATAGTTAGTAATGGTCGTTGGCTGCGTGCGCCCTCTGATGAGGTGGCTGGTGCATCAGGTGGGTCACAGGCAGCATCCATCTGGACTTTTTTGTACGTCTTTTAACGGTCAGCACGGCTGGTGGTGATCCTAATTGGATCTTCAGCTGTGCGTGTCCGCTGACGCAATCAAAAGCCCGACACCAACCCACCCGCATATCCAGAACATTATTTTGACTTGGGCCGGGCTCGGCCATGTTAGAAATGACAGCTCTACAGCCCTGCTCTTTTTAGTTTTATCTTTTTTAATCCACCATGTGGATTGGGTGGAATAGGGCTCGGAACAGCGAGGCGGACGGTGGTGACTGCAACTAAATGAC
>NC_056516.1:12488155-12489608 GCF_014905685.2 Nematolebias whitei | reverse complement strand
TATATATATATATATATATATATTTATGTAAATGTGTGTGTGTGTATGTGTATGTATGTTAACTAGCAACCCGTATCCTTTGAGGAACAATGTTTTCTATTTTTTTATATTGCCTAAAAGTATGGTTTCATCTAATTATTGGGATGTCCAAAGTTCAATAAATTCAGATTATTCTATGTTGACAAGGCCATCACCTGACCTGGCACCTTGTGGTGGGTTAAGTTGCTCCCTCCATGTGCTAGGATCTGTAACACTGCACTGCCTCGAACAAGAAAAAAAAAAAAAAAAAAACTACGTCCATTCAATAATTATTTTTTACAAACATTTACTATTCAAATCCCTCAGCAAGAAGGGATATTGGCATTTTGTGTTAGTTTCTTGACGACTTTTGTTATTTTCATCAAAGTTCTAAATTAGTCTACACAGAGGTCTTGACAGGTGATCTTGGGAACTCTTCGGCTAAATGATGCAGCTTTTTATTTTCCTATTTTTAAAAGTAAAATGTCTTTTTTCCACCCATAAAGCTTTAATAAACTCATGTCCATTATCTCTTGATGTGTTTCCACAAGGAAGAGTTTGTTGAAGTGAAGCAAACATTAGCTCTGGTGTGCTTTAAAGAGACAACTTATGTGAACTACTTACATCTCACTTTTAACCAATCATCTTTGAGCAGGAATCATGTCTCATTTTTATCCCCATGTCCAACCCAATCAGAAGCAGTACCGACCGAGTCACGTCCTCTTGGTAGTTCGGCTTACGAGACGTGTCCATAGCTTACAGCTGGTGACAGTACCAGCAGATTCATGACAAGTGGCAGTACTCTATAGAAAGTGATAATAAGCTAAGGATAAACATTTAGAAGTAGTGGCTCTTCTTATTGTGGGGTAATAATCTATTTATTGATGCACTGTGATACAGATATGAATGATCTGCAAATATTAAAAATGAATTATTATTTAATGTTAACCTTAAATACAACCTGCAAAAGGCAGAACTCTGAAGTGCCTGACAGTTAATGGTGTTAAAACAACAGAGGCACAATTAAAGGCTATACTGACAGGCCAGCTTTACCCTCTGCATGGATATCAAGTGTTTCAAAGCCCTCCGGTTTGTTTGAAGTGAAATGTAAAATTGACATAAAATGAGGCGCAATATATGCAAGTTGTGGACGTGTTTCTCCCACAGATCAGGAGAAGAACTGCTCCATCAAAGCCTGTTGTTCCTTCCATGTCTGAAGGTAGTATCTTACTGGGCTGCGACTGCTGCTGACTGGTTGGTAACCGGGCATCTCGAAAATGAATCAAGATATTTGCAATATGGAAAAAAATGTGCACGGTTTAGAAAACAGACTTCTAAGCTGTTAACACAAAATATATGAACCATTCATTAAAAAAGCTGCAAAAAACAGCCACGCAGCTGCCTGGTTGAAAACACCTGGAATTCAATAAGGCTG
>NC_056516.1:12487046-12488055 GCF_014905685.2 Nematolebias whitei | reverse complement strand
AGCCACGCAGCTGCCTGGTTGAAAACACCTGGAATTCAATAAGGCTGCAACCAAAAAAGAAAGCTTTTGCTGCTTTTGTTAAGGACAGCACAGTGGCACAGTTGATGCTGCCGCCTCTCAGTGAGAAGGTCACCCCGGTTCAAATCCCAGCTGGGGCCTTTCTGGGTGGAGTTTGCATGTTCTCTCTGTGCATGCGTGGGTTTTCTCCAGGTACTTCAGTTTCCTCTCACAGACCAGAAACATGCACGTTAGACTGATTAGTAACTCTAAATTGTCCCTTCGTGTGAGTGAGAGTGAATGGTTGTTTGTCTCTATGTGTCCCTGTGATGGACTGAAGACCTGTCCAGTGTCCCCCGCCTCTTGCACAGTGACTGCAGGACATGGGCACCAGTGACTCTTGTGAACCCAAAAGGAAAAAAATGGATGGTTTTGCTCAATTTAGCATTTAACTATAGTTTTGCTAAATTTACTGTCTGCTTTGCTTGTTTAAACTTTAAACACTGAGTTGTAGCGTTTTCGGCATATTTCAGCGTCCACACTTTCACAGAAGAACAAAACTTTTTGTAGTTTTTATTTTGTGTGTGATAAAGAAACTAAATTGATTTTGGTGAGATGCCGGCTTTAAAATAAGAAAAGTTCCTAATCTGCAGATAAACCATACCATACCACTTTATTTATAAAGCACTTAAAACAGCTACAAGGCCACCCAAAGTGCTGTACAGACAAAACAACAGGTAACACACAAAGCAAAATACAAAATGAAGTAAATCAGAATATAGACATAAAAACGATGCAGATAATAAATATGACGACAAACCAGTGTGAAGCATACAGGATCAAAACACTGATCATCTGGTGTTGAAAGCTACTGAATAGTAGTGAGTTTTTAAACGGGATTTGAAAAACGAGAGGGAGGGGGCCTGTCTGACAAGCAGAGGTAACTCATTCCAAAGTCTTGGTCCTGCTACAGAGAAGGCCCTGTCACCTCAGCGCTTAAGACGAGTTCCTG
>NC_056516.1:12462594-12486946 GCF_014905685.2 Nematolebias whitei | reverse complement strand
TCTGCTGCTGAAGCCTGTATCTCTCTCTGCTGATGGAGACTGAACAGCACTCACAAATTTCGTGAATAGCCTTTTTTTCCAGACAAAAATGAGACATTAATAAATAAAATACTGATGCATGGGGAGTAAAACTATGACCAATGTTAGTGACAGTTTTGTTGACAAATGTAGAGTTAAATATATCTTGGAATGCGAGCGCTGTAGAGAGGGCCCAGGTGGGATTGATATAAATATGAATGTGAAGAGACGTCTGGACAATCTGAAATCAGAGTGAAGGTAAGCTGCTTAAGTTAAGCTGACGTTACATCCAGAGCTACCGGTGGGTTTTTACAAGGATTCAAACCGACACAAACTCTGCTGTTGTGCTAAGTTATTGTTACTGAGTAGAGAATAAATGTCCCATGACATGACTTCGACATAAGACAATGGTTTTATGAAATGTTTGGAGGTATGTTAGATGATAAATGAACTTTAGCCTGACTCCACATGACACCGGAGGCTCCAGGTGGCAGCAGTGGACTCTTGAATGAACAGAAAGTGAGAACATACGAGCAACACGTCAGAGATTCTATGAAGCAGATCGACTGAGATTGATAACATCAAGGAAAATTTAACAGCCAGACAAATCTGTTCCACGTTTGAGGAGTTTAAAAAACAAGAACAAAACAGGAATCGTTTTTTTATTTTTGGAGTGATGCAAATTTGTGGTGAAATCCTGATTTGAAAATGTATTTTTTTGGGCCCAGCAAGAAAACAAAACAACAAAACCAGTAACATCATCAAAAACTTGTACGTGTAATTTTTATTTTTAATAATAATAAAAAAAAACCATAAGAGAACAGTTTTTAATTTTAAAAAGTGCAGTTAAAAGTTGTTTAATATCCAAATGCGTGTTTTTAAAAAATGACTGGGAAAAAAAAAAAAAAAAACCCTCTCTGTCTTTAACATCCCACCTAAGACAATTAAGAGTTATTCTGAGAACACTAAAAGTATCAATCTCTGAGATTCTCTTCAGTTTCTAATCAAACTGCATAATAAAGCAGATAATTTAATCTAGTTCTTTTGATCTCCATCCAGACTTTGTGAGCATGTGTGGGTGTAAGAACAAAGACCAACAAATTGAGTTTTGCCTTGCTGCTCAACTCTCTTTTTACAAAACAGTACAGAGAATTCAATCCTGTGGACGCTGCATGTGTCATTGTCACAGTCCGGTCACCTCACTCCCAACCCTGAGAGGGACACACGTTTCCAACCATGGCCTCAGATTTGGAGGTGCTGATCTTCATTCTTGTCGCTTCACACTCAGTTGCAAACTGCTCCAGTAAGACTTTTTAAAATTTTTTATTCATACTGGTTAGTCTCACTGAGCCTCGAGGACTCATTTACAAGAGAGACCTGATTTAAACAAAGGACACAGATGATGCACAGACAGCAGCAATTATATAAAATCATATAAAATGAAAAGTAAGTAGAAGAAATGATGTAAAAAAAACCGAAACAAAAACAGCTTCATTATAAAGTGATGTAAAACACTAAAAACAGGAGCATGTCATTAGTTTTTGCTTTGAACTTAACAGATGTTTTGAAGCCACTTAGAGAGGTCATGGTTGAGAGCTTCAGATCTTTTTGCAAGATATTCCAGGAAACAGGAGCGGAGTAATAGAAAGTCTTTTTACCTAGTTCAGTCCTCACTGAAGGAACACTGCAGGTAATAACGTCCTGAGAGCGCACGCTGTAGCTGCACTCACGCTGAGACATGTAGGAGGAGATGTATGAAGGCAGCAGACCAAGAAGATGAAAATGTACCAGTGAGAGAGTCTGTGTGAAGTTAATGATGTCCAGTTAACCAGTGAATACAGGGTGCAGTGGTGGGTACGATAGTTAAAGCCAGTTAACGAATCATGAACTTGGAGATCATGACATGATGACACCAACAGGACCACATCATCTGCAAATAGCAGAGTCAGAGTCCTGAGGCCACCAAACCAAGATTTTATGTCCATAAAAGAATCAGTGAACATGGGCACTGATCTGAATGATTTTTGATCACAGATCATTTTTGATGGTTTTTAAAACTTGAGTTTTAGATACAAAGTATAATTTTGTGTGAATGTTAGTCTTAAATTTGTGTTTTTTTTATTCTTTAATATAACTATTATTTGTAGTGTGGGAAGTGTGATACAGATTTGAAGAAGAGTCCAGGCAGGATGGAGTGGATGGAGAAAAGTTTCAGGAATGATTTGTGACCAAAAGGTGTCAACAAAGGTCAAAAGAAAAGTTTACAAGACAGTGGTGAGACCAGCTATGTTGTATGGTCTGAAGACAGAGACATGGACAAAAAGACAGGAGACAGAACTGGAAGTGGGAGAAATGAAGATGTTGAGGTTCTCCTTAGGAGTGACAAGGATGGATAAGAATATTTCATCAAGGAGGTTCCATTTTCATTAGCACAGGTTTGTTTGTTTGTGCATGAGATTACTCACAATAAAGTCCATGCTCAATAATCCAGGTATAAAATCCAACATTTTTCAGTCAGGTCATCTCTGTCAGTTTCTTTTTTGTGCTGAAACATTTCGCCTTCGATCCAGAAGGCTTCATCAGTCAAGGAAACACACAACAAAACTGATTCTTCCTCCAACAACTTGGTTGTTTTCAACCAGTTTGACAAGACTGTCAACAAGGAAGAGGGCCGGCAATGGAGGAGGGGAGTACCATAGAGACCATCTAATCACAAGCAGAACTGGTTTGTTCCACTTTGGAGTAAGCTGTTGGGGGAAGAATCAGTTTTGTTGTGTGTTTCCTTGACTGATGAAGCCTTCCGGATTGAAGGCGAAACATTTCAGCACCAAAAAAGAAACTGTCCTGAATTAATTTTTAATGAGTATTGGTATGAGAGCAGAATCTGAGCATTTTAGATTTGCCTGTTGTTATTAGCTCTTGGACAACTTCAATTACAAAATATAGTTTAGATCATTTACAGGATTTGAGACAAAAAATATAAAGTTGATTGAAAACTATGTGATTTCCAACTAACTACTGCACATACAGTTTTACTTATTTGTAAAATTTGATGAAGTTCTGAGTTTTTTTCCTACTGTACTGCCCAAAAGAGTAATTATGTTTGTGCCTTGGTCTCCATTTGTGTTTCTTTGATGCATTACCAAAACATTTCTCATGAACCACTGGACAGATTTTAATGAAACTCATCAATGGGTGTGCATCTAGTTGATTCACTTTCCTAAACAACTCAATTCAAGAGGCTCGCTACACAAAATCTAATTTAATAAACACATAAATAACTTTTGGGGGCATTTGGAAATACCCTTCATCCGTCCATTCATCTTTTTGTCCATCCGTGCATGTTGTGAGCATAACTTGAAAAATAAATAAGATACTGACTTCCATTTTAGTGTGTAGCTACATTGAGACTTACGAACAGTTCATTTCAAAAATTGGAATACCACGTCAAAATCCAAGATGACTTCCCCCAAAAATGTTCATCCATTTTGTGAGCTGATTGTTCTCTTCAGGTCGAGGGTGACGTTCTGTCTCAAGTGTAGGAGTTCAAGTATCTCAGAGTTTTGTTCACGAGTGAGGGAAGAATGGAGCATGAGATTGACACATGGATTGGTGCAGCGTCTGCAGTATTGCAAACTCTGTGCTGGTCCATTGTGGTGAAGAGGGAGCTGAACTGTAAGGCAAAGGTCTCTGTTTACTGGCCAGTCTACGTTCCTACCCTCACCTATGGTCACAAAGTCTGGGTAGAAATTGAAAGAATGAGATCGTGGATGCAGGCAGTTGAAATGAGTTTCCTCCGCAGGGTAGCTGGACTCTCCCTTAGAGAGAGGGTGAGAAGTTTCGTTATCCTGGAGTGACTTGGAGTAGAACCACTGCTCCTCCACATCGAAATGAGCCAGTCGAGGTTGTTCAGGCATCTGGTAAGGATACTTCCTGGGCACCTCCCTAAGGAGATGTTTGGGCATGTCCGACTGGGAGGAGACCCAGGACATGCCGAAGAGACTATATCTCTCAGTTGGGCTGGGAACCCCTTGGGGTCCTCCCACAAGAGCTGGAAGAGGTGACCATGGAAAGAGATGTCTGAGCCTCCCTGCTCAAGCTGCTGCCTCCATGACCCGACTTCAGAATAAGTGAAAGATGATGGATGGATGGATGGATTGATAGATGGATGATGGATGGATGGTCGGATGGATTGATAGATGGATGATGGATGGATTGATGGATGAATGGATAATGAATGAATGGATGATTGATGGATGATGAATGGATTGATACATGGATGATGGATGGATGGATGGATGGATTGATGGATGAATGGATGATGGATGGATGATGAATGGATGATGTATGGATATAGATATTGATGAATGGATGGATGATGATGGATGATGGATTGATAGATGGATGATGGATGGATGGATGGATTGATGAATGGATTGATGGATGAATGGATGATGAATGGATGGATGATGGATGGATAGATTGATGGATGGATGATGAATGGATGATGTATGGATAGATAGATTGATGAATGGATGGTTGATGGATGGATGGATTGATAGATGGATGATGGATGGATGGATGGATTGATGAATGGATTGATGGATGGATGGATGGATGGATGATGGATAGATTAATGGATGATGGATGGATTGATGAATGTATGGATTGATGGATGGATGGATGGATGGACAGACTGTGAGCTTGATAACTTGAAACTTGAATGTGAGATACAGACTTACATTTTGGTGTGCAGATACATTTAGGTGAAAGAAAGGTTCTTTTCGACAATTGAGTTGCCATGTCAAAATTCAAGATGGTTGCCACCATATATGTAAATATGTAAACCTTGTGAGATGGATAACTTGCAAAATAAGCAACATGCCAACTTCTATTTTAGTGTTTAACTTGCATTTTGTGCATTCAGGTGAAATAAAGGTCACTGCCAAAAATTGGGTTGCCACGTTCAAATCCAACATGGTCACAACCATATTAATCTGCCTGCAGGCAGACAGGCATAAACAAATAAACCACCTCTCTTCTTATGCTCAGTATAAGTCCTACCCTCTTGAATAGCTTGCACCAAAAACATTAAAGTTTTCTTGCATCACTTCTTCAATTCCAGTCCAGAAAAACACTGATCTCCAAAACTACATTCACTTTTCAAATCCCTCAGCAACAAGGGACATCGGCGTACTGCTTGTTCAATACTAAACCTTTAATTTGTTTATAAGGCAGCACCAACAGTTTCATGAGTGTTCTGTTAAATATGATCAACAGAAATAATTAATATTCAACCACAATGATGAATGTTTTATTCAAACAGACGTGGTCAAGTTTTATGTTTGCTGCTCTAAAATGTTTACTGCTGACTTTCATACATCACAGAACCAAACTGGTTTCTTCTGAGTGTAAGCTAATCATGTTATAATAATGTGTTATGTGTTGTCACCATTGTTTGGGAACATACAATTGACTCTCTGCATTTAACCCTTCCACCACCAGGTGGAGCAGTGAGCATCTATTGAGAGCGCTTGGGGAACATTTGGGGATAGGGTGTGCTGCTCAGAGACTCCACGAGATGAGCATTGACTGGAGAGCGAACTGAGACTTTCGGGTCCCAAGTCGGCTGCCCTGCCTCTACCCCATCTCGGCCCCTGTCCATGTTCAAATCTCTAAAAGTGTGCCTTAATATTATGTCCAAATAAAAAAGAACGGAATACCACCCCTCCATACCAACAGCTCATCTCATGCTTTTAAAGCCTGCAGTGTGTGTGGTAATACTCTGAAAGTAAAAGTGAGCATTATGTGGCAGAAAGGTTTGGGTCACATTGACAAGCTGAGAGCCAGCCTGTTGTCTTCCATCAGCTGGAGGACCCCCTTACTGCTTTGTCCTCCCTGGCCATTATTTCTGCCTCTTAGAGTGACCTGTGGCTGCTGTGTGGTGTTTTTCACCGCAGGGCTAACTGCATCAAATGATAGTAGATTTTAAAACAATAGACGAGACAGGCAGTCGGTCCTGACCACCTGGTGCCAAATATTAGCTGTAATTTAGTTTAGAACAGCAAAGACTCTCCAGGAGTTGATGAACTAAGACAATTACAGCCAGAATGGGACGTACTTGAGCAATAATGTTCCTGTAATAATGTGTTTTCTTCACAAGCGTTCTGCAAGCAGCATCAAGCAAAGGAACTGTTACAAGTTGAATACCGTCCTTAGTTTCACCTCTTATAAGTTTTTTTTGTTTTTATGCTTCTTGCAGCTGGCTGCACCTTTGATGAAGACTCCGACTCTGGCTTATGTGAGTACAAACAGGGTCAGGAGGATGACTTCGACTGGCAGCTCATCAGGACCTACAGCTGGCCACATCCAACGACAGATCTTCTGCCAGGTAGGCTTCAACGTTTCTGGATACACTTAACACCGTGATATGAAAATTGTGAGGGTTTGGCTGCAGTACATTACTAAATTCATTTCTCATGTACTTCAGATATAACCAATAAATGACAAAATATTGTTTTAACCAATAATAAACTTTTTTAATCTGAAAGAAATAAAAGGTAAAGTCCAGATTATATGTAAATATTGTATTAGAGAGAGCTATAGTTATCTTCTCCCACCAGCTGATTTTTCAGGCCTGCACCTCTTCAGGGTCTGGTATATAGAAGCAGAGTTAAACCATGAGCCTCACGTGGAAATTACTGTAAATCAAGAAATGGTAGTGTTTGAAAAGGTGGATTGCCCTTTTTGGGTTAGGGTGAGGTTCTGCCTCAAGTGGAGGCGTTTGAATATCTCGGGGTTTTGTTTACAAGTGATGGAAGAATGGAGCGTGAGACTGACAGATGGATTGGTGCAGTGTCTGCAGTATTGTACTCTGTGCCGGTCCGTTGTGGTGAAGAGGAAGCTGAGCTGTAAGGCAAATCCCTCTGTTAACCAGTCGGTTTACATTCCTATCCTCACCTATGGTCACAAATTTTGGGTTGAGATAGAAGGAATGAGATTGTGGATATGGGTGGTCGAAATGAATTTTCTCTGCAGATTATCTGGACTCTCCCAAAGAGACAGTGTGAGAAAATCCAGTAATCCAGGAGAGACTCAGAGTGGAGCCACTTCTCCTCCACGGCGGAAGGAGCCAGTTGTGGTGGTTCAGGCATCTTGTAAAGATGCTCCCTGGAAATATCTGACTGGGAGGAGACCCCAGGAAAGACTTACCTGTAGGACAGGCTGGAGAAGCCATGTCTCTCAGTTGGCCTGGGGACACCTTGGAGTCCTCCCAGAAGAGATGGAGGAGGAGGCTGTGGAGAGAGATGAAAGGGCTGGATGGATGGAAAGAAATGCTGCACCACCTAAAATGATTTACTATAAAATGAG
The DNA here is from genome assembly GCF_014905685.2 of Nematolebias whitei. Classification (NCBI taxonomy): domain Eukaryota; kingdom Metazoa; phylum Chordata; class Actinopteri; order Cyprinodontiformes; family Rivulidae; genus Nematolebias; species Nematolebias whitei. The sequence continues at coordinate 12,479,557 of NC_056516.1, read as the reverse complement.
AAAACCTTGTGACACATTAAAAAAATGACATACATACTATAAAAACTGAAATAACTTAAATGACTGTTGGTAAATGCAAAAAAGTTTTGTCACCTAAAATTAATTAATTGCAGTAAATTCTAGCAAAGCTTTTTACCTAAAAACAATTGTTATATGGCTAATGTTTTTAGGTAGCCAGCTTTGCTGCACTTCCTAAAATAAATTTCTGTATAAGTTAGAAAGCTTCTTTCGTTTAAAATGAATTACCATAAAAGCTAGTAGGGCTGTCTTACTGGATTTTTTTCCTCCCAGCAGCTTCCTTCTACAGGGGTCACCAAAGTGAGCAAACTCACATAAAATATTTGGTGATAAATTTACACCCGATTCCATTCCTGACGCCACCTGGGTTTGACCCTGCAGCCTCAAGATTACTTGTAACTAGGGGTTGAACGAGTATATAATTTTTAAACTTGACATTAACATAATAAAACCCGTGTAGAACTCGAGTATTTGATGACGTCATAGATCTCAAGATACAAAAATAAATAAATAAATAAAAGCGCAAAAAAAGGTAATTATTTACAAAAAAAAGACCAACAAAACATTGGGAGCGTATATTATGCTCCTACCATTTATGATACTGCAAATAAGTCACTGGAAAAACTAAACTATTAGTTATTATTATTATTAAACTGCAAACGTGAAGAAACGTGCAGCACGTCAAAAACGAAACTTAAACCGAAACTGGTTCTGGTTCAGTGGATTGGACCCGGTGTTACACCATACTCTGTGACCTACAACAGTGCAACACCGCCCCCTACGGTCATACGGTGGTCACATAATATGACGTCACTACGGATACTCGACGTTACATTTTTAACCTCGATAGATGTCCTAGCATTCGATGTGTAGATTACTCGAGTACTCTGTTAATGCCCTACTCAATACTGACCGCCAAGCTAGTGTACATCCACCGGTTCTCCTGACAAAAAGATATATGTGAGAATAGCTGCTCTGTCTAAAATGAATTACCATCACTGCTAGACATTACTTAGTTGAATGTTAGTTAATGTAAATACAAGGGAAAGTATACGTTGATACAGTCTTACCAGACAGTCTGAGGTTTCAGTTTCAGAAAATGAACAGCTCTAATCTAGACTGTAAATGTAGTCAGAGCTGCAGATATTTAACTGAACAATATTAGCTTCCTGGCCAGCAGAGCTGTGAAGTATATGTTGGTCTTTTAGCAGGAGAGCAAGTAGAGTGGGTCATACAGCAGTCCCTCGTTTATTGAGGGGTCACGTTCCAGACACCCCACAATAAGTGAAAACCTCTGAAGTTGTGACATTATATTTAACAACATACATACAGTACTTTATACTGGATGTAGCTCCTAAATTTTACTCACCAGCTCAGCAGAACAGCAGCAGCTCAGTTCTGCTCTGACTTGGTTCCATTTCAGCGGACCTACCCTGCCAGTTCTGGTCGGCTTTCTGGCTCGGGGTAGTGGCGATGGGCTCTGGAAAGAAGTGAGACCTACGGGTAGCACGTCCCCTCTTCCGAAGTCCTTGTGGGCTGGCTAGCAGCTCTTGGGTTCACCAATGAGTCTGGGGGTCTGATTCCGCTCCGGTTCTGTGCAGCCCTTGAGCGCTGAAACACTTTTTTTGGTGGTGGGGAGGCTTCGGGTGGCTGGCGCGGGACCAGTGGTCCGATTAAGCGGTCCAATAGAGAGAAGTAAAAAGCCCCGGTGGACTCTGGAGGGAGCGCCAGACCTATGGCAGCACACATCCTTGCTCAGAAGTCCTTGTGGGCCGGCAGTTCTCAGGTTCTCCGATGGATCTGGGGGTCCGGTTCTGCTCCAGTTCCTGGTGGGTTCCATGCAGCTCTCTGCATCTGCTGGACATTGAAGTCACTGTAAAGGACCAAACTTTTTTGGATTAGATCAAAACTTTCTCTCGACATATTTCAGAAGAAGGCATTGGGGCTTCTGGGCGGGGTCCTATTGGCTTCTGGGAAATTCATTCAACCTTTATTTATACAGGCTAGTCTTACTGAGCCTCAGGGACTCATTTACGAAAGACACCTGAAATGTAGTCCTTAAGGGATACAGTGTAGGCTTATTAAGAGAAAACAACAAAATGGCGGTGCCTGTCCGAAGTATTATATTTTTCGTTAACTTTTTATTGTACAGCATCCTGTACTGTCCCAATCACCTGAGTAATATTAAAGTTGGCAACTGTGTGTCGTGCACAATTTATTTCCTCTCGTGTTCAATCTTACTTTGAAAAACCGCGAAAGAGCGAGACAGTCAAACTGTGAAGTAGCGAGGGATCACTGCACTCTAAAAAAGGAGTTAAGACATTAGGAGTAATATCCTCTTTAGTTATATGAGATTAGAAACATTAACTCTCAGACCTGATTCTTTTCATTGAAGGACAGCTCCAAAACAAAAAGTATTTGCTGTGGACTTTTAGCGTCATTCACACTGAGGGCACGTTGTGTCAAATAGTTTTTTCAATCCGGGCTTAAGTACCGTGAGTTCAATGTAGAATCCAACTTTGCTCACAATGTCCACAAAGTGCTTAGTCATGTTCATTTGCATGAAAGTTAGCTGGTTGTTTTGCTCATCAACCATGCTCTCAAGATTAGAAATAGTTTCACTGTGCCATGCGACCAGGGCTTTAGAGCAGCCGCCACTTCTTTATTAACCGACTCCGATATCCTCAACTCAACTGAACTGCAGCACATTTGATTCTTTCATAAGTACAAGTTAAGTGGTAACAGTTTCTGTTTTAAATGTGCTATATAAATAAATCTGACGTGACGAGTTATTACTGAGGGGAAAAATAACAGTTTGAGGTAAAGAGGCCTGGAAGGATCCTTGTCACCTCATCCAGCATCATTATCAGGAACAAAGTGTTGGCTGGGGTGGCACAGTGGTGTAGATGGTAGAGCTGCCACCTCTCAACGAGAAGGTCGTCGACTCAAATCCCGGCCTTTGGCCTTTCTGGGTAGAGTTGGCATGTTGTTGCAGTGCATGCATGGGTTTCCTCTCACAGACCAAAAACATGCATGTTAGTCTGATTGGTAACTCTAAATTGTCCCTAGGTGTGAGTGAGAGTGAATGGTTTGTCTCTATGTGTCCCTGTGATGGACTGGAGACCTGTCCAGGGTGTCCCCCGCCTCTCAAACAGTCATATGTGATGTGGGCTCCAGTGACCCCCATGACCCGGAAAGGAAGAAGCGAGTAAAGATACTGGATGGAAATGCTGGCTCCAAGAAAAGCATGCAAAGTTTTTGGTTTGAATGCTTCCTCTTCCTCTTGTAGCATTGTCTGACTCCATCTACAGTTCACGTCAGAATCCATCAGAATTTAGTTGAAATAAAAACAACAAATGTTTGTGGTCAAAGACACCTTTAGAAAACATTTTTAATTTTATTTATCAATGCACATTCCACAGCTGTGATAATTGATATTTGGAGTAAAAATGGGGAAGTGTGGAAAAGGTCTGGAAAAGTGACCAACAAATGTTTTTGCACTAATTCTCCATAACTCAGTACTGAAACGGTCTCAAACACAAAATGAGAATTTCATACTGAAAGATCACCAAAATGACTTAATTTTGTCAAATATCTTTTGAAAACTTTGTGTTAACTTTGACACGTAATTTTGCGTCAGACTGGACACGGAGACGGAGCAGTGTGCCGCTGTGAGGACAGCTGCTGCAGCAGAGCAGCTGTCCTCACAGCGGACAGGTGGAAATGAACATCTGCTGTAGACATTCCTGTCATTCTTAGCAAATATTTAGCAAGTTAAAGCTCAGGTGTTAGCTACAATATTGTTTCACTAAGGTTTACGTACATTTTATACCTCGAAGGGCAAAACACTGAACCCCTCAATGCCTCTGATGTGTGTCTCATCAGTGCATGAATGTTCTAAAGCATTGATTATAGATCTAGTAGAGTGATGCATGAATGGGTAAATGAGGCACAGATTGTGTTGTAAAGAGCTTTGAGTGTCTTGATAGGTGCTACAGTATATAAGTACAGTGCAGTTACCATTTAAATTACATATTTTTCAGTATAGCTGTTAGGGCTGGGTGATAGGGGATTTTTTTTTTCATCGTCCAATGTCAGTTCAAGAAATGATGCGTGACAATATGTTTGTACAGCTGTTTATAATTACAAAAACATGCATGTTAGGCTGATTGGTAACTCTAAATTGTCTCTAGGTGTGTGTCCCTGTGATAGACTGGAGACCTGTTCAGGGTGTCCCCCGCCCCTCGCACAGTGACTGCTGGATATGGGCACTGGTGACCCCCCATGACCAAAAATGGACGAAGCGGGTAAAAAATAATGGATGGATGGATGTGGAAAAGCAGGATGCACAATTCCTGCTGTCCACAGCCTACGACTGTTGAAAAAGGCTATTTTTGCCCAGAATAAAAAAAGTAAAACATAATAATATTCACTGATTTTTGTAAAACAAGGAATTAGTCACAAAGTTCAACAAGAAATCAACCAGCTCCAGCTTGATTTTTAGGAACTTTAATTTCTAAAAAGTCCCCAGTGTTCACAGTGCACAATATCATTTAAAGTTGGAAACATCTTATTTGCTTGATGAGCTGCGGAGCAGCGACAGCTCACACAAAGAAGAGCGGGTGAGTCTCAGAAAAAGTATCACCACAGTCAGTTAGTGTCAATGCAGGTCTGCTAGCTGGCCTTGGCTTCATGAACTTTAATGCTGCAGTAGAAAATGAGATGTCAAACGTACAGTTGTTGCATCATCGAGCACCAAGCGCCACCATTCACAGTACATGTGGCACAACACCAGAAGAGATGGAAGTTAGCACCACAGCTAAAGCGCTCCTGTGTTCAGCGCACACGAGGAAACTGCCACGCTGAAAATGGTAATATGAATAAAACAAGCACAGCACTTTATTGTGGGACTGTTTCACTGTGGCCAGTTGATTGTGAAACAACTGGCAGGAAATTGGATTTATTAAACGCAGGCTCTGATCTGTGAGGACAGTCTTTGTGCTTTACAGTACGGCTTCATTTCGTCTGCTTGCCATAAAATTTGTGAGCTGTTTAATGAGGTTTGGCTTTTATCTGAAAATTGTTGTAAGAGTTAGGCTATCAAAAGTGCATATAATCACAGGGTGAAACCGTGTTGTCTTATTATATTTTGGTTCATCTTAAAGCGATACCAGGGTTTATTTATCGAGTTTAATTCCATTCAGAAGTCGTTGTAAGAAACGTTTCTTATTTAAATCTGAGTTACACAGCTGTCATCACAATAGATGGACTCGGGATTTATTTTAGGACACACGTTTTTATTAAATGTATCCACTCATTTTGGTTACGATAAGATTTTTTTTCCTGAAACTGATTTAATTAACTTAAACAAACAAATTACACAGATCAGCAGTAAGCAGGGGCTTGTTGGATATAAGTAAAGTTGTTTATTTGTCGTATGCAGATGAACACAAGCTCAGCAATGCAATGAAATGTTCAGGATGAGAAGAAGCGATTTGACTCGCTAAAAAAAATAAAATAAAGAAAAGAAAAATGAGAAGAAATACTAAAGCATGAATAAGGTTACAAAATAAAGTACCAAACATTGTAAAAGAAATATATTTTCCAAAAGAAAAATAGTAAACAACATGGTAGAATATAACGGTGCAAGTGATGAATTAGTATAAATAAGCATTTCACAGGTGGTGATATTAGATTAAATGCACATGATATATGTTGCACATTAACATAAACTACACACGTTGTGTAACAGGTTATTGCACGGGTAGTGAGGAACATTGAGATGAATTATGATGGTAAGGTATTTACATAGATACTGTATCACATGATACAGCCACATCACGCAGCAGCAATAAACATATTAGTTGTCACCGATGTGGCTTAGTGCAATGTTATTGTCAATAGTTCAGTGTTATTTTTTTATTTTTATTTTTTTCATTTAGCCTTTATTTATCCAGGTTAGTCACATTTACTGAGAGTTCAGTAATCTGACAGCTTGTGGATAATAACTGTTCTTTAGTCTTTTTGTACATGATGGCAGACTCCTGTATCGTCTGCCTGAGAGTAGTAGATGGAAGAGTCTTTGTGCTGGGTGGGTGTGGTCTTTAATGATGCTGCATGCTCTACAAAGACATCGGCTGTGGTAGATGTCCTGGATGATGTGGAGACTGCTGCCAGTGATGTCCTCTGCTGTTTGCACCACCCTCTGTAGAGCTTTCTGGCTCTGACTGGTGCAGTTCATGTAACACCCTGTGATGCTGCCTGTTAGCAGGCTCTCAGTGGTGCAACTATAACAGTTGGTGAGGATGCTGGTGTTTGTACCAAACTTCTTTAGTCTTCTTAGGAAGTAGAGTCTTTGTCTGGCTTTTGGGTAGTTATTGTTTTCTAAACTAATGTGAATGACAAAGCAGCAGGATCTAGGAAAAAAATAGCCTTTTAGTTGCGAAAGAGAGATTTAGATGATTTTGATTTTGTATAAACCTACAACAAAAACATAACCCACCAGTCAACAGTAAAATAGGTTTTTATGTTCTGTAATGTTTTTCCAGACGGATCATTAGATGGAGTTCTGTAATGTTCAGAACAATACAATAACATTTAATGAAAGCAAAACTTCCTGGAATCTGATTCTGACTGTTTGTTCAGTGTTCTGTGAACCACCTGCAGGAACATTTAATCCCACTGCTCAAATCAGACTAAATACACAACAATCCAAGGAGGGTAATGGTTTAGTGTTGAATAGCGACGCAGCAGAACTGCTTCCTTTAAAGGTCACATGTCGTTGACTGGATCGCAAAGGCCATGATGTATGTATTTATTTTTTTATCTTTAATGTTTAATACTGAAAACTGCTATACTGTCAACTACTATTAAACATGTTGAGGAATTTCATAAAATAATATTTTAAATCTATTAAAATGGTTTGTGCACACCTTCTGTCTTTTCTCAATGTTGACAGTTTTTCCCAATAGAACTGAATCTGCACTGTCTGTAATGACTTGTGTGGATTTCCTACTGAAACATAGCACACGTTTAAATTGAGAACACAGCATACACACAAATTCAATTCAATCCAATTCAGTTTATTTATATAATTCTGAGTCACAACAGAAGTTGTCTCAGGACACTGAACTAAAATATTCACATACAAACGAATTCAATCAGTAAAGTTATCCATCTAAGGAAGCCAGCAGATTGTGTTGAATCTTCACTTCATCACAGTCTCCCATCCTGAGCAAGCACAAAGGCAGAAAAAAAAGGAAAAACAATAAGATGGAACAATAAGATCTCTAACATAAGATGGAGCTAGGTTGTTGAGAGCTTTGTAGGTTAGAAGTAGGATTTTGAATTCAATTCTGAATTTGACAGGGAGCCAATGGAGAGAAGCTAAAACTGGAGCGATATGATCTCTGCTACTAACTCTCTTTAAAACTATCGCTGCAGCATTTTAGATTAACTGAAATTTGACTAAATACACAGCAATCCAAGGAGGGTAATGAGTAATAAAAATGTCCTCACTGTGTAACAATGCTAACAGTCACACATGTTTTTTTTAATGAAGAGGTTCTGGTCTGAAACGTTTCTTACACTGTCCAATGTAACTGTTGAGGATATTATATTTACGGCTCTGTTCAATGTGTGGCCTGATTCATACTTTATTCTGCTAAAAATGACCTAATAGCTGTTATAAAATAAACAAATGACAAAATAATCCCTCAGCATGTTTTGTAAAAAAAAACAAAAACAAAACAATAAAAGGTAATTGGAATATTTTCAGTGGGGAATAAAAAGCACAGGGATAAGGACTTAACGTTTAGGCAATAAACCCTGCCACAACTTATTGCCTTTCACCTCACGCAGTGTAACAATACATCTGAACTTCACTGGTTTATGCCAGGAGTTTCAAAAGTAAACTTTGCATTGTGGAATTGACTTGTTATATGCACAAGAAGATTTTAGTTATGCAGTCAGCTCAGACAGATAAGGATGCATTTGCTTTTTGCAGATTACCTTCTAAATGGTTTGTTGAATTAGGACAAAGATGACTTTGAAATTGTCTGCCTTCGTACCTGCTTTTCTGTGGAAACAACTCACCCAAGTCTATTTGGTGCTAAAAACATAGAGGGATGGAGATTTGATAAAAGTAACTCTCCACCCAAAACCCTTATATGAAACAGTTCAGTTGTCAGTCTATCAATCCACTATTGACAGATTACACTGCTTAGCCTCGTGGGGAAGGTTTACTCTCGGGTGTTGGAAAGGAGACTCCAAGAGTCTTGACTGTGGAACAATGGACTGATTATCTTTGCAGAGCTTCAAGGGAGATAGTAAGGTATGTGAATCAGCTTCTCTCAATGTACAACCAGAGCTCTCAACTAGGTTAGGGTCAAGGCATCCTCATGTCAAAGGGGATGTGACGTCCTTCTGGCTAGTTCTGAGTCTGCCATGGGGTCTTCTCTCAGAAAATCACTAGATGGAGGTTTTCAGGAGGCATCCTAACCAGATGCTCAAACTGCCTCAGTTGACTGCTATATACGTGGAGGAAAAGTGGCTCCACTCCAAGCTGCCCCTCGGATGATGGAGCTCTTATATTGTCACTGTCGTGTTTGAAGGTTTTTTAAGTTAGAACCCAAGGATGCAGGCAGGACTCAGTCGACTCGGTGGTAAAAATAAGAAAACACTTTAATAATACAAAAATAAACAGCTGTCGAGGCAGCAAAACTTACATATTGAAAAATCACGAGGAGGCACTCAGGAAAACACTAGGGACTCAGGAGGATTACCAGGAGATGACAAGACGAATACAAGACGATGCCCAGACAAGGAATGACACAAAGACACAGACTTATATACAAACACTGATGAGGACAAAACACAAAACACCTGTCAGGCTCACAGGTGTGGGGAAAAGGGAAATCACATGAGAGGAAAGAGAACAGAAACAGGACAGAGACACACCACTAGGGGCAATATCACCACAGTCACCAACCCCAAACACTTTCAGCCCTGCTATTTTTTCACCCCAACAGACAGAAGCAGTTGACTTATTACTTTGGACAAAGGCCCCATCTTTCAATGTACCTTATTCTGGCTATCACCCATGAACAAGACTCCTAGACACTTCTTCGTCTGAGGTAAAGACTGACCCCTAACTTAGAAAGATTATTACACCTTTTCCCCCAATAGAAGGCAAAGAGTGTAGCCAGGAAGAGTACGGTCCATGAAATGAATGAATAGATGAAACTACCATTCATTCAACCTTTATTTATACAGGTTAGTCCCATTGAGCCGTGGGGACTCATTTACAAGAGAGACCTGATTTTAACAAAGTGTGATGACAACAGTGGACAATCATAAAAATCATACAAATTGAGAAGAACAAATGAAATAAAATGGTATTTAAAAAAAGAAACAAAAACAGCTAGGTTGTAAAGGTAGAAAACTAAAAACAGGAACATGTCTGCATTGGCATTTGCCTTGAACTTAGTAGATGTTTGAAGCCACTTAGAGAGGTCAAGGTCGAGAGCTTCAGATCTTTTTGCAAGATATTCCAGGAAACAGGAGCGGAGTAGGAGAAGGCCCTTTTGGCCTAGTTCAGTTCTCACTGAGGGAACACTGCAGGTAATAATGTCCTGAGAGCGCACGCTGTAGCTGCACTCACGCAGTGACATGTAGGAGGAGATGTATGAAGGCAGCAGACCAAGAAGTGATTTAAAGATGAAAATGTACCAGTGAGAGAGTCTGCGTGAAGTTGATGACCAGTTAACCAGTGAATACTGGGTGCAATGGTGGGTACAGTAGTTACAACCAGTTTAACCTGCTAACTTTAACCCGCTAAAACAGCAACTCATAAAAAGGACCATTAATTCACCATTTTTATAATTTCGACAGCTTCTTGTAATCTATAAGTTTAAAAATTAATACATAAATAAAGGCTGTGAACGTTTTATTTTGAAGTGAGATTGATGGTTCTGCACTTTTAGCTGGAGGAGTATCACAGCTGTCTTTCATGTTTGTGTCCTCTAAGATTTGTAAAAAGGTTTTTCTTTCTGATCTTAATGAAACATTTTAGGACAGTGAAGTGGCAGCATGTGTATTCCGAGCAGGTTTCCTCAGAGATTTATACTTTACTATCCTGTTATCTTGGACCTGTTTGTAATTATCCTCCTCCTGACAGCTTCCTTCTTCACATTCTGTCCCTGGCTGCTTTACTATTTAACTTTGTCATGATTTAGTAACAAGTGTTCTGCATCCAAGTTTGATTGACTCCTGCAAAAGGCAAAAGGAGAGCAATATGATTTATGTGCATGCGTGTTTGTTTGTCTGTACCTTTAACAAAATATCTTATAAACCACTGGACAAACTTCAGTGAAACTCTCAGAAACCAATTTTAATTTAACATTTCCAGAAATTAACTAACACATCTTATACATTTTCCACTAATAAACTTTTCAAAGAGGCAACCACAGCAAACACCTTAGAACACACAAAAATAACAAACTCGGCCAATTTTACAAATACTGGGCAAAAGATGGGTGGGGTAGTAGCTGAGCATCTTTCCCAACTCATACTCTGAGTGCTCCATGCTGCGCTCCAGCTTTGCTTACTTTGGCAATAACTGTTAAAGCCACACTTTATTCAGCAAAACATGTCATGAAGCACTGGACAGTGAAACTCAGGAAATAATAAATCTACTACTTCTACTGTTTGACATCTATAACTGGCTTAATATGGCCGCCACAGCTAGTCAACCTTAGTCAACACAAAACAGCTTCATCTGGCAACTTTTCTGATATTGCGTTAATGCTGGGGTCGTAGTGGGGGTGAGCCTTCCTCATCATACGAAACACCATGTACAAGGTTCGTTGACCAAAATGGCTAGCTGTCATTTTTCATCACAAGATGATCTTTGTTTCAAACTCCTGCATCTAATGTGATATACATTCCTTGAAGGAAAGTTTGGAGTTTAATCACATCTTAAAAGATAGAATCCAGGCATGAAAGGTAGGGTTATATGTCAATGATTTGAAAAAAAAAAAAAAAAACAGTAATTAAATTAATTTATTTATTTATTAGTGATTTATGGAAGGAGCTGGCAAATGTCTGAATTTCAGAACTCATCCTCAGTTATGAATGATTGTTCCACTGTTCTAGTAAGAGATTCCCTGAGGCAGTCTGGGTATTACTGAGCTCATGGGACCAGTGGAGTCCAACACGGGTCATTGCTGATTACACTTCCTGGTGTTCTTTAGCTGCCGGCAGCACTATAAAGGCTGCTTGGCATCTTTTCACCTTGCAGAAGCTGGATGACTGTTTCTTGCAGATCCTGCTGCATAAGAGATAAAAGTTTCATATAGAGTACAGTAGTGTGAGACTACCACCAACACAACAACCTCTTGCGTTGTCACTTATCATACATTAAACACAGGCATTGTGAGGGAATACTTATGTCTAAAATAAGCACTGAACACTAGTTGGAACTACACTAACATTACACCAATGTCTTCAAAATTTCAAGAATTGTATCTTACGCTCATACCATCCTTTTCTATACACAGTAGTCCCTCGATTATGGCAGGTGTTACGTTCCAGACACCCCCGCGATAGGTGAAAAACAACAAAATAGTAACTCTATATTTATTAAGGCTTTATAAACCTTCAAACACTCTTGCAATGTTATAAATTCTTAAACCTACGTAATTTTACCAACATATGTATATGTACTGTACAGAACTGCATACATTTTACGCACCAGCTCTGCAGACCAGCAGCTCAGTTCCATTTCAGCAGACCCTGCAGTGATGAAGCCTACCGCCCCGTCCAGGTTGATGTGCATGTGAATAACTGAGCTTCAGGATTATTTGCAACTTTCCTGCCAGTTCTGTAAGCTTAATAGATAGCATAGATTTGTGTAACAAAACTTTACTTCCATTTTGGCAGAAAGCGGCGGCCAAAAGCACTGTTGGCTTCTGGGTAGTGTAGTTCTTTGAGTGGCAATACAATATAGGTTTATAGAAAGAAAACTACAAAATGGTGGTGCCTATCCAAAGTAGTTTTGATTTTGTTAACTTTTTTATCCTGTACCATCCCAATCATGAGTAATATTAAAGTGGACAATCATTGAAAAATCACAAAAGTTGAACTGTGAAGTAACGAGGGACTACTGCAAAGTAACGAGGGACTACTGCAAAGTAACGAGGGACTACTGTGTGTGTATATATATATATATATATATATATATATATGTGTATAAACACACACAATACCTTGCAAAAAGTATTCACTCACCTGCCTTGACTCACATATGAGTTTAAGTGACATCCCATTCCTAATCCATAGGGTTCAATATGACATTGGTCCACCCTTTGCAAATAGAACAGCTTCAACTCTTCTGGGAAGGCTCCAAACTGTTCCCACAAAGTTGGGAGTATGGAATTGTCCAAAATGTCTTGATATGCTGAAGCAGTCAGAGTTCCTTTCACTGGAACTAAGGGGCCAAGCCCAGCTCCTGAAAAACAACCCCACACCTTAATCCCCCCTCCACCAAACTTTACACTTGGCACAACGCAGTCAGACAAGTACAGTTCTCCTGGCAACCAGCCAAACCCAGACACATCCATTAGATTGCCAGATGGAGAAGCGCAATTCGTCACTCCAGAGAACATACCTCCACTGCTCTAGAGTCCAGTGGTGGCGTGCTTTACACCACTGCATCTGATGCTTTGCATTGCACTTGGTGATGTATGGCTTGGATGTAGCTGCTCGACCATGGAAAACCATTCCATGAAGCTCTCTGCTCACTGTTCTTGAGCTAATCTGAAGGCCACATGAAGTTTGGAGGTCTGTAGTGATTGACTCGGCAGAAAGTTGGCGACCTCTTCGCACTATGTGCTTCAGCATCCACTGACCCCACTCCGTCAGTTTACGTGGCCTACCACTTCGTGGCCGAGTTGCTGTCATTCACAAATACTTCCATTTTCTTACAATACAATACAAGACAGTTGACTGTGGAATATTTAGGAGTGAGGAAATTTCATGACTACTTTGTAGATTTGTTGCATAGGTGGCATCCTGTCAGTTCCACACTGGAATTCAATGAGCTCCCGAGAGCGACCCATTGCTTGACAAATGTTTGTAAAAACAGTCTGCATGCTTAGGTGCTTCATTTTATACACGTGGCCATGGAAGTGACTGGAACACCTGATTTTGATCATTTGGATGGATGAGCAAATACTTTTGGCAATGTAGTGTATATATATATATATATATATATATATATATATATATATATATATATACTCTATATCTTCTTCTTCTTTCGGCTTTTCCCTCTTCAGGGGTCGCCACAGCAAGTCATCCTCCTCCATCTCTCTCTGTCCTCTGCATCTTCTGTCCTCACTCCATCTACCTCCATGTCCTCTCTAACTGCATCCATATATCTCCTCTTTGTCTTTCCTGGCAGCTGCATTTCTAACATCCTTCTACCAGTATACACACTGTCCCTCCTCTGGACATGTCCAAACATCTCAGTCTGGTCTCTCTAACTTTATCTCCCAGTAGTTCAACCTGTGCTGTACCTCTGATGATCTCATTCCTAATCTTATCCATCCTTGTCACTCATAAGAAGAACCTCAACATCTTCATTTCTGCCACTTCCAGTTCTGTCTCCTGTCTTTTTGTCCATGTCTCTGTCTCCAGACCATACAACATAGCTGGTCTCACCACTGTCTTGTAAACTTTTCCTTTGATCTTTGCTGACACCCTTTTGTCACAAATCACTCCTGAAACTTTTCTCCATCCACTCCATCCTGCCTGGATATGTAAAGAAGATATATAACAAAACAAAGACCTTAATGAATCTCTGATGGGAGGGAAGTGATAATAATTTGGAGTTTAAAGATCAGTAATGAATTATGAATGCTCCTCGGATTCTTTTATTATTTTTTTTTTACTTTTAAGATTTGTCATGTCTTGAATGACTAAGAAGCTACAGTATCCAACATTTTTCAAACACTCGCATTAGGATGTATGAAATGTTATGTGAAATATAAATAAGTCTACACACCAATACAGCATTGCATGATTTATAGGTTAGTCTGAAGAAGGGCAGAGGCCTGAAACGTCACTCAATAAATTGAGCACGGGCACTTTCTTAGTGTGTAGATGTTTTTTAAATCCAGCTCCTATTCCAGTGGATTTTGGATATTCATATTTCTTCTATTGTTTCTTCATATTTAAAATCTTAAATATGCACACACATCTTATCAGCTAGCTGAGTGCTAATTTTCATTTGATCACATCACACCTTTATATGACATGGTTGTTACCAAAAATAAATAAAAAAGACGCTTGTGGCTTCTTTGTCTGATTTTGCCCACTAGAGCCAGTAAAATAAAAATAGTTTAAACCAAACCCTGTTTGATGAATTATGATGTTTGCTTTTCACCTGACAGGCAGGAGTAATTTATTTATTTAGTTTTGTCATAATTTTATCACACTCTGTTTTATTATGTACGTGTTGGTTATAGTTCATTTTGTCTCTTTGAGAAACTTCATGATATCATATTTATTACTCTAAACTAACAAAGTGAGGCTTATTTACTGCCATAATCAGGTCTGGCCCTTGTTTGTAAGGGGTCCTAAGCTGGGGGGCTTTCAGGTATTTTAAAGCTGTCCTTAATTGATGCCACATTGTGTTTTTTTTGACAATCAAATCAGTCAATTTACGTTGTCTTATATATTATTAGCTCTTAAATAAAGTGTTTATTTAGAACTTTTTAAATCATTTTTAGTTTCCATAATAATTCTGTCCACTCTGAATTTAAAAGATGAAACAGTCCAGTCAAAGTATCTGAACAGAAAATAAATGATCTGAAGGTACTTTAAGATTTCGTCCTCGTTCTATAAACTTAATTGAGTGAAATGTTCAGGTCCAGTGATATTTGTATCTGAGAATGGTGCAGTTTTTAGTAGTTTCTTTGTTTGTTCAGATGAACTGAAATGAACAGATCAGATAAAATGAGACTTGTTATGTTTTGAGAGTTAGAGATTTAAAGTTGGTGTGTCACCTTTCCACACACACACATACACACCCAAAAACAAGTGAAACTCCTCCTGAGCTACAGATCAGTCAGGTGGGTTTTTCCATTTGTTCTGCATGAAATAAAGCTGAAAACAAACAAACAAAAAAAACTTTCTGTAAGTTCACTCTCTTCTGAATCATAAGGAACAATAATCTTCCCACAAATGAGAAAACAACAATATGCAAGACAATAATAGCATTAAAATTTAACAAACATCATATTCATTTCTAAAGCTTGTTATATACAATATATATATATATATATATTCAGAGTCACAGACAGTAAATGTCTAGTTAGTACTTCCTCACAATTTAAGAGAACATCATTTACATAAAACAATAAAAAAAAATTATGACAACACATTGAACCAGATTAGAAGACAACCAAAAAGCTAACAGGTTCATTCATGAAATTGATCCATGAGTTTTTGCTGAACGTTTCCTATTTTCTCAGATGAGTCACTGATAAAAGAAGGTCTGAACTGCTCATGATGAGATTATTTATTGTAAAAACTTACTTCAACACTTCCAACAAAATGAATCATTTCACTTTTTTCGTTACTAATAGAAAAACAAAATGTTTGGAGGTTTCTCTGTGGGCTTTAGAGGGTAACCTGTGAATAAATAAGGACAAAGTATTATTTTTATTACTTATAGATTGAATCTGCAAGTCCTCCAGTGTACAATGCATCAACGGAGCTGTTGTGAAGTCAGGGCTAAGTTCATTGTTGTGTTTGGGTGAATCACGGCATTTATCATTTTCTTTTTGAGCAGCAGTAAATAATACTATAGTAGTTTTAACGTATCTCTCTGCTACATATACAGTAGATTTATTTTCATCGGAGTACAATTAATGAGCATTAAACTGTAGGTCATAATGTCTTTTGTGGATCCAACAAAGTTACTGTAAGTCAGGTCCTCTGGACGGTTTCTTTTTGTTGAAACGTTTCATCTTTCATCCATAAGACTTCATCAGTCTGAGGAACTGCAACAAACTCAGTCTTATAAATAGCACCTTCTCATAGTGGGTCAACCAGTTTGATGGCGCTGAGATAGTTTCTGGAGTCCGCCCTCTCCCCTGCCGACTCGTTTAAAGCAGCCACGTCCAAAGTGGTTCAAAACATCAAAAAAGAAAAACGAAACATTTCAACACAAAGAAACCATCCAGAGGACCTGACTTAACTTTGTTGGAATTTTTACCTGGAATATTGAGCATGGACTTTGATCTTTTGTGGATAGTTTATTGCTCTTGGGGGCCCCTGCTGGTCTGGGGCCCTTAAGCATTCCCCAAAATTTTGCTGATGGATTGGGCTTGCTATTGTGATGGTAATGAGTAAATTAAAATGACCTGTACAATAAAAGGAACAATCAAACACAACTAAGCAATTAGCAAATACAAAGTACATATAATCAGTGATATACAAACAAGAACCATATGGGTTTTGTACAGCAGTCCCTCATTTATCACGGGAGTCACGTTCCACAACCCCCCGCAATAGGTGAAAAAATGCTAAGTATATATATATATATATAATAAGGCTTTATAAACTCTTCCCACACTTTTGCAATGTTCTAAACTCTTAAACCTACATAATTTTAACAACATCTGTAAGTGTACTGTACAGTACTGCAACATTTTACTCAGCAGCTCTGCAGAACAGCAGCTCGGTTCCGGTCTGACTCAGTTCTGGGACGGCAGACCTACCCTGTAGCGATGAAGACCCCCGCCCCGTCCAGGTTGATGTTCACATGGATAATTGAGCTTCAGAAAGCTTCAGGATTATTTGTGACTTTCCTGCCAGTTCTGAATAGACAGCGTCGATTTACGTTGCAAATCTTTCCCTCCATTTCAGCAGAAAGCAG
>NC_056516.1:12427898-12447594 GCF_014905685.2 Nematolebias whitei | reverse complement strand
CTGTGCAGACGATTATCTCCTGGAAATCCCTTTATATATGTTAGTGTTCCTTAAATCAACCACCTTGTTTAACAGCTTAAAATGATTTTAAAATACATTTTCTACTGTAGACAAACATTATGATTTTAGAGCTATCTCAACGTAAAATAAAAAAATAAAAAACTCAAATTAAAATAACTTTTTTTTAAATTTTAACTCTTTAAGGCTCTTGCTTGATAAATTAATAAAATCAAGTTTTAATAAATAAACTAAATACTTGGCATTTTTTTGAAAATAAATAAATAAATAAATAAAAGGTATTGCACCCAAATAATCAACCAAAATAATTTTTTGACAAGTTCAAAAAAAAAAAAAATTCCAGTCCAGAGAAGAAATCCCTCCAGCCCACTTCAGAACCGGAAGCTGAAAATGAGGTCGTGCTCACGATCAAACTTACACGGGTTACTCAGTGGCAGAACAAACAAGGTTCTTTAATATTTAATTAATTAATTTATTTATTCATTTATTTTTCTGGAACAAATTGAAGATAATGGATGGAAGTATGGATGATTCTTTTAACTCTACCTATAGTAGAAACAATAGTTTCTGATTAATTTTTATTTTACTGAACAGGAACTACTGGGAAGCAGTGGGAGCACGGTGCGCCCTCTAATGACATCCTTCTCCGTTGTCAGCTGTTCCGAGCCGCTGTGTGTCCGATCCTAGAGCTTGCATGCACATGGAACTGATTTTTTTTTATACTAAGCACTACTTGTGCAACTTGCAAATTGAGGCTATAGGAGGAATAGAAAAATTTGTACAAAAAAAATAAAATAAAATAACAACAAATGGATTTTTAGGCTTTAGAATAAAAAATAAAAAAACAAATTTTTATTGACTGCAACCAGTGGTGATTTTAGTATCTTTTGGGGAGTGCTGAAGCACCCCTAAATTTTAACTCTGCACCCCTGAAAAATAAAGAAACCATCCTTAGGATTGTGTAAGGAAGCTTAGTTCTCAAATCTTAGATTCACCGAAATGTTTAGTCATTTGAAATAAAAATGGAAAAAATTATGACACTCTTAAACGGACCAGTAAAATCTACAATTCTTTTTTGTACAAGTGGGATCCTCAGTGCCACCTGTCGATCAATCCAGCAGGCTCGCCATCAACTGACCAACCGGCAGCCCCAATTTTTGAAGGTAAACGCCCCTTACCTGCAGGAGCTCCACCCTCTTCTCCTCCGGCAACATTGTTGGAGTTTTGCTTTACAAACGCTTTGCAGTCAGAGGGACTGTGTGAAAAATCATCAGAACAAAATGGTTAAAATCAGAGAACATGTAATTTAGACAGCGTTACCCTGAGAGTGTAGAGAGTGGAATACAATTTATTACGTTTCAAAACCTAAACTGAGTCTGGAAAAATGTAAAAGATGAATAAAGCCCTGCGTCCGACCAAATGATCAGCTGATCAGCATGTTCATCTGTACAAAGGTAACTAAAGCTAAATCCTCCATGTTGTTCAAGCCAAGAGAAGAGCCATTGTTAGTACTGGGGGCTAAGCACCCCTAAAGGTCAGGTCCTAGAATCACCCCTGACTACAACAAAATATATCAATAAATAAACACTAAAGAAAATGAATGTGTGGCTAATTTTCCCCAATGAGATCTTCAAAGATTTAAACATCCAATAGGCCTTGAGGATGAAAGTCAAATGAATACGTGCAGGAATACAAATGTTACATTTTAGGAGTGGAATTAGTCTAAAATTACTTCAGGAAGTTGTGATACTTTACAAATGTTTCATTCAGATATTGAGCATACTGAATTAATATGTATGTAATGTATATGTATATATATATATATATATATATATATATATATATATATATATATACACTGTATATATTTTACAAAAGGTGTTCTTTTCTTTCTAAAATACCTTTAGCTGACAACAGAAAGACTTGTGAATGATACCAGGATAGAAAACTTATGTACCATTGGTGTTCATTGTTGTATAGTTTACAGGCTGAAAACAAGCGATAGAGCTTTTTTTATTTGATGAAAATAGCAAAAAAATGTCATGTGGAACTTTTTTTTTTTTACCTTACGAGTTCTCTCTTATCATCTTGTGACACACTGGATGATAAAGGCACAGGACAAACAGTGAAATAGCTTTTTGCGGTAAAAGAAAAAGTGAAGGTAAAAAAGCCATCTACAGTCCTCTGTCTTCTTTAAAGCCTGATCCCATGCACCACACCTTGTGTACTTCAAACAGGAAACGTTTTAAATATCACATATTTATTGTTTTTAAGTTGTTTTATTTCAAAAGACACAGGCGTGTACTCTGTGAGTTCAGCTGTAAAGTCAAATACCCTTGTAGTCATCATCTGCTTTAAAGCAAACCCACTGTTTAGGGCCATATGGCCTAAAGGCCAAAAGTGGTCCTTGGACAATCTCCACCTGGTCCTCAATGTTCTTAGCTGAAAATCAACGTTTAAACAAAGTTAATGAAAACTAGCATTTTATCAGTGAAATTTATGAAGTTTAACTTGAACATCTTTGACAAATACATCAAACACCTTTAGATTAGGATTGGCTAAAACGTTTTTAAGTCATCAAAGTTCATGCTCAATAATCCAGGTATAAATCCAACAACGTTCAGTCAGATCATCTGGATGGTTTCTTTTTTTTGTTGTTGTTGTTGAGACGTTTCGTCCTTCATCCAAAATACTAAAATTGGGTGTGGTAGTAACAAGAGAGATTCACAACTTCTACTTCATGAGCTAACTGATCACATGAGGCCTAGTTTGATATGTTCCATCAGCTATTGGTGTCAGCCCTATTTGTCTGTTAGTAAAACATCTGATGAACCTTTGGACCAATGTTATTAGGGGCTGCTCTGGTATAGAGGTAGTGCAGCTGACTTGGGACTAGAAAGTTGTATGTTCAACTCCCCACCATGCCCACGTGCTGTGGTGTAGTTGAGCAAGACAGCCAATCCCCAATTGCTTCCCGTGTGCCTACATAACTGCCCGCTGTCCCACCTGGGTGCATCTCAGGTGTGAGTACAAATCTCAACATTGTGTAGAAACATACAATGATGACAACACATACAGTAGCACTTTCTTTGTTTCTATTGATTCAGTGGCTGCCTGTTGTCACCAATTTTGTTCTAAAGTTTTATGGACATAATGTATCTATGGAGTCAGGGGTCAGAGGGAATCAAGTTCAGTGGCTTTGGGTCTCTTTTCCTGCTATTTTCAGATGATGAGGTTCAGTTCTACATCATTGTGCTGTGATCTCCAGCTCTCACTGGAGCAGTTCACAACTCTATATGTTGTCTGTCTACAATAGGTCTTCCTTGGAAATTAGTCCTTGCGACTCAGTGAGACTACCTATATAAATAAAAGTAAAAACAAAAAAAAAGTATGAAGCTGCTGGGATGACCCAGCACCTCCAAACCTGACGCCATGGTCCGCAGTCCGAAAATAATGGAATGTCCTTTCTGGGTTGGGTGTGAGGTTCTGCCTCAAGTGGAGTTCAAGTATCTCAGGGTTTTCAATTCAATTAAATTCAAAAATACTTTATTAATCCCAAAGGGAAATTATTTGTTGTTGTAACTTGTTATCCTCATTTCATTAAGAGATGTTATAGATACTGATGCTGTAGACAGGAAGGATCTCTTGTAAAGGTCCATCCCACAGTGGATCCTAAGAAACTGGCTGCAGATGCCGTCCGATACGTCCACCCAGACTCGGCTGGCCTCTTGGTTCCCCCGGACTGTAGGACCCCCCGAATGCAGAACTCCTCCCAGAGCGATGGCTACTCCTTCCAGCAGTCTGCCAAGCTCCTTGTCACTGCGGACAGCCAACTGTAGGTGCCGAGGGACGATCCTGTCCTTCAGCTGTCATGAGCCGTGTTTCCTGCTAGTTCCAGGATCTCAGTGGTCAGGCACTTGAGCACAGCTGGCAGGTAGATGAGAATGCGTCCACAGAACATCCTTTTCAACTCATTTGAGATTTGGGGCTGTAGCTGAGATATTAATTGAGCTTTTGAGATGTTAATCAGCTGCTGTTGGTTGTAGAAAACTGCCTTGTTGCCATGGTTACGCATCATAACAAATGTCCAAAACTAAAAAAGTTTCAGTAAAAATCCTTCCAGCTGCACAGCATCTGATACCAGAGGAAACAATCATCCAAAAAATGTGATTTACATCCAGAAAAAGAGGAATTAAAGTTTCCAAAAGCAAAATCTCAGAATGAAAGTAACAGAGCTGCTCCAACATGCAGCCACCTCGAGCGGCGCAATTCTAGTATTCATTGTGGGCGGCTGAGTGGTTAGAGCAGTCGTCCTCCAATGCAAGAGTTGGGGGTTCGAATCCACCAGCAGTCACATGTCGAAGTGTCCCTGGGCAAGACACTGAACCCCTCACTGCCTCCGATGTGTGTCCCATCAGTGTATGAATGTGATCAAGCTCTGATTAGTCTCTTTAGAATGATTTGTTCAATTAGTTTTGTAGAGATCTAGTAGAGTGTTGTATGAATGGGTAAATGAGGACACAGATTGTTGTGTAAAGCGCTTTGAGTATCTCAATAAGACAGAAAGGCGCTATACAAGTACAGTTCATTTACCATTGTATTTTGTTCATGAGTGAGGAAAAATGAGGCATGAAATCGACTGTTTTGTGCAACTTTTGCAGTATTGCATACTCTGTGCCAATACATTGTAGAGAAGAGGGATCTGAGCTGCAATGCAAAACTCTCAGTTTACTGTAGGGGCTATGTTCCTGCACTCACCTAGGGCCACAAACTCTGGGTAGTGACCCAAAGAACAAGATCAGGTCTAAATGAATTTTCTATGCAGGGTAGCTAGGTTTTCCCTTATAAATAAGATGAGAAATTCAATTATCTGGTAGAGCAGAACTGCTGCTCCTCCATATTGAGAGGAGCCATTTGAGGGAGTTTGGACACTCTGGAGAAACTATATCTTCATCTGACTTTGGAATGCCTTTGAACCTCCATGGAAGAGCTGGAAAAGGTGGTTGTGGAAAAAGACGTCTGGGCCTTCCTTGCTCAAGCTGATGCTCCTGCAACCATCTCTGGAACAAGCAGAAAATATCAGATGGCTACAACTTTTTTTTTCTAATCACAAGATGATCTTTGTTTAAAACTTTGGCTTGAAAGGCAGCGAGCCATAATCATTTTTTCATTGATGTAAGGCCTTCGGTTGTTTTGTTTTCGTGCTGTGATTACAGCTTTTGAGTTTTGAAAGGGGGTCAGCCATGTTAGTTTAAGCTCTCTGCAGCTTGTAAGAGGTAATTACAGTGGATTTACATTATTTATTAGCTTTACTCTTGCTCTTTAATATTTTCTTTGGGTTTTATTGTCTAGTATTAACAACATGTTGCACCGCCAGCAGCATTTCTGTCCCAGTGCTCCAAAACAGCTTCTCTACTCTATTACTACCACTAATTATTGTAAGGCCACTTCCTGCTGCCTTAGTCTCTGATTACTCCATTTTTCATCTGGAACAACAGTTCACACACTGATACATACTATACACCCACTTTAACTAACACAAATGTACTAGAGAGCCCAGCATTTTTTACAAGACTGCATATTGCCTGTTTCCTTTCAGGCCAGAGGTTTAAACTAATATCACCTTATGATGAAAAGTTATGGGGTTCTAGTCATTTTATTTAAACCTTGAAACTGTTATGTAAGATATCATGCTCTAAGTATGTGCTGGAGATGAATCTTAGCTAATGTGATGCTAAATTTTAGGTCAGTATCTGTAAAACTGATTGAACCATTGTCATTTTTGTATTTTCTTAAGTCACTTGACTTTGGCAGCCATTGTAAATTAGATTATGTCAAAGAGTTAATCAGTTGTAGAGGTACATTATATAATTGCATAAGCTTCATCAATTTTTTTGCAGGAATTTATTACAAATTTAATAAAATACATTTTTTTGCAAGTGGTGGTACGGTGGTGTAGTTGGTAGAGATGCTACCTCTCAGCGAGAAGGTTGCTGGATCGAATCAAGGACTTTTCTGGGTGGGGTTTGCATGTTCTCTAGATGCATGCAAATGTGTTTTTTCCCCAGATACTCCAGTTTTTTCCCACAGACTAAAAACATGCATGTTAGGCTGATTGATAACTCTAAAATGTCCCTAGGGGCGACTGAATGGTCGTTTGTTTCATATGTCTCTCCAGCTGCTTTGCCACTGATAATTGTGGCTCCACTCGGCTCTTGTCTTAGCGGTTCTTCTCAGGTATAGGTGATTTGCCACTGTGACCTGTTTACCCACTCTGTGAGTGGAATCGTCAATGCAGAGTGGAGGGTATCGTAACTGCTCAGTGTTTGAGCCACTCTGCCTGTTGTGGTCCTTAATCAACATAATCGGACTTCAATTTCTTTAGCTTATCTGGGAACTGCTTATAAGTCCTGGTGTAGCCATGCTGCACCATCATCTCCGATATCTCTATTTAAATGTGCTCATTTCTTGTCAGTCAACACGATGAGGAAGTGGAGGTTTAGATGTAGTCAGCCATTTCGCTGGGTGAGTCACCCAGTGACGTAGCTTTGCTGGCCAATCAATGACCGTTGTCTGCTTGTCATGTCAAGACTGGCACATCTGAGCAGTGCGCTTGGAACCTCAAAGGTTCCATAAACTAGGCTGAGTGGGTGTGGGCGCTGGTAGTGGACAAGGTGTCATGCGGAGCTTATGGGAGTTGAGACAGTGGCAAATCACCATATGTGTCCCTGTGATGGACTTGCTACCTGTCCAGGGTGTCCCCTGCCTCTCACACAGTGATGGCTGGATATGGACACCAGTGATCCCCGTGACCCAGAAAGGAAGAATGGATGATAGAAAGATGGAAGGATGGCTTTTATTAATCACACCAGGTTTCAGCTAAATATCTGTGAAACTGACAGAGTTATTACTAACATTGTGTTTGTTGAGATTCCCTTGCTGTGGTGGCGATTTTGACTAGGATGGACTTTAACAGTTAATCAGTTGTACAATTAAACCCAATGATTACTTTTCTGAAATATTTATATTTTATTTTATATATTATTTATTAATCATTCATGTGCTTTTAGCATACGTTCAAACAAACACGTACACAACACATCCATATTGCTCTGACTTTGATGGCAGGTGATGGTAAAAGAAGATACACACAAACAAAACACATTTAAAATGTACTTCTGAGAACATTTTAGAAGACGTGTTTGTGGATCCAAACAGAGTACGGCCATATTTTGTTTTCTGATGACCTACATAGTCAACAGAAGTCTGGGTGCAGGTGTTCAGAGATAACAGTTATTGTTCATCACTTAGGTTTATGTATAGTAACCATGTCCAGGAGCAAAGAAACAATATAAATGTTTGTGCTCTGTGTATCATACATCATAACTTTATAGAGAATTTACGTTTAGTTTTTCTTGGTTTACTGCACAGCTGTGCGGTTTTGAGGTTTCCTCTGATTAATGGACTATAAATGTATTAATAATTGTTAGACAAAACATCACTTCAAGTGTAACTGGATTAGTATTTTAATTGACAATCTTCAGCTCGTTGTGTTTTTCCCACCTCATCTGTACTTGGGCATGTTGAGTGAAAATAGCAAAAGCTGTGAAATCAGTATCCACAGATAACGTCTTGCTTATTTATCCAATTTTCCATCTGCAGAGGGCTCTGATGACAAATCCATCCTTCTTTTCAATGTGCACTTCTAGTTCACAAGAATCACCATGACCCTCTGAGATGGGGTCACAAGAGTTTTCACTGTTCTTTGATTCTGTAAAAATAGCAGCTCCCGTAGCTGCCCTGAATTCAAATAATTATAACACCCCATGCTTGTATTCTCTCAGTCTCTTGTGTATAAAGTTGTAAACGGTTGATCAAATAATTATTGCTCAAAGGCAAAAGGATTACAGTATTTTGCCTGTGTATATGTGAGTGTTTGTAAACCAATGGAAAGGTTTGGGACAAATACCATAGAGCAGTAGTTCCCAACCTTGGGCCTTGCGGAACACCATCCTGCCTGTTTTAGTTGTTTCTCTGCTTCGACACACTTGATTTTGATGATTTTGATTTACAGGCTTCTGTAGAACACAAGGAAGTAATTAAATCACCAAATCAGGTGTTTTGGGGCAAGAAAACAGCTAAAACATGCAGGATGGTGTTCCTCAAGGACCAGGGAACCACTGCCATAGAGCACCCAACCATCCCAAAACCCCAGATGAAATTGGCTAAAGGAAGTAGTTTGCAGGGAAAAGAATGGTGTGATCTTTATTAAGGAAGAACTGGTGTAAGAAAAAACAAAACCAGTTTTATAAAACGGGGACTTATCAGCAGGGTGCAGACTATGAATGTGGTCACCAAATCCAGAACATGGATAATCTTTTACCTTCCCGACCCTCAAGTCTGGTACATACGTACGTATAACATCTGCAGACTTATGTCAGGTCAAAAAATGGTAACTGTTAGATGGACTGTACTTAAAAAACACCTTTCTATCTTATCAAGATACTCAAAGCTCTTTACAACACAATCTGTGCCTCATTTACCCATTCATACAGCACTCTACTAGATCTATACAAATAATAATCAGAACTCTATCACATTCATATACTGATGGGACACACATCAGAGGCAATGAAGGGTTTGGTGTCTTGCCCAGGGACACTTCAGCATGTGACTGCTGGTGGAATCGAACCCCCAACTCTCCCACTGGAGGACAACTGTTCTAACCACTCATCCACAGTTGCCCCTGTGGCTGACTTAACATAACAACGTGTTTTAGTGTTACAAGATATGACATGATCTGTACAGTTAGCAGAATTATCTCATGAATCACTGAAGAGATTTTATTAGGGGATGCACTAATACTGACACAAATACTGGTTCCAATACAGTATGTTTGTACCAATACTTGTACTAATAAGTGTTCCAATACCACAGTGCTGATATCACTTTACTGCAGTCACGTTCTACTCATTAGAAGATGATTAATACCAGCTTTGGTATTTAGTATTAATCTACCTGTGGGGTTAGAATTCTTTTTAGCTGACAGACCTGATCCAGTCCTTATTAGCTCAATGTGGCAATGCATCTCAATGTTTATGGGTAAACACCAATACACACCAGAAAAAGAAGACATGGTGTGGAAGGATTTCAAAGTGAACGATGACGACGAAAGGGAAGCTGTCAGGAGGGGAGACAAATTTAGACCCAGTAACACAATCAATAAGATAAACATCTTAAAAAAACATAACGTAGCGTTCAAAGAGCTTTCGAGTAGCAGCAGGAAATAAGTGAAAGAAGCATGATGGCTTTTAATTGTACCAGTGATGTGAGGTGATTTTTTTTTTGTATGTTGAGGCAGAGTCCGACAGAATCTGATTTACACACACCAACAATGAAGAGGCACTGTTAAGATGCAAATGTCAAATATATTCCATCATAAATATTTAATGCACACCAGAAATAACTGAAAGTTGTCACTTCAACAGATTATTCAGAGCGCTCTGTTAAGGTCTAATTTAACTTTTAGTTTTTATTTCAGCTCAAAGTTTTTGTCAGTTAAAAAACAAAAAGTTTTCAGAAGAGTGGTTTTGAAGGGATCATATGTGGTGGAGCTGGTGCAGTCAGGGGAGGGGGCCTGTCTGCTGTGATCACACAGCAGTGCGCACGTGTCTTCACTTCAAAGCTCTTCCAATGTTTTAATAGTCATTTTAATAAAGCATTTACATCAAGGTTTGTGGGTGCTACTGATCAGGATTTGCCTCTGTAAAGTTAAACTCACTGTAAATGTTACAGAAAATTGTGTTTGAATTCAAATGTGAGATGAAGACAACTTTAAACTTCTAAAACTATAGATTCTTCCATTTGAACAGCCAGATCAAAACATAAACATGATGCAAAGCCAAAAACAAAAGGGTTGTAAGCTCAATCATCCAGGTAGATAACAACAACAAATGTTAAATTGTGTCATCTGGACCAGTTTCATGTGAGAAATGTTTCGTCTCCTATCCAGAGGACTTCCTCAGTCTACGGCCTGCCAACCAGATCTGTCCCATAAGTAGCCTTCACTGCTGTGTATCAAGCCAACCTCCTGCTGGAATCTCAGAAGACTTTTAACACGTGCAAACAGGGCCCATCCAAAACAATCAGTCATCATGAGTCATCGTCATGACTGACGAAGACTTCCGGATGGGAGATGAAACGTTTCTCACTTAAAGAAACTGTTCCAGTTGACAAATTTTGCAACAAGCTGTTTGGAGTCTGTCTGTTAGCAAAGCTTCTCGTGAACCACTTTTTACTGATTTTAGTGAAAGTTCCAGGGAATAACCATTGGATGCACCTCTATGACTGAATGTTGTTTAAGCTGACCTGAATCAAGATGGCCACCACGGTCAAATGGCCAAATAAAACACAAGCTCTGCTATAATTCAATCAATTTACAAATATCAAGGTACAGTTTGGTGTGGTAGTAGCTGAGAGCCATTCACAACACATACACTGAGCGTGACACCTCGTGATGTTGTGTATGCGATCGAGCACAATATTAGTATTTTCAAGTTTTAATCTAAACCGTTTTAGCTTCAACTCTGGCAGAAAAAGTTGTGGGTGTTATGCAGAAGTATTTTTGTCTGGAAAAGTATCTTTGTACGGCTGAATTCTCAGGTAAACTACATTTAGTGTCATCTTTTGATTGATCTTCATGATAGCTCTCTCATTTTAATGTTTCTAAACATAATGTCTATTTTTTTGTATGAACATTTTTCTTCCGTGTTTTTCATCTGTTCATTTTTTCTGTCAGCTCTGAGCCCTCATTTCATCTCCATCTCCTTTATTCCTTCCCTCCCATCCTTCCAGTGCTGGCAGGCTATCTTGAGGACACGTTTCCACCCATGGAAGTGCAAGGCAAATGTGATCCTGTCAGTGTAATTGATACATTCCATATTACAGGTTCCAGAGTTAGGATGAGTCATTTGCATATAATGGGATGATAACTGATGTAGTAATGAAAGTCCTGAGCCGTTCACAGGGATGCGGAGGCTCGCAAGACTAACGACCATTTAAATAATGTACAATAAGTGATTTCTTCCAACCAAATCAAAACTCCTGGAGCTCTGAAACTTGCAGAAAAAAGAACGCTCACAGTTTTACTGAACTTCTTTATTCAAAGGAAAAAACCTTTTGAACTTTGTTGGCTCCTTATCTCTTTTAACTATCATCTACTGGGACCCCAATGTCTGTGACCCCTGGTCCACAAGAGCATGAAACTGCTTAAATTATACCACTGAGTGTTTTGTTTTACACCAGTTACAGGAAGAACGTAAGCCCCTAATAAAAAACTGTTAATAAAGCAACTCCATAATAGTTTGACTTCAACTCCAGTTAATAACAATGCAACCTCAAAATAGGTGCAAAACTTCCTACCCACTTTCAGTGACCCGCTTCACTCTTATGGCCGGCATGACCTATTAGAACATGGAGCAAGTATCTTCAGTGTAAAGACAATCATGATGCTGGTATGATTTAAAGTACCGTATGTTCCAGCGTATAAGTCGCAGTCTTTTGCATAGATTTGTCAGTTCTGCGTCTTATATGCCGAAGCGACCTGTATACTTTTTTTGTTCCATATTAATAATGCAATTTTTGTCTGACCTTTTAAATTTCAAAGAACTGCAGCAGCGAGTCCTCCCGTGCCCCCTCGCTTCACTCAACTGGTGCAGGCGGAGGAACGCTGGAGAGTTAAGGGGTCCGGGCACAATGGATGAATGGACGGATGGATGACTGGATGGATGGATGGATGGATGGATGGATGGATGAATGGATGGATGAATGGATGAATGGATGAATGGATGGATGGATGGATGGATGGATGAATGGATGGATGGCACCGTGCCGCCCAGGTGAAATTAAGCTGTTTTGACCATTAAATAAACGCATAATAAATGCGACTTATACTCCAGAAAATACGGAACTCAATAAATGTTTTTTTCATACTACTATATATTCTAAGCTGGTTTCCTACACCCAACATCCACTTTGTACACTGACCCAGTCACAACCACATCTATTCTAGCACAAGACTATCACCCCTGGTATTGTGTCTACACTAGATTGTTTTTATATCACATCATAGTTGGAGCCTAGGTATAAGGCAAGTCCTGCTTTGAATTACTGATGACTCCACTTTGGCCACAACACTCCTCCAGGAACTCAACACACTGTCCCACATTGATTATCCACCATGGCCTCTCTAAGTTTTGTGCATGCTCACATTATGGCTATTTTTTTAATGTCACAAAAATGGTTGGCATCCTGTGTGAAGGGAAACAAAGTGAATTGTTTAAATGTTTTTATTTTTTGTAGACATGTCCTTGTCCACATGGCACCATTACTAGAAATGTTTTCATGAACATGGGAAAGCAGAAAATGGTCCAAAAATGATGTATTAACTATGCTAGATGTGGCTCTGTGACGCTGCCTCAAAAATACACCCCAGACTAGACAAGAAGACGTTCCAAATGCAACAAGAACAAGATGAAAATGGCAAATATAGTAGGAGAAATATAGGAGCGAAGGGTTTTCCTCATGATCAAATTGTACCAAATTAAAGTCTTCACACACAAGTCGATTGTTTTTTCTTCTTTTGGCTGATTATTTTTGAATTTGTCACCACAGCATGGGGCCGAGATGGGGTCGAGGTAGGGCAG
Source organism: Nematolebias whitei (assembly GCF_014905685.2). NCBI lineage: Eukaryota > Metazoa > Chordata > Actinopteri > Cyprinodontiformes > Rivulidae > Nematolebias > Nematolebias whitei. Next base: position 12,434,872 of record NC_056516.1, on the reverse strand, counting down.
ATGACGGGACCGGAAAGTCACAGTTCGACTCCCGGCCATTCCCACATCATGGTGTCTCTGAGCAACACACCCAATCCCTAATTGCTCCTCGGGTGCTCAATAGCTGCCCACTGTTCCACCTGGATGTATCCCACGTGCGATGGATTTAATGCAGAGAACTAATGTCATCATTGTATTAGAACACACAATGATGACAACACATAACACTTTAGTAGTAAGTAAGCAGTAAGTGAACTCGCGTGAAATATGTGGCAGTTGTTTAACACTGGACGCCCCTCCTGACGCAACCTTGGCTCAAACTCGCAGCCTTAGAATTATAAGACCGACACTAACAGGCCAAGTTACCACAGCTCATATTTAGACACAACTGTTACAGATAAAACTGTTCACAGTTCACATTGTACTTTTATGTATACTTCATACATCTTGTGTCTCTTTTCCAACATTTGCTCAAGTATTGCGTACAGTTCATCCATCCATCCATTTTCTTTCATCCACTTATTTCCAGGTTGCAGGAGAGCTGGTGCCTATCTCCTATAATCACTGTGTGTGCCTCACACAGTGACTGCAGGACTGTACAGTGTACACCACGGACTGGTCACACAAATGACACAAATAACTATTCACTTTGTCACCCACGCGACTAATATGCAGATTTTTGGTCTGTGGGGGAAATTCTGAGTATCTGAAGAAAATTCCAGAAGTCACCAGGCCGGGATGTGAACCTGCAACCTTCTTGACAATCACAGTTTGTGCCACATATTTATAATATATTAATTGATTGAAAAATAAAAAGTTTTCAGCTTTAGTTTATTTGGTATAATAATAATAATAATAAGGGGGCTCATTCTGCTCTGTTAAAGGCAAAGGCAGGTCTGATGTATCCATCCATCCATTATCTTTACCCGCTTCTTATTTTTCAAAACATTATGAGCCTTTCTGCATGAAGACGCAGGGGTGGTGCTTCAAGATGTTTCGCTCTTGAGCCCACTTTCTGAAGATACAAATTAGGGGCTCCATCAGCTCTTTTTCTGTGTGGATGCACGGCTGAAATGATAAAAAACAATGCTAACGTCTGAAAGTTCATCATATTAACAGCTGCTTGTACAAAAGACTTTCAACCTTTGGCTGAGGCACATTTTTTCCAACTCAGTCTGATCTAAAGGACCAAAGTGGCGTGAAGGGCTTGAAGTGGACTTGTCGCTGGAATGCCTCTGAGCTGCTAACCAAGGGAGCAACAGATTCATACCAGTGGATAAATGAAAGAGTACAACAGTACGGCAGCTCAAGAGTGTGTTGTAGTGATTGCAAAAGGTCTGTGAGACCGGTCAGCTGTGACGTTTAAAACAGTGAGGCGTTACAGTCCTTTGGTTCCACAATGCCAACTTTATTTAAAAAGCTCGTATGGACGTGGGGCGAGGCTACTGGTGATTTATGAATGGCCAGAGCTGGTTTAAAGAGGAGCTCGTCTTTGCAGCCTTACTTCAGAACTGATTTGTGAAAATGTTAAAAAAAAAAAAAAACAAAAAAAAAACTTTGAATGAATTTTATGGAACACACAGAAATGCATGCCAAGTGCATTGTAGATGACAGTAAAACACACAAAAAATCTTTTATTAACATGTGATACAGTTATGCATTAAGGACTAAACTGCAAACTTGAGTAGATTTTGTGCATAATTTAAAGAAATACCCTCTTTGTCTAAATGTGATTTTCTTAAACTGATTCAGCATCACGTTGAATAATACGTTGGCCCCCAAGGGGTAAATGAACAGCATTTGAAAAAACAGAATTACATTTGAAAAAATAGCGGAATCACATTAAGCCGTACAGGATTTTTTATTTTTTTTTAACTTTATTAAAAGCTTAAAACCAAACAACAGAACAATGTACAGTACACACACAAAGGAGACACAGTTAAAAGGATAGCCTGCTAACTGTATCTCCGTTGTTTGTGTACTATTGTTCTGTTGTTTGGTTTTAAGCTTTTGATAAAGTAAAAAAAAAAAAAACTTTCTGTTTGGCTTAATGTATTTCTGTTTGTTCAAATCTTGTTGTGGTTTTGTTGTTTTTGTTGTGTTTTTTCCAATGTTCATTTACACCTTAGGGCCACCGTAGAATAAACGTGAAGGATGATCGGTGCAAATCTGTGTGCCCTATAATACAGAATAAACACTTGATAATTAAAACTGTTTGTGGAACCTGTCACCACATCAAAAGCTACAAGCTACTGCAGATTTTCAATCCAAACTTTTTTTTTGAAAATTTAAAAACGTTTCGGCTAAAAACACGGTGCGTCGTGCTCAGTTACTAACTGTTGAATTCACCTCGTGTGTAAGACGTAAAATTTCATCCGACAAAATAAATGCACAGTGACTGCACATTTCAGCTTTTATAAAAGTCATATTTTAGCACTGGTGGCGTGATAGTTGTCACATTGTGCATTAACACGGTGCAGCAGCCAGTGTTTCTCTGAAGGCTGTGAGCAAGGGTGATGTTGGTGCTGACACTCTGTCTGCTGATTAAACCAGTCAGGCTCCCTCAGCTGAAGTGTAGCTCTCCTTAACTCTGACTGTTGACTCAGCTGCTCTCTGTAAATCAGCCTCCTTTAGCCTTGCAGCTATTAGACATCGTGGCTTCATTTCACCTAAGCACCACATTTCTTCTAACTCTGACTTTCCTCATTTGAGTGAAATATTATAGCGCTCCTAACTCGTCTCTGTGATCTGACAGAGTGTGCCGCTAAAGGGCCATTTCTTCAAACTCTCCCACACTAATGGGATTATTTCACTTGGAAACTCTGAGCTGTTCAATTAATTCATGATCCCGTTGCGTTACATTCTTTCTGTTCTCTGGAAGTGCTCGTATTGAACTCCTGACCCTCACAGAAATGATCTATACAGAGGTGAATTGTTTTACGTCCGCCTCAGCGAGCCAGCGTGCATGAATGCTTCGACAATAGATGCTTTTCCTGACACGACTTGGGCTCGAACTTGCAGCCTCAGGAGGACGAGACCGCAGCACTGACTACCAAACTACCACAGCACATAGGGTGTCAGGTTTTTCTCTCTTTTTGTGATTCTTTGATATTTTTTCACCATTTTGCAAGTTACTGAGCAGTGCAACCAAATGATCTGTAAAACTAGAGCCCAGCATACCGCTGTGTAAAACTCACGTTATAGGAGCGTCCTTCTTGATTCATCGATGATGAAGAGGACACTTTTTTATTCACAATAACTTCCTCTGAAGTTTCAATGGACAACTTTCAGCTTGACTGACACTATCATCGTTTAAAGCTTTTTTCAAACAAAGCTGTTTTTTTATTTATTTATTGTTTTACAACAGATAATCTCATTCCACACATATCGCTACAAAAATCTGTAATAAACTCACATCAGAAATTTGCGTTCATGTGCCCATAAACCACCGTAATATTAGCCAAAGTTAGCTAAGTGATAAGCGGACAGCCAGACGACCAAGCTGAATGAAGAGGTGACATTAGCTAGAGTTACCTTAATGTTAAGGTAATATCAAGGTCAAGGTTCTTTATTGTCATTCTCATCACATGTGGTACATGTGGTGGAATGAATTTGTGTACACAGGCTCCCAGTTACATCCAACAAAAGAATAAATTGTAAAAGAAAAACAGTAATAAAATCCAAGATATGAACTAAATACGCTAAACTGAGAATACGCTAAAGACTAGTACTTTGTAGTAAAGAAACAATACGTCGAACAACAGCAGCACGAACATGAGTCTGTGAGCAGATGAGTACGAATGAACACAGCTGTATGAAATAATCAGCAGCATGAGATCAGCAGCATGGATAGTCAGCAGCACATATCAACAATCAAGTGGCATTACAGTGATTATTCTAGTTAGAGATTCATGAGTCTAACAGCCTCAGGGTAGAAGCTGTTCCTCAGTCTAGTGGTTCTGCACTTAATTCTCCTCAACCTCCTTCCTGAGGGGAGCGGGACAAAAAAATGTGTGTGCTGGGTGAGTGGGGTCCTTCATGATGCAGGTGGCTCTCTTCCTGCATCTGAAGGTGTAGATTTCTGTGATGGTGGGGAGGTTGACTCCAACATCTTCTGTGCAGCCTTCACCACTCTCTGCAAAGCTTTTCTTTCTGCAGCTGTGCAGCCTCCATGCCACATGTTGATGTTGGAGCACAGGTGTGCTCTCGTGCAGCGGAGAGCACACCTGTAGAACTCATTCTAAGGAGGAGAGGACTGAGCTTCCCAGACCAGCTCGACTTGCCTAATATTAGCTTGAGTTAGCTGAAGTGATAAGCTAACTTTAGTTTGCCTTACCCTTTAAATCTGATAAGTTATTCAGAAAAAAAAGTGTTTTAGTCAATTATGTGCAATAGTTACAGAACAGTTGTTATTAGATATTATTTAAACATTCTAGTGATATAAACCTTGTGTTTAGAGTTAAATGTTGTACTTTATAGCCGCCCACTCTACAGGCTGCTCAGGACTCTCATAGGCCTCTCTTACATTACACAGGCAGGGAACTACGGGAGCCTGCAGTGCCCAAAATATTCTCATTCATTGCAAACATCAAATGTGAAAAACATTGATTGTTATGAAAACTCCATATTTTAACTAATTCTGCAACACGCTTTTTATAGTAACTAAGTTTTATTCTTTAAGTTTTGATATTTGTTTTCTCTGTGGCATGGTGGTGCAGGTTCAATTCCTGTCCGGGGCCTTGATGGGTGGAGTTTGCATGTTCTCTCCGTGCTGCGTGGGTTTTCTCCGGGTACTCCAGTTTCCTCCCACAGACCAAAAACATGCATGTTAGGCTGATTGGTAACTCTAAATTGTCTCTAGATGTGAGTGAGAGAGTGAATGGTTGTTTGTCCCATCTGTCTCTATGTGTCCCTGTGATGGACTGGAGACCTGTCCAGGGTGTCCCCCACCTCTCACACAGTGAATGCTGGATATGGGCACCAGTGACCCCCACAACACGAAATGGAAAAACTGAGTAAAGATTATGGATGGATGTTATGTTGATTTTCATTACTGTTGAGTTTATTGTACATTTTTAATTTAGATTAACTTTGTTATAAAAACATAATCTAACAGGCATTCCTTTACTAGGTGTTAGCCCAGGATTTATATATAGTTTCTCATTTTCTATTGACCTCCTGCAGGCAGCATGGAGATAATAAATCCAAATGTGATGGGGGCCTTAAACACTCAACTCTTCATCATGAAGCCAAACTATTCCTTTAACGCTCAGGTGTGATTCTTACAGTTCTATCTCCGTCGTCTGTGGGAGAAAAATGTCTCTTTTTGTAACTTTTCAGGCTTAAAAAATACCTTTTGAGTGGGAAAATATTTATAATCTAACTTACTGACTGTGAAGTTTGCCTCCATCTTTCTGGAATTATGTTTTTTATCAGTCCTGCATTTCTTTTCAGTTCATATATTGCATATCATTTTGCCTCAGTAGTTGCCTGACTCTCTTAATTCTTGCCTCCATCTGGACCTAGCAGCTCTGTCTGACTACTTATGCAGCAGCTTCCTTTTACTTTTGAGACCCAAGTAGCTGATAAAATCCTAGTTGACACAGAGGGATGACACGGGGTGGTTATCGGAGGGAAAACAGGCTGCCAGTCCTCACCACTGTTCACGTCTCCACATGGGTAATTGACTGTTTCTACTCCTCGTTCTTCATCGTTCTTTTGGCTGCTGCTCCTTGATGAATGATATTTTGTCCCCCTTCCATTTCCACTCTCATCAGATACTTCTGCTCTTGCCGACTCAAGAGAATTTGAAGTTTCTAGTTTCGAAATTGCAAATATGTTGGTGTAAGACACAAGGCAGACAAGAAGAGCTGGTAACGTTTGTGTCATCTGAAGGACATATTTGTATTCTCAACCTGAAACATCTTCCTGCAGTGCAGGAATGAGGATGGAACGACATCATCTGGATCATCTTGAAATCTGTTGAAATTTAGCTGAGTATAGCAAATTAATTACCTAAAAAAATGAAAGGCTTGAAGGTATGCATATTGCCTACTGCCTTTCATGTCATAGTTTAAAATTATCACCTTCTGTTGAAAAATGGCAGCGTTACTACAGTCCTGCTCAAACCTTGAATATAATAATATATCATGCAAGCTCACACTCATATTACGTGTTGTGAATGACTCTCATCTACTACCACATCAGATACAATTGTAAGACCTATTTACAGTATATTGGCTAAAGTTGATTACCGTGCTTGCTGCCCTACAAGTGGCATCACAGTAAACGTTACATCAGTCCGAATATGTCTAATAAAGTCGAAAAAACATAAATATGTTGCTTCACCATATAAGTTGCATCTATTACGCATCACCACTGACCACCCGGAAACGTGGGCTGGAGTTGTGCCAAAGATCGATTGGCTGCCAAATGATGGCCGCGGGAGCGTGCACGGACAAACTTTAACAAGAATTTAACAAGATTAACACTTAAAAACAATTTTCTTGCTAAAAATTATTGCAAAGGTGTGTTTCATTAGATCTTTTCCTTAATAAATGCACTTTAATGGTCAAATCAGCTGCATTTCATATGGGTGGCGCGCTGAAATGCAGCTGATTTGACGTTTGCTCCAGGAGTTCCTTAGCGAGACTAAGGTGGCTTGGTATGGCAAGCCAAGTGTCTCATTAATAGGCTCTTTTACCTATTAATGAGACACTTGACTTGCCATATTACCTCTAGTGGCTGAAAATGGTAGTGTTCAATATTTTCCATGTCAGAATGAATGAAATCGTCAGATCTCAGCCAAAAATTTGGTTATAGATATGGGGAAAAAACATAAATAAGTCACTTCTGTCACAAACCAGGGTTTTGGATTCAAATAAGCCAGACACAGGAGTGCAAAAATTAAGAACAGCTTTTATTAATAAGGCTGCTGGTAGCTAGAGTCAAGGTCCAATAGTAATAACAGGTCTTTTCAGGCAAGTGGGGTGAGA
>NC_056516.1:12383133-12417898 GCF_014905685.2 Nematolebias whitei | reverse complement strand
TGTTTTTGTTCCTTCTGAAGTCCACAATCATCTCCTTTGTCTTCTTCACATTGATGTGAAGGTTATTCTCTTTGCACCAGCTCTCCAGGTGTTCCACCTCCTGCCTGTAGCTGGACTCATCATTGTTTGTGATGCATCCCACCACCGCTGTATCATCTGCAAACTTTACAATGTGACAGCCTGGATGGGTAGCTGCACAATCATATGTGAGCAGAGTAAACAGGAGGGGGCTCAACACACATCCCTGAGGAGAGCCAGTGCTGAGGGTTATGGTGGAGGAGGAGAGGTTGTGGATCCTCACTAACTGTGGTCTGTTTGTTAAAAAGTCTAGTACCCAGTTGCAAATGGAGGGGCTTAGTCCTAGTGTGGATAGTTTGTCCATCAGGGTTTGGGGGATCATGGTGTTGAAGGCGGATGTGAAGTCCACAAAGAGCATACGGACGTAAGAGTTTTTCTGCTCCAGGTGGTTGAGCGCAGTGTGGACCACAGAGGAGATTGCATCCTCTGTTGATCGGTTCTCACGGTATGCGTACTGATGAGGGTCCTCGTTGATGTTGATGGTTGTTTTGATGTGAGTCATGACCAGTTTTTCGAAGCATTTAGCGACTATCGGGGTGAGGGCCACTGGCCGATAGTCATTCAGACCAGTCACTGTAGAGCTTTTTGGGACTGGGATGATGGTGGCAGTCTTCAGGCAGGTGGGAACTGTCTCCAGGGTAAGTGAGGTGTTAAAGATGTCTGCCAGCACCTCACAGAGCTGATCAGCACATTCCTTCAACACTTTTCCGGGGATGTTGTCTGGGCCAGTTGCTTTGTGCGGATTAATCCTCCTGAAGGTACTCCTTACTTCTGCTGAGGTCACGCTGAGATGCTCTTCATCCGGTGGTGAGGTGAGTCTGGTGCTGGGTGGTCTGTTCGGGTCTTCAAAGCGTGCATAGAACTTGTTGAGGGCATCAGGCAGAGATGGGTCTTTGGGACATTGTTCACTCCTTCCTTTATAATCTGTTATGCACTTAATGCCCCTCCACATGCTCCGAGGGTCTTGTGAGATGAATTGACCCTCGATCCTCTTTGCATATGTGGCCTTGGCCCTCTTAATACCAGCAACCAGCTCTTTTCTTGTCCTACTCAGCTCCTCTGAGTTTCCAGACCTGAAGGCAGTGTTCCTGGCTTCCAGCAGGGTACGCACCTCTGCATTCATTGAAACTTAAGAAATTTAAAGCCATCCAGTCTCTGATGTCAGCCAGGCAGTTGAGCAGCGGTTGAATAGAACATGTACCATTGTGTCTTAGGGGGAAGTAAATTTGACAGTCATTGGCATAGAAGTGGAAGGGCATGTTGTGTTTCCGGAAAATAGCACCAAGCGGCAGCAGGTATAAAGAGAATAGGAGGGGACCCAGGATGGACCCCTGCGGAACCACCCATTTAAGCTCTGCCTCTGCGGAACTAAAATCCTTGATGGAGACACAAAAGGATCTGTCAGTGAGGTAAGATCTGAACCAATTGAGGGCTGATCCTGTGATACCCACCCACTGCTCCAACCTAGCAATGAGGATCTCATGGTCGATGGTGTCAAAGGCGGCTGTGAGGTCCAACAGGACAAGCAGCACAGAATCACCAGTATCTGTGAATCTGAAGATGTTGTTAAAAACCTTCAGCAGGGCAGTTTCAGTGCTGTGGAGAGGTTTAATGCCAGATTGGAAAAGCTCTAAGATGGCGTGATCCTCCAGGAAGCCCTTCAACTGGGACTCGACTATTTTCTCCAGTACTTTAGAAACAAATGGGAGTTTGGAGACTGGCCGGAAGTTGTAAACGACTGAGGGGTCAAGGTTTGGTTTTTTCAGGAGAGGCTGGACAGCAGCATGTTTAAACCTGCAATTTTTATCTGCCACACAAAAAACCTTGGAGGTTTAATGTCTGTCAACAGTTGAAAATAGTTGTTTGTTATGAAGAACACAAGTAGAGAGATTTTACTGAGTTTATCTTTTTTAATATTTCACAATCTGCCGACACTATTCATCATGTAACAGTTTTACAGCAAAGCTCCTGATTAGGTGATACATGTCTTGCTGCCCAGTTGTGGAGGATGCTTTGCTGCATGTGTGTGTGTGTGTGTGTGTGTGTGTGTGTGTGTGTGTGTGTGTGTGTGTGTGTGTGTGTGTGTGTGTGTGTGTGTGCATGTGTGTGTGTGTGTGTGCATGTGTGTTGGGGGAGGGAGGGTGGGGGGTGAAGAGAGAGGCAGAGAGAGATTTTTAGTATAGTAGTATTCTTATATATATGGGGTGCCGTTTGTAAACTTACACAGTCAAAAATTAACAGCAATATTTTGGTTTAATTAATAACGAAGCCAAGATTCATCTTGTCTGCTGGATTCCTTAGAGAACTTTACTAATTGGCTTTTATGTTTGTGAATGTTCCTGTAAAGTGCCCTGAGACAACTTTGTTGTGATTTGGTGCTATATAAATAAACTGAATTGAATTGAATTGAATTAATTAACCTTTAATAAGAAAAAAATAGTTTTTTTTAAAGTCATATTTTCACCATGTTATTCATACATTTATAAATGTCATAGTTCACAAACTAAATATTTAATGTACAAGCTAAATATTTAGTTAATAAAATAAATACTTAATTTGCGAGTTAGTTAGTAAACTAAATGTTTATGTATGAATTGAATATTTAATTTCCAAGCTAAATATTTATTTTCAAAACTAAACATTTAATTTCCAAACTAAATATTTATTGTCCAAGGTAAATATTAAATTTTCTAACTAAACATTTAATTTGCAAACTAAATATTTAATTCTGATCTAAATATTTAACTTGCAAGCTAAATATTTGGTCCGAGCTCCTAAATATTTTGCTTGCAAGTTAAATATTTAGATCAGAGTTAAATATTTAGGTAGCAAATTAAATATTTGTTTTAGAAATTAAATGTTTAGATTAGAAATTAAATGTTTAGTTTTGAAGTTAAATATTTAGCTTGGGCAATAAATATTTAGTTTGGAAATTAAATGTTTAGTTTTGAAAATAAATATTTCTATTGGAAATTAAATATTTAATTTACACCTAAATATTTAGTTTACTAACTAAACATTTAACTTGCAAGTTAAGTATTTAGTTTGCAAACTAAAGATTTAGCTTGTAAAATAAATATTTAGTTGGGAAGTATGACGTTTATAAATGTATGAATAACAGTGAAAATTTGACTTAGGGAAGAAAAAAAAAGTTTTTTTCTTATGAAAGGCTAAATAAACCTCAAATATTGCTGTTAATTTTTAACTGTGTAACTTCACAAACAGCACCCCATATATATATATATATATATATATATATATATATACATTTGCTGTATAGTAAGTGTATCTTAAATCTTCCATTTTCTTTTGCTGTTGAAATCTCTTCTTGTGTTCAAGAAGTGGGGCGGCTGTGGCTGAGTGGTTAGAGCAGTCGTCCTCCAATGCAAGAGTTGGGGGTTTGAATCCACCAGCAGTCACATGTTGAAGTGTCCCTGGGCAAGACACTGAACCCCTCATAGCCTCTGATGTGTGTCCCATCGGTGTTTGAATGTGATAAAGCTCTGATTAGTCTCTTTAGAATGATTTGTTCAATTAGCTTTGTAGAGATCTAGTATAGAGCTGTATGAACGGGTAAATGAGGCACAGATTGTAGTGTAAAGTGCTTTGAGTATCTTGAAATAAGATAGAAAGACACTATATTAGTACAGTCCATTTACCATTTACCATACAGATCTTGTTGGTGTCAACAAGTCTAAGTAGAACCTTATTACAAAGTGTCTTCTTTCCAACATGACCTTCTGTGTTGTCAACTGCTCAGTAAGGGAAGTAACGTTGTCTATTCTGAAATCCACTAAAAATTGTTAAATTACATCATCATCTAATTTTCACAGTTTACCAGGATGAAATAATGTCATGGGAAAGACAAAAAGTCAGTAAAAAAAATAAAATAAGTTATTTAGACTTGACACCAACAGTAAATGTGACCCAAAAGAAATGTTAAAGAAAAGTAAAAGTTATTTTGATGCCTTCTGCTTTAACGGCAGCTGGGGGGACGCTGCGTGAGGACTGAGCCACCTGTCAGTGCTTTGGGATGAAGGAAGGGTCCATAGCAGCACTCTCTGCTTGTTGAAAATAATTATACTTGTTTTCACGTCAGTCTCCAAAAGTCTCCTTGAAAAGTCACTTTATTTGTCGCTATTCGCTTAAAAAAAGTTATTTGAGGGATCTGAAAACTTGCTAAAATATCAAAACTTTGTTATGTTGGCAACAGAAATGATGTTCTTTTTAAGGTGCCACTTAAAGGGCAGTACATTTACTCATTTTATTTAGGAGAAAATGGACATACAAATTAAATTATAAGCACATAAAGCACCACATGTTTATTTCATTGTCCCCCATCATGGAGCCGAGGAGAAATTGGAAATACCCTCCATCCATCCGTTCATCCATGCATGTTGTGAGCATGATAACTTGAACAAATTAGTGCGGTACAGACTTCCATTTTGGAGTGTGGCAACATCTAAGTTGTGAGAAAGGTTCTTTTCAAAAAACTGGGTTGCCACTTTAAAATCCGAAATGACAGCAGCCACATATTTATCTGTTAAAGGTTTGAGTTGAGAAACTAAGTGTTGGATGAAAATATTCTCACTTTATCTCACTTACTCAAAAGGAGCCACACTCGACAGCAGGGCAAGGTTTTTAACTTTAACGTAATTTACTTGAAAGGTCAAATTTCCAGGACAGGTTACACAGATATACAGGAAATACACACAGATATACAGGAAGTACGCACAGATATACAGGAAGTACACACAGACATACAGGATGTACACACAGAAATACAGGACGTGCTTGCATGAAGACCATTGTTGCCAGATCTCACAATAGAAACAAGCAACCAGCTAAAAACAAGCCCAAAAGAAGCCCAACTGGCAACCCACCACACTGTGTAAAACAGAGGCCGTTTTTAAGCAGGATACATACATTTCAAGAATTCAAAGTTCTTTTTTGTCATTCACATCACATGTGGTACACGAGGTGGAACGAAACTATGTACACAGGGTCCCAGTTACATCCAACAAAAATACAAATTGTAAAGAAAAACAGTAATAAGATCCAAGATATGAACTAAGAAATATGCCCAAGACTAAGCACTAAACTTAGAAAACACTAAACACTAATAGTACAAAATAATGCGCCAAACAACAGCAGCACGAACAACGGCAACAAACAAATTTATTATGGCATTACTCACAAACAACAGCAAAATTATGCTAAACCTTTTGAATAACATACTTTTAAGCTCTGATAAAAAAAAATACATTTTATGTATTTATTTCTACAAATTTTTCAAAGCAAAACATCCTGACATCTGCGTGAGAGTGAAGCCCCCTAGTGATCGGCCACAGTATGAGTGTTTGGGGTGTGCACACGTAGACATTATGATGTGTGCGTCTGTCACCTCACAACTTGGGCGGGAACAATAAACAGGAAACAGGGGCCTGGAAGGGACAAACTACCTACGACCACTCGTCTGTTGCTTTATTGTGCAAAGTTGGGAGATAATCAATTAGTTTCACTCGGAAAGAAAGTCAAGCCCAAATAAGCAACTTCACGTTCAAAACAAGCCCAAAAAAACACAACTCACAAGATTTACAAGCGACTTTAGAATAAACAAGCCCAAAGTTGCTTCTAATAAGCGGACTTGGCAACTATGATGAAGACCAGTCACAAGAACCTGCCTCGAGCCCCCTGTGAAGCTTGTTTTTATACATTTATCAGTTCAGCCAAGCTCACAAGCTCGAAGGCCTCCATGGAGTGCCTACTGCAGCCTCACTCAGCTCCTCATCCAGCTCTCGCTGCTAACTCCAACATGTGGTTCATGGGCAGAGATAACATTCTCAGTCATAGCAGTTAAAAACATCCATAAGCATTAGCCAAAAACTCCCTAACACTATGCTTTCTAGTTTTTATATTGCATCAAAGTATAGTTTCCTCAAGTGACTGGGGTGGCCAAAGATGAATCTGTATTGGCCCATGCCACCATTGAGCACCCTCTGGCACCACCATTGCACCCGGTAGTGGATAAAATTCCTCCCTCTACTTGCTCCATCGCTGTGCACAGCATCGAACAAGCAAAATGACCTTTGTTTCTGTTCTTCTCCACAGAGTAACTCTTAGGGACTTTTAAATCTTGCACCAAAAACACTTAGGTTTCCTTTCAGTCCCTGTTCAGTTCCTGTCTCAATAAACACTCCACTTAAAAACTACAATTCAAAGCCTTCAGTGATGGGGCATGTTAAGTTGTTACTTTAAGAGCAGCACTTGTTTATTTCCCATTTTTTCAACAGAAAATGTGCATACAATATCAATAATCAACAAATATTTGTACATTTAGTTTGATTATACTCTAGTAAAATATATATTTGAGGTTATGCTGAAGCTGAATTTAAAACAAAGGTGCCCTCTTGCTCACCTGTATTGCCATATTTATTCAAATGAACAGTTGTTTCTCATGTAAAGGGAGCTGCGAAACGTAAGTGCAATGTTAGCTGAGGTTTACTGCTGAAACACAGAGAGCTTCTGGACTTGAAGCTGCGGCGCCTGACTCCGTCTAAAGTCAGTTCAAAGAAGAGAAAACTGCAGTTCAGAGAGGAGAACCAGAAAGAGCAAAGTGAAATAAGATCATGCGACAGTTTATTATGCAGAAGAGGAAAGTCAATGACTTCTAAACTGTCAGAGCGTTTCCTAATTCATCACTGTCACCTTCGGTGTGCACGCGTGTTCATGTGTGCTCTAGTCACAGAGCAGCAGAGCATCTGTGCAGCCGCCCCTGGTTTTGATTGATCACCTTCTTTCAATCAGCCAGGCACATTCCTGGGGCCCCCGGCTTCACCTGCAGGCACCTCGGAGTTTTGATTAAAGCAGAAGGGACCCAAGAAATGAAGGCTTCACCTTCTCAGATGGTCTTTTGTTTTCCATTCTCTCTGGCTCTCCCTGTTCTTCCTCAAATGAATCATCTGCCCTCCTCCCTTGGTTCACCAGACCCACTGCTCTGTTCTGTTTCAGCCAAGTTGGCTGAGTTTCTCAACCTTGTTTCGTTACTCTAGTGGTCAAATTTATCTTAAATCACTGGAGATTCAAAGTTTAAAACAACAGAATTTACCTTTTTGTTTCTGTTGGCATCTTCAGACCTTCGGCATGCTCTGAGGCAGTTTGCAGCTGAGACTGAAGCAGCTGGATTAGACTCAGCTCCTCTAAAATCTGAGGTCATGGCTCTAAAGCAGCAAACAGAGAAAAGCTCCGTGCAGATCGAGTCTTTGCCACAAGCAGAGGAGTTAAACTATCTGGGAGTCTTGTTCACAAGTCATGATAGAATAGAAGGAGAGATGGATTGATGGATGTGGCCTCGTCTACAAAATTATGAACATTGTTCCGGTCTGCTGTTGTGAAGATGGAGCTTAGTCAACAGGCAAATGCTCAATTTACTGCTCTGTCTACAGTTCATCCTTCACTTACATCATGTAGTGTGGATCTGACTGAAAAAGATACTAGCTGCCAAAATGAGCCGCTTTCATAGGGTGTCTGGACTCAGCCTTAGGCCACGTTCACACTGCAGGTCTGGATGCTCAGTTCTAATTTTTTACTCTAATCCAAATGTATTTCCTGTGGTCATTTACACCATCATTAAACTGTGACTTCCATCAGACTTTAATGCGAACTGTTTCCAGTTTTATGGCGTCCCACCTGCTCAAGAAAAGGTGACGTCACATGCAGCACGCTACAATGTAGGAAGTAAATATGGACGCTACACGTGTTAGCATGTGTGATTCTGAAGTTGTGCCATCAGAACAGATTCATTTAATATCTGACACGCTTGTTTGGTCCAGTATTTATATTTAATTTTGCCTCTTGATGGCTCCTCCAGTGCAGCACTATATTTTTTTTAAATGGGAGCAACGTGCAGAAGGTAGAAACTCAAGTATAGATCCCATCACGTTAGTATTGATACGGTCCGACGATTCAGGACATGGAAATTAAAATCAGGTATGTATCTGATTCAGCACCGCATGTGAAAAATACCTGGGTTTGATTTTTTAAATTTGATTTGTCACGATCAGACTGATGAAAAAGTATAAATAAAATACTGTCGTATCCAATATGGGTCACAAAGGGGCAAAGCAAATCAGGTTCTGACATCATTTGCCTGCTGTGCGAACATAGCCTTAAAGAAAGGACGATGAATAGTAAAGCCACTGCTTCTCAAAGAAAGGAATCAGTTAAGCTGGTTCATACACACCCTTCTGGAGGTTTTCCAAGGCACACCTGACTGGGCTGGAACTCGGGCCAGACACAGAATGTTCTGGAGAAATTGCTAGGAGATGGCTGTCTGGTCCCACCTCCATCCCCCATGGACCTATTCACCTATTCTGTCAGTCACTGAACATTGAACAGTGTCGCCCACCCCATCTCTCTGATCTGCTACAACCGTATGTCCCACCACGCTCCCTGAGGTCAGCGGACCAGTTGCTCCTCACAGTTCCAGGATCTCGTCTTAAGTGCAGAGGTGACAGGGCCTTTTCTGTAGCAGGACCAAGACTTTGGAACGACCTCTGCTTGTCAGACAGGCCCCCTCCCTCTCGGTTTTCAAGTCCCGTTTAAAAACTCACTACTATTCAGTAGCTTTCAACACCAGAGGATCTGTGTTTTGATCCTGTATGCTCCACACTAATTGTCGTCATTATCTGCATCGTTTTTATGTCTATATTCTGATTTACCTCATTTTGTATTTTGCTTTGTGTGTTACCTGTTGTTTTGTCTGTTCAGCACTTTGGTTGGCTTTGTAGCTGTCTTAAGTGCTTTATAAATAAAGTGGTATGGTATGGTGATCTAAGCATGCATAGGTGGCAGAAAATGGATACATTTGAAAGTTCTTAATGGATTTTGTTTTATTTAACATTAAGGAGGTTCTAATAACCAAAATAACTCAAAGTTTTACAGTATTGCTGTATGGATGACACCTTGTAAAGTTTTTGAGGAGTCTTCCTAATTATGCAGAAAAACAATATTTGAAGTTTTAATAATAATAATAATAACAACAACAACAACAACAACAACAACAACAACAGTAATAATAATAATAATAATGTGTATGTGCTGACATCATTATATGTTTCCATACAATGATGAAATTGGCTCTCTGCATTTAACCCAACCACCACCAGGTGGAGCAGTGGGTGACCTTTAGAGGCACCTGGGGAGCAACTGGGGATGGGATGTCCTGCTCAGAGAAACCATGAGAGGTGCAATGACCAGGGATCAAACTTGGGACCATTGGGTCCCGACTTGGCTGCCCTGCCCTTAGACCATCTCCTTAAAGACAGAAAATATCAGTGACATTTATTGCTCAGCAACAGTTGTAGCAGTGAAAAACTTTCAAAGGAATCATAAATCCTGATTCCAGTTCCAACACGTAAACAATAAATTCCGTAGTAAAAAGTAGGATCTTTGTTCAGGTCACATGCTATGAATGAAGGGAACACTAAGTATTTTATGTCTCTTCATAACAAATAAAATGGCGACAACGATTTAAACCTGTTTCCTCACTCCGAGTGTGTCATTGTGACAGCTGAGGCGTCAATCATCATCAGTCACGTAATGACAGACATTTGATCCAATTCTTGAGAGTGTTTCTAACAAGCCTGCTTAGTGGAGTGAATCAAGCTTCAAAGCCTCAGTGTCTAACTTCCACTACTTTATCTTCTATAGTCATAGAAAAAAAAGTCCAGCCACGTTAATTTGGTTCATTTCTAAAATGATTGAAATTTAACATCAGTTGAACACAAATGTACAAGTGAGTCCACAATGAAGATAAACGAAAAAGCTCTGTGGAAAGATCTAAGTTGTTTCAGCAGAAGTAACTCATTGTGATGCAAGACTGAACCCTCGCCTCATACGGATGTGGAAGCATTTTGGCCCACTCTTACAATCTTTCAGTTGAGTGGTGTGCAGACACTCTGTTATGTTTAACTGTTGGGCGGCTGTGGCTGAGTGGTTAGAGCAGTCGTCCTCCAATGCATGAGTTGGGGGTTCGAATCCACCAGCAGTCACATGCCTAAGTGTCCCTGGGCAAGACACTGAACCCCTCGTTGCCTCCGATGTGTGTCCCATCAGTGTATGAATGTGATCTAAAAGCACTGATTAGTCTCTTTAGAATGATTTGATCAATTAACTTTGTAGAGATCTACAAAGTAGTAGAGTGCTGTATGAAAGGGTAAATGAGGACACAGATTGTAGTGTAAAGTGCTTTGAGTATCTTGAAATAAGATAGAAAGGTGCTATATAAGTACAGTTACCATTTAACCAAGTACCCAGAGACAAGGACTGAGGAGTGCACAAACTTCAAGACAGAGAATAAATTTAAAGTGATTTTATTTACAGTGGGTAATAAAGCACATCAGGAACCCTGATGAGCATGGACATGAGTTAGATGATATTTCGCAAGAGAGAGATTATATTGTTGGTAGATTTTCATCCTTACTGTAGGTTGGGTAGTAGGGTGTGTGGTTGGAAAGCGAGGAAAGCAGCTGAGGAGACACAAGAAATTTCCAGGGGTTCTTCGAAGAAGTCCAGGTGCAGGTAGTTCACAAGGAGAGATACTGTAAATAGCAAAAAGAACACAGAAAAGTCTTTCTCAAGTGTCATAGTACGCAAAAGCGCTAGAAGCACAACTACCAGAGGCAGGTAATGCTCCAGCAGCGAGGAGAAGTCATCTGCTGCCTTTTATGCTCCTGACGCCTCATTAAGAAGATTATCTTCAGATGTGTCAGCGCCATCTAGTGTCTTCAGAGCAGCAGGATAAACAGGATTTCCCACGCTCTCATTTCTGAGTGGTTAGAGCAGTCGTCCTCCAATGCAAGAGTTAGGGGTTCGATTCTACCAGCAGTCACGTGCTGAAGTGTCCCTGGGCAAGATACTGAACCTCTCATTGCCTCCAATGTATCAGTGTAGGAATGTGATAAAGCACTGATTATTCTTTGTAAAGATCTAGTAGAGTGCTGTATGAATGGGTAAATGAGGACACAGTTTGTAGTGGAAAGAGCTTTGAGTGTCTTGAAATAAGATAGAAAAGAGCTATGTAAGTGCACTCCATTAAAGTTACACCACTGATGGAGATGTGAAAGGTCACATATGTTTTTCACTTACTAAAGTCAAATGTTATGGCTCATATTACCATGTGTGTGTGCTAAAGAGTTGTTTTTGTCTGGATCAGAATGCTGCATAAGCATGGAGACTTTCACCCAAATAAGCAAAGAGGCTGCAAGAGTCGTCTGACCTTGCTTTTGTCTGATAACATAAAAAGACGCTCTTTTAGGCTGTCGGTGAGCAGACTTGAGACGGAGCACCATGTAAACATCTTGAGGCCTATATTTCATCTCTGCTTCATCTTGCAAGATTAAACCTGGGATTAAGAAAATTATCTACCTCTCTTATGTGGCATATTTATTTAAAGAGTTATTGAAAGGACAACAGCTTTTTAATCAGGTTGAGGTCTGCACTCTGTAGACCATTGTATAAACTTGATTCTTTTCTTTCTCAGCCGTTCTGTTGTTTATTAGCTGCTATGTTTGAGATCATTGTTATGTGTCATAACTAAGTTCACCAAGCTTCAAATGTTAAATGATCTCATATATGACTCTAGAATCAACCTACAGACTGGTTTGTGGATGACTAACTGCAAAGCGCCCAGGTTCTCATCACCCCTCATCAATGTGCTTGTCAGCTCATATAAAGTGTTTGTTCTGATTCCCTAGTGATATGGAGGAATCTGTTGTGTGTTGTACCACTTAAGGTTAAATACAAAAGACCTGATTATTTTTACAATACACTGATAAAACCCTAAATTATGAAGAGGGTAAATTTTCTTTATCCCATTCAATATGAGAGAGGCCGAGATGGGGTAGAGGTAGGGCTGCCGACCTAGGAGCAGAAAGTTGCGGCTGGACTCCCTGCCATTTACAGATGTCATGGTGTCCCTGAGCAAGACACCTAATCCTCAACTGCTCCCTGTGCGCCTACAAAGCTGCCCACTGCTCCACCTGTGTGTATCTCAGGTGTGATGAGTTAAATGCAGAGAACTAATTTCTCAGATTGTATGGAAACATACAATGATGACAACATATAGCACTTTACTTTACTTTATATATGAGGCACATACTTTCTTGATTTTATATTAAGTTTTGCATGAAGCTGATAACCATCTGCCATCTTCTCTAACACCCACAAACCAGCAGTATCCAGTTAAACCAGGTCACTTTAGGTAGAAGCATCATGGAGCTTAAATTATTGCTGGCATGTCATTAGCAGAGATTTAAAATAGACAAACTGTTTAAAGCTGTTCTTCTTTCCCCAAAACACTCACAAAGATTCTCAGGCCCAGGTTTTCAGAATTACACATGTGCCATTTTTGTAGATATTTTGGATTTACCTTCCTACTGCTTAAAAAGAGTAACTAACTTTTACTTTGATTTTTATTGAAAAACATTTTACTTTTACTTGAATACATTTTTACAAAAACAACTTTACTTGTACTTGAGTAAAATTTTAAAAGAACAACTGTACTTTTACTTGATACATTATTTTAGTACTCTTTCCACATCTGGTGTTGCCCATTCTGACATGTAAGGTTCTATACCCACTCTAAAGTGAGACTAACAGTTTTTATACACCTGTCGAAGATGGGACGTATTATGGTATAGTCTCTGTCCGTACATCTGCAAACATTTTATTTTCTGTTCTGTGACTTGTGATCCGCTTATGATCATTTAATGAAACCTGATACACATAGGCATCTTCACTAGACGGAGTGTCCCGTACATCTTTCACCACTCTAACTTGAGGTCATGTTCACAAATCAAGGTCAAATGTTATACGTGTTCTTTGCTTGTCTGGGCTCTTGCTATAGATTGCCTTATTTCAGTAGGCTAATAGTTTGTTGATGGGTGTAAAATGTGCCGCTTGCAGTGCTCCTCTTATACCTCTCAGAGAGTCCTTAAGGTTGTATCTCACAAGACTGCAACCGTTGAAGTCTAGATGGTAACTCTAACTTGATTTGCTTGAAATGCGATTGCTGCTTTCAACTCATGCGCCATCTGCTGGTTGTTTGTTACAACGTATATGTTATCACTACTGTGATACTACATTTTGTTTCTGTAACTTTGTCATTTTCATGTAGCTTTTCAGTTATAGAAGAAAAACGTATAGTCTTAAGGGGAAACACTTGTTTTGTGTTTATTTGTAACTTAAACTGAACATTGCTGAAGTCCCACAGAACTGCAGAGTCATAAACTGATTGACTGTCGCAGTGGAATGATTGGTGGAGGGTTCCTTCATGACAGCTGATAAAACGATGCCATTAAGGGACTGCTGAAGTCGTCATGTTTCAAAGTGGACAGGTTGTAAGTTTAAGGATAAATCTATACTGAATCCCAGTTGACTACGAGACATTTGAACTCTGACAGCTGATGGACAACATCTGCTGTTGCAGCACTGACTGAGGAATGACCAGAAATACAACAAGCTTCAAAGATCCAGGCATGGTTGAAAGGAGAATAGTGCCACTCTAAGTTGGTGACAGTTTACTTTTCGAAGATCAAACTGTCGTTACATAAGAATACACTATAGGCTTCGCCCACACTTTTTTCTTTTGTGCGTATTTACCCAAAAAATGTTGCAGTGCAATTAAATTATTTCTATGGCACATTCAGAAACAACAATATTGACCAAAGTGCTTTACAAGCACAGCTGCTCTAAACCATCTGGCTAGATTACTTAAATTAATTTGTTGGAGTTGTAGAAATCAAACAGTTCAATTAAATAATTGCCAAACGGATTACATTTTTTTAAAGGAAGTCATAAAAGCTTAAAACCTCTACAGAAATGAAACGGTGTGATGTGGTCATGTCTTCTAATACATAAAAGATGTGCAGCGGGACTAACTGTATATGATGAAGAGGTGATTGTTCAAGACCGAAACTTCAGGTTACAACAGTGAAATCTAGAGGCAATACAGGAATGTAAAACAAAAAAAAAGGCATTTTAAGGAATGATAAACTTTACTTAAGTAATATGCCATGAGTAATAAAAATTGGCGTTTTAAGAGCCCCAAAACAGAAATGGTATTTTTGGAAACAGATTCCAGGGTAAGGAAATCTTAAAACATGCCTTTGTATATTCATTTGTACAGCCAAAACACAACCTTTGAATATGACTTTATCATAGCCTTACCTTTAACGTAACCTGCTTTTCCTCAAACATACCATACCATACCATACCATACCATACCATACCATACCATACCATACCATACCATACCATACCATACCATACCAGCTTTATTTATAGAGCACTTTAAATGCCCACAGGACCAAAGTTCTGTACAGTACACATAATAAAACAATCATACTGTCAGATAATATAAAATGATTAAAATTATTAAAAGTCAACATTTCAGATGGTGTCAAAGGCCAGGGAGAAGAGTTGGGTTTTAATGAAGGATTTACAAACAGACAAGATGCCTGTTTGATGTTCAAGTGAAGGTCATTCCACAGTTTAGGAGCTGCAACAGCAAAAGCACGGTCTCCTCTGAGCTTGCGCTTTGTCTTTGGCACACTCAGGAGCAGCTGATCACATGACCTGAGGGATCGAGAGGGAGTGTATGTAGCAACTCACATAGATAGGGTGGGCCCAGTCCATATAGAGCTTTAAAAGC
This sequence comes from Nematolebias whitei, assembly GCF_014905685.2. Lineage (NCBI taxonomy): Eukaryota > Metazoa > Chordata > Actinopteri > Cyprinodontiformes > Rivulidae > Nematolebias > Nematolebias whitei. The sequence goes on along the minus strand of NC_056516.1, from coordinate 12,403,107 downwards.
AAATAAAATAATTTTTAAATTAATTCTAAAATGTACGGGCAGCCAGTGCAGGAAGGCTAAAACGGAAATGTGGTCAAACTTTTGTACGACAGTTAAAAGCTGTGCAGCAGCATTCTGTACCCTCTGAAGCTGAGAGATGCATGAGTCATGCATAGCATGCATTACAGTAGTCCAGCTGAGTGGTCACAAAGGCGTGAACTCCTGTTTTGAAATGCCACTGAAAAAGAATCGTCTTTACTTTAACCAGCTGCCTCAGACGCAAAAAAATAGATTTAACAACTGAACAGATGGGATTTTCTAATTTTAGTCCAGTATCGACTTTGACCCCTAGATTTGTAATAGTTGGTCTAATATACTGGACCAAGGAACCAACATCATCTACATTGGGAGTCTCAGTGGAGAATCCAAAGACCCTCACCTCAGTCTTTTCCTCATTGATCTTTAAGACGTTCACAGCCATCCAGACTTTCATGTCCTACAGATATGAAGGCCCAGAGAGTTAGAGTCCTTTTTCTTTAGCAGGAAACAATGAAAGGAGATCCCAATTTTCTAAAAATAGAGCTAAGAGGGAGCAGGTTCAGCATGAAGAGGACCGGGCCTAAGACTGAGCCCTGTGGAACCTCACACAAGAGAGGAGCAGAGGAGGACACGTAGTCACCAAGGCAGATACAGAAAGTGTGCTCCGCTGAGTAGGACCTAAACCAGTCCAGTGTTGTACAGCTGACACCCACCCCCATTATTTCAAATGACAGAGTAAAATGTTATGGTCCACTGTGACAAAAGAAGCCAATAATTCTAAAAGCAAGAGGACAATACAGTCTTCAGTCAGGTTGCTAAAAATACGGTATTGAAAACTTTTAAAAGGACAGATTCTGTACTGAGCAAAGATATAAAACCAGACTGTAAAACCTCTAGAATGTTCTGTTTTTTTTTTTTTTTTAAATATGCTGACAGTTGGTGATAGGATGAATGTTTTTTTTTTTTTCATTCAACCTTTATTGATACAGATAAATCACACTGAGCCTCAGAGACTCATTTACAAGTGAGACCTGTTTAGACAGACAGATGTTTGCAACTGCGTTGCCGTTCCCAGTTTCTCAACTACAGCAAAACCTTTAAAATATGTAATATTGGATCGTTTTTCTCAATAAATGAATGACAAAGTACAAAGTATAATATTTTTGTCTCGTTTGTTTGAATGGGTTTTCTTTATGTACTTTTAGGACTTGTGTCAAAATCTGATGATGTTTAAGTCAAATGCAGAAATACAGAGGATTCAGAAGGCTTCACAAACTTATAAAATTCCAACTTTCGAGTGCAACTGGAATGCAGTACATTAATGCTGCACTCCCTATGGAGGCACCAGCTTGACTTCTACAGCCAAGGCTGAACTTTGAAAAAGAGTTCAATAATCCTGGTCCCCAAGCCTCAAAGGATCACAAAACAGTAATATTGTTTTTAACAGGTTGATGGTTTCCAAGCAATTTTCTTTATTTATTTTCGACAAGGTACAATCCCACGAGAGTGATGTGGGCTATGCTAGATAACAAATGTCTAAAGTTTTCTAATGAGTGGTTTCTGCTTAGTTTTCTTTAGATTATTTATTTATTTATTTATTTATTTATTTATTTATTTATTTATTTATTCATTTATTTATTTCCAAAAACTTTTATGGACAAATTAAGACAAGGAGCTGAGTGTCCCTTGCCCTGATGTGGGTAACTGGGCCCCACCCTAGAGCCACCCCTGGGGGAGGGCTCATCGGCAACTGCCTGGTGACTGGGTGACCCATGGGGCCTAGTTGGGCTCAGCAGCATGGATTTGCCTTCCTGTGGGCACACCACCTAACAGGTGGTTTAACAGGTCTCTCTTGTAAATGAGTCCCTGAGGCTCATTGGGAACTAACCTGCAAAAATAAAAGTTGGATGAATGAAAAAACCTACAGGTTGGGCCATACAAGTCAGATGCATGAATCCATGGGCAGTGGCCGAAGGTGGGGACCTTGGCACTTTGACCCAGGTTTACCAAAGCTGGCTCTTGGGACATGGAATGAAACCTCTCTGGCAGGGAAGGAGCTTGAGCTTATGTGTGAAGTTGAGAGATACCGACTAGATATATTTGGGCTCACCTCAACACAAGGTATGGGCTCTGAGACCAATCGAGAGGAGTTGGACCTTATTCCTCTCTGGGATTGCCCATGGTGAGAGGCACCAAGCTGTTGTGGGTCTACTATTAGCCCCCCAACTTGATGCTTGTGTGTTGGAGTTTTCCCCAGTAGATGAGGGGGTAGCTTCCCTGTGCTTTCGGGTGGGGGGACGGGCTCTGACTGTTGTTTGTGCCTACACGCCGAAGGGCAGTTCAGAGTATCCGTCCTTCTTGGAATCCTTAGCTGGGGTGCTAGAAGGTGCGTGAGCTGGGGACTCCTTTATTCTGCTGGGGGTCTTTAATGCCCATGTGGGTAATGGGTAATGATGGTGTAATCTGGAGGGCATGATTGGGAGGAACGGCCTCTCTGATCGAAACATGACTGGTGTACTGTTGTTGGACGTCTGTGCTAGTCATGATTTGTCCATCACGAACGCCATGTTCGAACATAAGAGTGTCCATAATTGCACTTGGCACCAGAACACCCTAGGTTGTAGATTGCTGATTGACTTTATAGTTGTGGCATCTGTTTTACAGCTGTTTGTTTTGGACACTCAGATGAAGAGAGGAGCTGAGCAATAAAATGATCACCACCTGCTAGTAAGGGATCAGATGGTGGGGGAAGATGCCAGACAGACCCGTTAGACCCAAACATGTAGTGAGGGTTTGCTGGGAATACCTGTCAGAAGAACCCATCAGAAAGAACTTCAACTCACATCTCCGGTAGAGCTCTAACTGCATCCTGACTGAGGCAGGGGACATTGAGTCCAAGTGGCCTATGTTCCACACCTCAATTGTTTAAGTACAGTAGCTGTTTTGAGTTGTGGCCACAAGGTTGCCGGTGCGTTTTGCAGTGGCCATCCACGAACTCGGTGGTGGACACCCTTGGTGAGGGAGGCTGTGAAGCTGAAGGAGTCCTATTGGTCCTTGTTGGCTGGTGGGACTCTGGAGGAAGCTGGGGAACACCGGACGGCTAAGCAGTCTGCAGCCTTGGCTGTTGCTGAGGCAAAAGCTCGTATGGTGTAGGAGTTTGATGGGGTCTTGGATAGAGAGTCTCATTAGGCTCCGAGGAGTTTCTGTCAAACCATCAGGTGGCTGAGGAGGGGAAAGCAGCACTTTGCTTTATTTTCCCCCCTTGTCCTGTCCGGCATTGTGACACTTAGAATTATTGTCTGAGTGTCAAAGTGATGCCCAACAGATTTACTTTCACAAGCAGAGCATTATGGCTGGCCTTAATGCTCCACTTGATATATAAATTACATTTTATTAGAATTTGCTTTGGGTTTGTTCCAGATGTAATGGACATGGGGACGAAAAACAAAGAAGATAACAAAGCAGAAAAGTGAGTGAAGGGTTAAAATGTAAAGAAGGAGATAGGAATAGAGAGAGAGAGAGGGATAAAGAGAACACAAATCAACGATTGAAGTCTGCCTCTAGACCTGCGGAAAGAAAAAAAAAAAAACGACAAAACCGAGAAACCACAACAACAAACAACATATATAATGATACTTATAACATCATTAGAAAGTATTTTTTAGCACTTTGCTAACATTGTGTTCTGTGAAAGAAGGGTGCTAGTGATCTCAACAAGTGATGTCATCAGGAGGTGGAAGGAATACTTCTTGGACCTTCTCTATCCCACCGAGTTGAGGGTGAGGTTCTGCCACAAGTGGAGGAGTTCAAGTATCTTGGGGGTTTGTTCATGAGTAAGGGGAGAATGAAGCGTGAGATTGACAGATGAACTGGTGCAGTTTATGCAGTACTGTGGACTCTAGGCTGGTCTGTTGTGGTGAAGAGGAAGCTGAGCTGTAAGGCAAAGCGCTCTGTTTACTGGTCGGTCTATGTTCCTACCCTCACATATGGTCACAAACTCTGGGTAGTGACTGAAAGAATGAGGTTGTGGATACAGGTGGTTGAAATGAGTTTCATCCGCAGGGTAGCTGGACTCTCCCTTAGAGATAGGGTAAGAAGTTCAGTTATCCAGGAGACTCAGAGTATAACCACTGCTCCGCCACATCAAAAGGAGCCAGTTGAGGTGGTTTGGGCATCTGGTAAGGATGCTTGTTAGACGTCTAACAGACCTATGGAGGTGCTTTGGACATGTCTGTCTGGGAGGAGATCCCGGGGAAGATCCAGGACACACTGGAGAGAATACGTGTTTCTTGTTTGGCCTGGGAACACCTTGGAGTCCTCCCAGAAAAGCTGGAAGAGGTGGCTGGGGAAAGAGATGTCTGGCCCTCCCTGCTCAAGCTGCTGCCCCCGTGACTCGACTTTGGAATAAGCAGAAGATAATGAATGGATGGATGGATGGATGGATGGAAATGTAAACAGTTAATATCCACTTGTGGTTTGTGCAGCAATGGCTCAATATAAAGACAACTGTGACAGAGCAGATTTCCCATGATTTCAGATGGCTGTTCATTTTTTTTTGTGTGTGCTTCAGATTAAGATGTTTGATTAAAGTCACGAGCAGCTCTTTTTGTGTGATTAGAAACCTTGAAATGAATGTGCACATAATTAGCACTGTAATTTGTATGCATTAGAAAAAATGAGGTCCATGGGCCTCAAAAATATCTCTAATAATATCTCCACACCGTCCTTAATCCTACCCTGCAGACAGCTGCCATCACATTCTGTAGGCGTTACATTATTTATTTCCCAGCAGACACCTATCACCCGTAGTGACTGCTCTGCAACCCCGTTGACATGCCTGCTGTCAACCCACTGCTGCAGCACATTCACCCAACATTAACATGTCTGGATCCCTGGATGGGGACCCAAACTGACACTTTCCTCTGTTTCACTCAGTGGCAGGAGCCTCCAAACATTGGCCTCCTTGCCTCCCGCCCAAAAGAGCAGATCTCTGAAAAGATTAGAAATGAATGCTGGGTACTGTGACTAAGGAAGGAATGATGCCCCAACCCCAGCTGTTACTTCTTTTATATTCAACAGTTAACGGGAGTAACGGAAGATAAAGCTGCTTTGTCGCCTTTATTTTCCTTTTAGCAGAGGGTAAAACAGGTTTTTTTTAGTTGTGTGTGTGTTCATGTATCTGTCTCTTGCATAAAACCTCGTGAACCACTGGACACAGATACACAGATCAAGGAGAAATGACATGAACTGTCAGGTGTTCTGTTACTTTGCTGCGTGGCCTCTCTGAGTGTTGCCTGTTTCTCATGTATTAAATTAAATGAATTTTTTTGACCCAGTATCAGTTTGTTTTCTTTGTCCTCTTAGTAATCCAAGACAACATGGGGCATGTGTGTGAATAGGTGGGGGTAGGGGGTCATCACATATATGTACCAGTCAGCGTTACCTCACTTATAGACTGTTGGAAGCTTTTGTCATGCTTCCACCCTCACCAGTCAATCTGCCAGAACAGAGGAACATTTGACTAAAACTGATCTACTTTCACCCAACACACACACACACACACATACACACACATACACACACATACAAAGAGAGAGAGAGAGAGAGAGAGAGATGTGTCCTTCCCTGTTGCCCTCTCAATTCCAGCCTTGTCACATCCACTCCACCCACTGCAGCTTGTATTGTTTGTGCTTGCAGTTAGGGACCACGCTAAGGGGCGTGCTGGTGTTCAGTCCTTCCATAGTGCACTGCTCGGAGAGCCAGTAAAGGAGAAGAGCGGCGTCATTAATCTAACTTCATGGCTGCAAACTCATGTTTTTCTCCTTTTATTAGTTGTTCTCCCTCTGTCGCAGTAAATCAGATCTCAGCTCGCCGTAATAAAACCAATGAGATGGTCGCCAGGAATGCTTTAGCTGATTTTTATGTAGCTTGGGTTAAAAGATTTTTTTTATCCACTCTGAGGCTTGCGTCCTTGTGCTGAAGGTGCTCTGGTTTGTTGTTTTGCAGAAATTAAATAATAAACGTAATATGTTTTGCATGACTATTTCCCCGTCGGCTTTCATCAAAGTTTAACATCTCTGCGCTAGCTTGTAATTACAAGCCTGAAGCTGTTGCAGGTGCGGGGTCAGCTTTTAGGATTTTGATGGCCATGATTTGCAGTCGCTCAGGCTGCTCTCGCTGTTAGTGGACTCGAGGATTAAGAGTTCTCCTCATAAATGTCAAACAGTGTGCCGTTTCCCCTCTAACTTCAGCCCAGACGCTTATTATGCTGATTTATTACTATTGATTTCAATTTTCAAAGCTTTATTTGCTGGAAGCGGCGCCATTAAAACTGCAGCCATGCAGGATATGAATCGAGATCCCAGGGATTACAAACACCTTTCATTTGTGTCTGGCAAGCGATGACTTCTGAGTGAGCAACGATGTGTGAAAGCAAATGAACGGAGAGGTTATAGCGGTCTTTAGTCGGCCTGTTTGTATCCTGCAGCAAGACCATTGGCTGCTTCCGTGTCTCCATGCAGCCAATCAGATTGAAGCGTGGGAATTTTGAAAATTGCCGCCTTGTGTGTGGTTCGTTAAGCCGTTAGTCCATTATTTTGGTCTGAAAAGGGATTTGAAAAGGCCTCCTGTCAGCCAACGGTCACCCTTTCACTGGCACATATAAAAGTTAAAGCATTCTTTGTTGGTATCTGGCAGGCTGCTTTGTGTTTTGTCTTGAGATTAAGGGCATGTTCATTGTTATGTGAGGGGGCCCCAGTGACAGTTGGAAACAAGTATTAGTGTGCCCCCTAGAGCAAGACCTAAAACCCTTAACAGGTCGGTATATTTGGTGCTCAGACATGTTTAATTAAGAGTCTTTAGTCAAACCCAAAATCTGACTTAGATATGACCGATTTATTAACTTAATACACATGCCTGTGTCTGTGTGCATCTTAGTTTTTCTGTACCAAAGTAAAATATCTCACAAACCACTGGACTGATTTTAATGAAACTTTGAGAACGTCATCATTGGATGCACATCTACAAGCAGTTACTGTTTGAACTCATCTTGAGTTAAGATGGCACAGTTAACTGACCTTAAGAAACACAAAAAATACCATAAACCAGCTGAGCTAAAATTGTATGTAATAGTAGCTAAGCATGACCCTCACATTGTATAATATTTGTTTTCTTACATGTTGGAATTACATGTTGGTGTTAACCCTGTTTGTTAGCAAAATATCTAATGAACCACTGATTAGATTTAATGAAAATCAGAATGTAATCACTGGAGTCACTCAGTTTCAGATTGCAACCTTTCAGTTTTACACATATAGTTTAAATGTATTGTGGTTGAGCAGCATCTTTGGTTTAATCTTTGTCATTACTGTTTATAGTCAACGTTGTTTGTCAGCAAAATATCTCATGAACTACCCGATGGATACTTATGAAACTTTTAAGCATCTGTTCTTAAGCAGATCAGAAGTTATGGGTCGGTCAAAAGAAAATTTACGTATAGATGGATGGATGAACCATACCATAATATGTTCCACCTTTGACGGGCGTGTAAAAAAGACTAGCTAAACGTAGCAAACGTATTAGCTAAAAGGCTATCAAAAATTTAAACAGAACTGAATGATGGATAAAGTTAAAAGAAGCAAAAGTAGCTAAAACCTAGAATTAACAACACTGTTACTAAAAGTACAAATGTAGCATAAAAAGACAAAAACAGAGACAATTTTGACATCTCAATGTATTTTTATGAGAAAAATGTTTAAAAAAATAGTTTGAATAATAAAAATGTTATAAAAACAAAAACCAATAGTTCCCATGTCCTGAATCAGCGGTAAACAGCTAAAATAACAAAATATGCAGAAGTTAGACTACAAAGATGTAAAAGTACTAAAGTTGCTACACAGACACGTTTTATTGCTGCTCTTGCTGTTGGAGCTTCAAAGCACAGGAAGCTGTTTAATGTTCGAGAGTTTGGACTGATTGTTTCACCGGATCAGTTTTCTTTGTTGCAGCACTCAGTCACGTTCAGGCTCTCCAAAGACGTGCTCAGTCGTCACAACTTAAAGGACCCTTTTCTAAAATGCAGACACATGTTGGACCGTCTGAGAAGCTCAAAATATGAAGTCAGAAATGTGAAAAGCTGCAGAGTAGATGTATACATGTGGAGGATGAGTGGTCTAGATGCTTTAGATGGCTGTGGGAGCTCAGTGGTCAGTGGTCCAGTCGTGTTATCCCGATGTTGTGTGTTAAGTCCATGTTGGGTCAGGAAGGGCAACTTGTGTAAAACATTTGCCAAATATTTCATGTGGTGGTGACTCCAGAAGAAAGGCACAGCTGAAAGAAACTTATACAGTATTCTCTTAATTATCATGGGGTTACATTCCAGACATCGCCATGGTAGGTGATAAAAACTGTGAACTCTATATTTATTTTAGTATTTATATACATTAAAGCTTTATAAACACGTCCCACACTCTTGCAATGTTCTAAACTCTTAAACCTACTAATTTTAACAACATATGTATATGTACTGTACAGTACTGCAAAATTTTACTCACCAGCTCTGCAGACAAGCTCAGTTCCAGTTCAGCAGACCTACCTGCAGTGACAAAGCCCACCACCCTATCCAGGTTGATGTGCATGTGGGTAATTGAACTTCAGGGAGCTTCAGGTTTATTTGTGACTTTCCAGCCAGTTATGTGAATTTAATAGATAGCATAGATTTGCATTGCAAAACTTTCCCTCCATTTTGGCAGAAAGCAGCATCTGGAAGCACTGTTGGCTTCTGGGTACTGGAGTTCTTTTGACTGGTTTTACAGTGTAGGTTTATTGAAAGAAAACTACAAATTGGTGGCGCCTGTCCGAAGTTTTTTCTTTAACCTTTTATCTCGTACCATCCTAATCACATGAGTAATATTAAAGTTGACAATCGCTGAAAAAGCACGAAAGAGCGATTCTGCGAAGGTCGGACCGCAAAGTAGCGAGGGAATATACCTCCAGGACGTTCTGCCAGAGGTGAGACCAAGTCATTGTTTCGCAAGTCTCAAGTCTTTATCCTCAAGTCAGAGTCAAGTCTCAAGTCTTTATCCTCAAGTCAGAGTCAAGTCTCAAGTAAAGACAGGCAAGTGTCAAGTCCAGTCCCAAGTCATTGGTGTAAAAGTCCAAGTCAAGTCACAAGTCGCTGAACATTTTTTCGAGTCATCTAAGGTCATAATATTAATGAGTTGAGTCTGACTTGAGTCCAAGTCATGTGACTTGAGTCCACTGCGCTCTGCATCTTCAGGTTGAAGAGGAGCAGCGAGACTGCAGCCGATCAATGGATCCTCTGACCTAAAGAAGTGCAGCAGAAGAGTTCCCTACATCCTCCCCCGTTCTTCCAATCCGGCATCAGAACCTCACCTCTCCTCACTGGGCAGCAAACAGGAGCGCTAAAGTGTCAGTTTTAGTTGTGAGCTTTATTATTTGGTGTGGAATTAGCTGACGGTCATTCACAGCTCATACTCTGAGCTTCAACACATTTCACAAGATCTCAGTAACAACTTGAAAACATCATTTATCTAACAATTGTTAAACCGACAGGGTTATACTGCAGCTCAGCCCCATCATTTGAACATGCTTGTGTCAGAGTCAGAGTCAGAGTCAGAGTTTCTTTATTGTCATTCGCACCTCATGTGGTACATGTGGTGGAGCGAAATTATGTACACAGGGTCCCAGTTACATCCAACAATAAAATGTATAAGAAAAACAGTAATAACATCTAAGATATGAACTAAGAAAAACATCAACTAAATATACACTAAGCACTCATAACATAAAACATTGAACATCACCACAAACATGAACATGAGTCTGTGAGCAGTGTGAACCCTGGATGGCAGCAGAATCCTATGATTAGAAGCAGGGGGTGGGGTGGGGTGGAGTGGGGGGGTACAGTAAGGTCAGGAGCAGGAAGCCAGGAAGCTTGAAGGTGATCTGGACCAGATGGTGTCCTCTCTCCTCCAGATGTACCTCCCCTGCTCGTGTCTGCTGCTGGCACACTGCGAGCAGATAGGGTCTTATCACAGCAGCTCTGATGATGAGCAGGGTTTTCAGGTTAGTGCGATCCACCGCAGGCTTTAATCCAGTCTGGTAGAACCCCCTGACATGCAGTACACCAGCTAATGGAAATCTGATTTATGTCGTGAAGCCTCCAACTGCGCCCCCGATTCTCACCTGTAATATCAGCGAAGGGCAAGTGGAACCGAGGAAGTGTCTTATCTTTGGATAGGATTGTCTCAGGGACAGAGAGCCCTCAATGTTTTTGCTAATTACCTTGGACTAGATCCTGACCAGGTTTTATCGACTCACCTCTTCACCTTCTGTTTGCAACTCGAGTACATGTTCTCAGAATGTGCTGCGCTCTTACAGGATGTTTAAATCAATGGTTTTCTGAGAGACTGCAAGTTTCAGACTCTGACGGAGGCCGTTGTGTTGCCGCCATCAGAGCTGTGGTAATGTTCAGCTGTGAGACTCTCTTTGTAGGACTCATCGGGAGAGTGAAAACGTGACTGTCTGACGTAAACCCAGACACTTTGAGAGGGCCATTAGTCTCTGTGAAGGACCACAACTATAACTCCTTCAAGAAAAATGAAAAGCAAAAACATTTTTGGGGAAATATAAGCTAGAAAATATCAACCGAACCAAATGTCATCTTTTGAGATTCTGTAGCAATTTGAATCAAAACATTCATCTTAAAATTTTCTGACCCACCCAGTTACAAACAATGAAACAAAAACTGGGGGGGGGGGGGGACTTTAATCAGCCTGCAGTTTGTTTATGCAGACTGAATGCAATTCATTAGTCTCACATAAAACAAATTAATTAAATTTACTATTAATTTGATTATTTAAAATGTCTGGCTCTGCCTGTTTATCTCCGTAGTTATTGTTCTTAGTTTCCCCTTCCTCTCCTTAGATGTTTCAGGGGCAGCTGTGGCTGAGTGGTTAGAGCAGTCGTCGTCCAATGGCAGAGTTGGGGGTTTTATTCCACCAGCAGTGACATGCTGAAGTGTCTCTGTGCAAGACACTGAACCCCTCATTGCCTCTCATGTGTGTCCCATCAGTGTATGAATGTGATAAAGCTCTGATTAGTCTCTTTAGAATGATTTGTTCAATTAGCTTTGTAGAGGTGTATGAGAGTCTGTATGAATGTGTGTGGAGGTAAATGAGCCATTTTGAATTGTGATTAAATAGAAAGGGGGCAGCACGGTGGCGCAACTGGTAGAGCTGCTGCCTCTCAGCAAGCAGGTCCTTGGTTCAAACCCCGGTCCAGGGGCCTTTCTGGGTGGAGTTTGCATGTTCTCTCCGTGCATGCGTGGGTTTTCTCCGGGTGCTCCGGTTTCCTCCCACAGACCAAAAACATGCATGTTAGGCTGATTGGTAACTCTAAATTGTCCCTAGGTGTGAGTGAGAGAGTGAATGATTGTTTGTCTCGTTTGTCTCTATGTGTCCCTGTGATGGACTTGCGACCCGTCCAGGGTGTACCCCGCCCCTCGCACAATGACTGCTGGACATGGGCACCAGCGACCCCCGTGACCCAAAATGGAATAAACGGGTAAAGATAATGGATGGATGGATGGATTAAATAGAAAGGCACTATATGAGTACAGTCCATTTACCAATTATATAATAATATTTCCATCCATCCATTACTGTATCTTTACCCACTTCTTCCTTTTCCGGTCACGGGGGTCACTGGTGCCCATGTCCAGCCATCACTGTGCGAGATGTGGGGGACACCCTGGACAGGTCTCCAGTCCGTCACAGGGACACATAGAGACAAACGAGGCAACCATTCACTCTCTCATTCTCACCTAGGGACAATTTAGAGTTACCAATCAGTCTAACATGCATGTTTTTGGTCTGTGGGAGGAAACCGGAGTACCCGGAGAAAACCCACACATGCACGGAGAGAACATGCAAACTCCACCCAGAAAGGACGCCTGGTTGAGCTTCGAGCCGGCAACCTTCTCGCTGAGAGGCGGCAACTCTATCAACTGCACCCATAATAATGTCTGTTAGAAGAATATTGTAGTAAGAAGGTGAACTGCATTTCCTGCAACAATCAAGCTGAACTGTGGATGCTAGCTAAAATTTGAGTTGTTAAGGTTTGATCAGGCAATAGTTGACAGGCTGTTGAAAACTGCTGACGAAGTTGAAAGTTAAACATTAGCTCAAAACTGAACATTTGTTGAAATTTTTGAAAAGGAAACAGAAAAAAAAAATCAACATATGACTTATAGAAATTCTTGTTTTGGCCAAGGTGGCCCTTTTGCTTCAAGTCTGGTTCATGAGGTAATTTGTACAGACAAAAACACAGACAGCTCGATGAGTCCAATTTTATGTTCATGTTTATTTTTTCTGAAGTTTAATTCAGTTTTTCCTTTGTTCTTAGTATTTTTCTCTCCTCCTTGTGTTTACTAGTCAGCCATCAGTCTTTTTCTCTTCAGTGCTGCCCCACCCACTCACACATCCACCTTGTTTTATTAAACTCACCTGTTTCTCATCTTCTCATTCACTCCTCATTGAATCATTGCTCATGTCTGATTCTCCTTGTACGTCCTCAAATCTCCTTGTCCCTATGGCAGATACTCATTTTTGTTTTTGTTAGTTCTTGCTGCCATAACAACCTTTGTTTTTTGTTAAAAATTAAGTATTTTTTATTATTGTTGTTTTTTTTTTGCTTGTTTTTTTTATGTTAAGCTCATCATATCAGTCTGCAGTTTCTGGGTCCAACCTCATACAACCATGACAAAACCTGAAAATGACCCCCCCCCCCCCCCCCCCCCCACACACACACACCCACACACACACACACGAGCAAAAAGTTTAGTTGGCCAAGTTGAGCATCTCCCACAGCTGCCCTGCGTGATGTCACACCTGAACATTTTATTACCATAGAAACGCAGCATGAGAGGAGAGAGACAGAAATATTCACCATACATAAACCGTTATTTTAGAAAAAGGTGCAGGCCATCAAAAAACTGAACCATTGGTTGATAGTTAAATGTCTTATAATTTGTTTAAAATTTGAATTGTGTTTCCAGGCAGAAATATGCTGAAGTAGTTAGATTTCAAAGAGAAGTCAAAACTTGGAAGGATTTCACAGATTCCCAACGTATGCCAATAAAAATAAAACCTGCATAAAAAGCTTAATAATTTAAATACCGTAGTATAAAAGATGTCAATGGGCAACACGGTGGCGCAGATGGTAGAGCTGCTGCCTCTCAGCGTGTCCAGGGTGCTCCCGCCTCTTGCACAGTGATGTCTGGACATGGGGACTAGCGACCCCCGTGACCCAAAAAGGAAGAAGCGTGTAAAAGATAATGGATGAAGTTGGATAACTTGAAAAATAAGCTAAGTGTCCACTCCTTCATTTGAGGAAACTATGCTTTATACGCTTTATAGTTTTTACAAAGTAGTTTCCTAAGATGATTGGGGTGGCTACAGTTGAATCTTTGAGGCTAAGACCACAATTTAGCCAATCTCTGGTTCTGCCATTGTGCCTGATCATGGATATAATTGCTCCCTCCACTCACCAGAATTCGTCACTCTGTGCTGCCTTGGATCCCTCAAAATAGACCTCTATTCTTAGGCACAGAGTAACTCCTATCCATTTGAATATCTCACACCAAAAACATCAAGGTTCACTTGCATTCCCTGTGTAAATCCAGTCCAGAAAACCAATCATCTTGAAAAGTACAAACATTCACTGTTCAAATCCCTGTGATGGGATGTACCGCTTGTTTGGTGTTTCCTCAGACTGATGAAGCCTTCTGAATGGAGGGTGAAACGTCTCAGCACAAAAACTGAAACTGTCCACATGACCTGACTGAACATAGTTGGATTTTATACCTGGATAATTGAGCATGAACTTTGATGTTTTGAACCAGTTTGACATAACTGTCGATGAGGGAGAGGGCTGGCACCGGAGGAGAGGAAGTGCCCCAGAGGCCATCTTGGCACCTTAGCCATCAACAACTGTTTAGTTTTTTTTCCACTTTGGAATAGGCTGTTGGTGGAGAATCAGTTTTGCGTTGTGCGTTTCCTTAGACTGATGAAGCCTTTCAGATGGAGGGCGACACGTCTCATCACCAAAAAAATAAACTGTCCAGATGACCTGACTGAACATTGTTGGATTTTTAACTTGGATTATTGAGCATGGACTTTGATGTACCGCTTGTTCACTGGTAGATTTTGGATCCTGTCTTTCCCTGGTACCTGTTGTTGTCTGGTGATGAGATGGAATAAACCTCCAGAACTTACAAATGTTGAGTCGCGCCATGTTTTCAGTAAAGGCTCCAACTAGGATGGACTGATACTAGATTGATGGCAAATAAAACTTGTTTCAATGACTTCCTAACTGCCCATCCTTTAGATTTAGTTTGTGACAAAAACCTGGCAGTGTTGTTGTTTCAAGCACTTTTCTGAACTTTTACACACAGACTTATTTTAAAACACAGAGGACTATTGGATGTAGTAGAATAGCAGTGACTGCTTTTAAGAACTAAAGGTGGTTTTTTTTTAGCACAAGACAGGTATTTTGATGCTTTTGTTGAGAAAGTACTTGCTGGGTTATTTCATGATTATAGCCTCAGCATGAGACAGGCTTATTCTACTTTAATGAACGTATGTATTCCTGATACACTGCCACTGTTGCCACCATGCTCCACCCAGAATCCTGTAAGCAAGGTGATAAACTTCCACCTTATAACAGAAGTTTTGTGCATGTTCCAAAGCCTCCACTACCTATACCACTTTAATACACATGCTGAGATACTATGTTTTTAATACTCCCCCTGCGACTTTGAGCAGAACCTGGAAAGACCAGCCACATACTGGATTATTTAAAACTGTTATTTTTTCCGGGTTTGTGAACGCGTCACAGACCGGAGAGACCAGCGTTGTAAACTGTAACCTTTTCCTGCCTTGATTTTAATTCAATTGGTAAAACTTAATTGACGTTTCCTTGATTTATTGATAATGAGAGTTGCCACTTCCGAGGGAGATTCAAGCCGTGGGGAGAGACGTGGGCTGGAGGGGGTTTCCGGGTCCGGTGACCCGCAGCCAGAGATTGACTTTTTGACCATCTTGGCTTATTCAGCTTCAGCAGGTAGCGGCTCTCACTGAGAGAACTCTGAAAATCCACTGTACACCACCTGTTGAGCCCCAATTACCCATCAGACAGGGTGCTTAGCTTGTAAAAACAGATGAAGCAGACGTTTAACTTGTGTGTTCCTCCTGCAGTCAGTGAGGGTTGCTGTCATGTTCACTTCAGTGGGTTTTAATAGGAAGATGCATCCCAGTGAAATATGCAAGATGATAATTTTATTTGCCTTTTGGTAGTTTTGAAGGTTTGACTAAAAAGAACAATAGCACACTGTAACAATTCACAACTGTCTAAATAAAGGTTGAATGAATTGTATGATGCAGACTTTTGGCACATTTCACTCAGTTTGTTCTGATCATCAGTGCTTGTTGGAGGCATCCTTTTAGCAACACTGTAACAACTTCATTACTGGCAGTCTCCAGCTTCTGAAGTCTTGTCTGGGGATTTCATTAGCTCGATTTGTATTGTTCGCAGGACATTTAGGCTCTGTCAGTGTCGCATTAATGGCAGCTGCTGTCGGCTTGTGCATTTCCCATTTGGATGTGTGAACTCTGTCAATCTGTAAATGACAAAATCTGGATTGCCCCTTGGCTCCAGTTAACAAACCCTGGCTCCCATGTTCTCTCCAGCTGAAAGAAGTTCTATAGTCAAGTAAAAAGAAGAGCAAACGACTATTCCCTTACACCACCTGCCTCTCTGTCCTCTTCCTTCAATCAGTCACAATGGCTGCACTTTACATCGAAGCAATATCATCTGAGGTCATTGAGGGCCCGAGTTGCAATATTTGATAGAAAAATAAGAAATAGAAGAGAGCAAATGTCAAATTTAGAACCCAGATTGAAAACCTGGTGGAAAAAAATACAAAAAAAATTGCATCTAGATGCCCTGAAGAGGAACCGAGGGTCGCCGTTGTTGGTCCTACAATTCCGACCAACATCATCTAAGAGCAAACTGCTAACCACTGCTCATAGAGAGATAGAAGCAGTGAGATGTAGAAAATGTAGATAAAATGTGATTAAAATGCACCAGAGTTTGCTTGGCCTTTTCAAAGGAAAGATGGTGTTGTCATTGTGTGGTATGGGCTTGCGGTGTTTTACAAAGTATTATTGATGGCAGCAAGGAGATTCAAACAAAAAATGACGGGCACATAAAGATAAAAGCCCTCTGTATCACTGCTTCCATTTTTTTTTTCTTTGCTCCACCTCTACTTCCAGCTTCTTTTTTCTCTGTATATGTGTGATAAAAGCAGGCAGACCTATGATTCAGTCTCCCACCCCACACTCTGATATGAGTTTAGGGGGCCAGACCATTCACTAATCTCTTAATACATTCTCCCGCAACCTTGGCAGGGTCATGGGAAAAGTAGATGAACGTTATCAGCTTTTATGGATTTATAAAGAATTTCTCTGCAGCCAGTGTGTTTTTACACCAGTCTCTGTGTGTTTTTTTTAACAGTATGTGCTTGTGTGTCTCCTCAACGGTGATGAGTAAGGTTATCAGAGATGGTGAGATCTTTGTGGGTTTGATTGTTTTCTAATTACAGTATCATTCAGGGTAACCTCAAACTGGAACCTGTTTTGACAAACTTATCTTCAAACATTCAAGATTTCTATCTCTTTGCTGTTACACTTTAAATGGTAAATGGACTGTACTTATATAATGCCTATACTCAAAGCACTTTACACTACAACCTGTGTCCTCATTTACCCGTTCATACAGCACTCTACTAGATCTCTACAAAGCTAATTGAACAAATCATTCTAAAGAGACTAATCAGAGCTTTATCACATTCATACAGTGATGGGACACACATCAGAGACAATGGAAGGTTCACTGGCTTGCCCAGGGACTCTTCAGCATGTGAGTGTTGGTGGATTTGAACTCCCAACTCTTGCATTGGAGGACGACTGTTATAATCACTCAACCACAGCTGCCCGCATGCTTTAGCTAGTTTAAAATAGGATATTGTGCTGTTGTAGCTAAACTACCTAAATGGAAAGTGCATTGCACTTAAATGATGCCTTTCTAACCAATCAGGCTATTCAATATTTAGCTACCCTAGCCTACACATTCTGTGCCCTCGTTTACCCATCCACACACATTCATCCATAACTCCACATGCGTTTCTATAAATAACAATTATTATTATTATTATTTTATTGAGGTTTTCCCCTTATTTTAGAGATTGCTACAGTGAGCTAACTTGCGCGATGCATCCATCCATCCATTATCTTCTGCTTGTTCCAAAGTCGGGTCTCAGGGGCAGCATCTTGAGCAGGAAGGTGCAGACACCGCTTTCCACAGCCACCTCTTCCAGCTCTTCTGAGAGGACTCCAAGGTGTTCCTAAGCCTATTGAGAGACATAGTCTCTCCAGCGTGTCCTGGGTCTTCCCCGGGGTCTCCTTCAGTCAGACATGCCCAAAGCACCTTCCTAGGAAGGCACCCATCCTTACCAGATGCCCAAACCACATCAACTGGCTCCTCTCGATTTGGAGGAGCAGCGGTTCTACTCTGAGGCTCTCCCGGATAACTGAACTGCTCACCCTATCTCTAAGGAAGAATCCAGCTACCCTGCGGAGGACACTCATTTCAACCTCCTGCATCCATGATCTTGTTCTCTTGGTCATTACCCAGAGTTCATGACCATAGGTGAGGGTAGGAACATATACTGACTCGTAAACCGAAAGCTTTGCCTCATAGCTCAGCTCCTTTTCACCACAATGGACTGGCAGAGTCCACAATACTGAAGACATTGCACCAGTCCATCTGTCAATATCACATTCTATTCTTTCCTCATTCATGAACAAAACCTAGAGATACTTGAACTCCTCCACTTAAGGAAGAACTTCACCCTCGACCCTAACTCACATGATAACTTGGTCATTGCTTTTTATAATAATGATGCCCTTCCTGATGCACCCACCAACCACCAAGCTACCACAGCCCATGTGTGGAGCAGAGGGCTGCCATCTAGGGCACCTGAGGAAGCAGGGCCTTGCTCAAGGGCCCAGAGTAGGGCAAATGGATTGTGGGTGCTTAATGTTTCCCACCCAAATTTTTGATGCTATGGACTTGAAGACATTTCTTTCTAGAAATGTCTACAACATTTCTACTTATATCCTCCAAACAAATCACTCCTTAGAGACTAATCAGTGCTTTAAATCACATCCATACATTGATGGGACACACATCAACTGTGAGGGGTTCAGTGTCTTGCTCAGGAACACTTCGACATGTGATTGCATACTGGTGGACTCAAACCTCTGACTCTCTCATTCGAGAAAAACTTATTTATCACTGAGCCAAAGCCACCCCGAATCAATAATCAATACATGCATTACATAAACATTGATATCATATCAGTCTGTTCATGTTAAAGTAAGTTTCAATTTGGTTTTGTTGAGGTAATACAATTAATATTGAAATGAAAATAATTTCCATAACTCTCTTTCTTTTAAGATCATAGAATTAAAAACATAATTATTTAGTTGATTTGGCCAAGATGTGATGAAAAAAAGGTGATCGAACTGAAAAACATTTTTAATGAAAAAAATGCTAAAAAAAATACAAAAAAGTTGAACACACACACATCTAGATTTTCAGCTAACAGAACGCTAGTGGGCTGTTCATACATACGTGGTGCCTAATAACATCTGGAGACTTATTGTCACAGTTCAGGTTTTTGGCTTCAGAATAAATCCAGACAACACGAGTGTAAAAAACAAAGGAAATTTTGCAGCTGCTGGAGAGAGTCAGGATTCAGCTGTGGTGACAGGTCCTCACAGGCAGGAGGGAGAGAGCCACCTGTCAGAGCTTTTCAAGCAGATGAGGTGGGGGCCACCTGTTAGAGCTGGGCAGGATGATGTCACCGTTACTGGGTGAAGCACCGCAGTAGATCAGAGCTGCAACAAAAGTGGTCCATGGGGCAATTCAATAGCGAGGTCCAAGAAACGAAGTGGGGGTCATGCACAGTTAGTCAGAGGTCCAGAAAACAAGTCCAAAGGGCAATCCGTAAATCCAAAATCTGTGAAGCAGAAAACGTAGTCGTACCAAGGTCAGATGAGCAGATTAGAATCAGACGAGCGGCAGGCAGAGCGATAAATCCAAGAGGCAGGCGTGAGGTCGAAATTCGAATAACAAGGCGTGATCGTCAGTCATGAACGTGAAAACAAGATGGCTAGACATAAGAGACCATGAAAGGTATGATAATCTGGCCGGGAATGATAGTGAGTGTGGATCTTAAATAGGAGCATGCATCAGGATATCTTAAATAGGGCAGGTAACAGGTGTCGGGCATGAGAGCTGATTAGTCTGAACGTGTAGAGTGGGTGTGGTTGAATGACATGAGCAGAAAACATTACATGAAGGGCTGTGAGCGAGGAGGGGACAGAGGATGTGATCATGACACTTATTTTATAATTACAATTATGTGTGGGCATTTCAAGACTGCAAATTATAACCCATTTGGCTTTTCATACATCCGTTTTGCACTCCTCACTTCTGCTGATCAGAAGTTATCAGATTTTTTTTCTCAGTGGTCCAAATTTGATTTCCAGAAAAAGTCAAAGGTCAGTAAACAACAAGCACTAAGAAAATCCTTATACTGAAATGTACAAATTATAACCTAAAGAAATGGCTGTTTGCTATAATTGTTTGCTTGAAACTTAATCTGATCTAACTCTTGACAGTACTGTGGTTATACAGTATAATACATTTTTACTTAAACGTAATTGACTTGACTGATTTTAATGCGGGCAGCACGGTGGCGCAACTGGTAGAGCTGCTGCCTCTCAGCGAGCAGGTCCTTGGTTCAAA
>NC_056516.1:12348545-12363133 GCF_014905685.2 Nematolebias whitei | reverse complement strand
CAATTATTTTAAAGATTCCACGAGATTCCGTGTTTTGCCATGAATTCACCAATGAACATCCAATTCCACAATTCCATCCACATTTTCCACATCACCTTAGACATAGGTGAAGATCCTCTGATATCTGCTGTCTGTGGAATGTGTGGAGTTAATATAACGTGGCATGGTCTTTATTTTTCATTAGTACTAAACTTTTATGAGCCCAAGTCTTTACTGTTAGCTGGAAACCAAGAGTTTTTTTGGAAAAAATGTGTAGAATTATTATTTTTTTTCTTTTCATTTTACCACCAGGGTCCTTTATGGTGGTGAATTCCTCGCAGCATATGGTGGCCCAGCGAGCACAGCTGCACCTGCTTCCCCTCAGTGAGAACGACACCCACTGCATCCAGTTCAGCTATTTCCTGTACAGCCGTGACGGCCACAGTCCCGGGGCCCTCCAGGTTTACATTCGGGTTAACGGGGGCCCTAAAGGCAGTGCTGTGTGGAACATCTCTGGCTCCCAGGGGCACCAGTGGCACCAGGTGGAACTCGCAGTCAGCACTTTCTGGCCAAGTGAATACCAGGTTAGTTAAGGTTTATTTCAGGTGGTACTTGTAATGAAATGCTTCAAAACCACTGGAGTACCAATTTATTGTTGAAGTCGCAAGTACGTCTACATATTTCGGTGTCAATACACTATTATTTCTGAGCCAAAAATGGTCTAACTCCACATTTCAGTTCAACATAACTCAATTCCTGCATCAGTTCTGTCCATTTATATCGTGTCTCACAGCAAATTTCCAGATCTTTAAAATAATGAATGTGATTCAGTCTTTATACTATCATCTTATTTTCTAGTACAACACCCAATATATCCCTCCTTTTTCTGCCAGTATATTTATGTAGCACTCTGCCAGGAAAACCTGCTGGTAATTATGATTTTCTCAACTGAATCCAAGCAAACAGCTCGGATTCCAAATCACAGCGACCACACATTGTCCAGAGACAAAAATGCATCAGTGTGATTGTGAGTGTAAAATATTCCACTATTTTTTTGTTACCATTTTTTTTACAGATATTTAAGTATATGTTTGGAAAACTGTTTAAGTGAAAACCATTTGTTTTGTAATTTATATACAGTATACGCTACCTTACAAACAAACAAACAAATAATTAAATAAATAAATAATACATAAAAAATTAAACTAAATAATAATAATAAGTAAATAAATAGTCCTTCTTGAACTGTCACCTTATTGTGGTGGAGGAGTTTGTGCACCTGAATGATCCTAGGAGCTATGTTGTCTGGGGCAATTGTAATTTCCCCTGGTAGGGTCACCCAAGGCAGAATGGTTCTAGGTGATAGGCCAGACAAAGACCAATTCAGAAGATTTTATTGACAAAAGAAAACAAGGAACTCTGTGTCCCTTGTCCAGACATGGGTTACCGGGGAACTCAGACACTCGGATGAAAGAGAGGAGCTGAGCTGTCAACTGATCACCACCTGGTAGTGAGGTAGATCAGATGGCGGGGGAAGATGCCAGATAGACCTGGTAGACCCAAACGTGTGGTGAGGGTTTGCTGGGAACATCTGACAGAAGAACCTGTCAGAGGGATCTCCAATTCACACCTCCAGGAGAGCTTTAACTGCATCACAGCTGAGAGAGGGGACATTGAGTCTGAGTGGGCCATGTTCCATGCCTCAAATGTTGAAGTGCCTGCCTTGAGCTGTGGTTGCAAGGTTGTTGGTGCTTCTCACGATGGCCATCCTCATCCTCGGTGGTGGATACTTCAGGTTAGGGAGGCTGTCAAGCTGAAGGAGTCCTATAGGTTCTTGTTGGCTGGTGGAACTCAGGAGGCAGCTGAGGAGTACCAAAGGGCCAAGCGGTCCACAGCCTTGACTGTTGCTGAGGCAAAAGCTCATATGTGGGAGGAGTTAGGTGACTCCTTGAATGAAGACTCTCGGTCAGCTTCAAGGAAATTCTGGCAAACCATCTGGCTGCTGAGAAGGGGAAAGCAGCTCTTTACTAACACTGTGTTCAGTGAAGGTGGGGTACTGTTGATCTCAACTAGTGATGTCTTTAGGAGGTGGAAGGAATGCATCTCGGGCCTTCTTAATCCCACTGGCACATCTTCCATGGAGGAATTGGGGTCAGGTGACTTCGGGGTTGGTCTATCATAACCGTGGCTGAGGTCGCCAAGGTATTGAAAACTTTCCACAGTGGCAGGTTTCCGGGGCTGGATGAGATTCACCAATTTCCTTAAGGCTCTGGATGTTGTGGGACTGTCTTGGTTGACACACCTTTGCAACATTGCATGGACATCAGGAGCAGTGCCATTGGATTGGCAGACTGAGGTGGTGGTTCCCCTCTTCAAATATGGGACCGGAGGGGGTGCTCCAATTATAGGGGCATCAATCTCCTTAATCTCCCTGGTAAGGTCCATTCAGGGCTACCAAAGAAGTGAGTCCATTCATTGGTCAAACCTCAGGTCCAGGAGGAAGTATGCAGATTCCGTCCTGGCTATGGGACACTGGACCAGCTCTTTACCCTCACTAGGGTCCTCAAGGGGTCATGGGAGTTTGCCCATCCAGTCTACATGTGTTTTGTGGGCTTGGAGAAGGCATTCGACTGTGTTACTTGGGGTACACTGTCAGGGGTGCTCCGTGAGTATGGGGTTGGGGGTCCGTTGTTACGGGCTGTTCGGTCCCTATATAAATGATGCGAGAGTTTGGTTTGCATTGCCGGTAGTAAGTCAGTCCCCTTCAGGGTGAGAATTGGACTCTGCCACAGTTGCCCATTGTCACAGTTTCTGTTCATAACTTTTATGGACAGGATTTCTCAGTGCAGCCAGGGGGCAGAGGGAGTCTGATTCATTGACCTTAGGATTCCATCTCTGCTCTTTGCAAATGATGCAGTCCTGTTGGCGTCATTGTACCATGATCTTCAGCTCTCACTGAAACGGTTTGCAGCTGAGTGTGAAGCGGCTAGGATGAGAATCAGCTCCTCCAAATCTGGGGGCATAGTCTTTGATTGGAAAAGGGTGGATTGCTCTCTTCAGGTTGAGGGTGAGGTTCTGCTTCAAGTGGAGGAGTTCAAGTATCTTGGGGTTTTGTTCACGAGTGAGGGAAGAATAGAGTGTAATATTGACAGATGGATTGGTGCAATGTCTGCAGTATTGTGGACTCTGTACCAGTCCATTGTGGTGAAGAGGGAGCTAAGCTGTAATGCAAAGCTCTCTGTTTACCAGTCAGTCTACGTTCCTACCTTCACCTATGGTCACAAGCTCTGGATAGTGACCAAAAAAATGAGATCGTGGATACAAGCGGTTTAAATAAAATTTCTCCCCAGGGTAGCTGGACTCTCCCTTAGAGATATGGTGAGAAGTTCAGTTATCCGAGAGAGACTTGGAGTATATCTGCTGTTCCTCCACATCGAGAGGAACCAGTTGATATGGTTCAGGCATCTGGTATGGATGCCTCCTGGGCACCTCCCTAGGGAGGTGCTTTGGGCATGTCTGACTGGGAGAGAACCCCGGGTTTGACCCAGGACACGCTGGAGAGACCATGTCTCTCAGTTGGCCAGGGAACACCTTGGAATCTTTCCAGAAGACCTGGAAGAGGTGGCTGTGGATATAGATGTCTAGGCTTCCCTGCTCAACCTGTTGCCCCCATGAACTGACTTTGAAACACAGCAGAAGATAATAGATGGATGGATGGATGGATGGATGGATGGATGGATGGAATAAATATATAAATAAATAAATACACAGGAGTGAATGGGTCCCATTTGGTCCACATACCGATCTGTGATGCCTATCTGTGATGATTTGTACTTGGGGCTATTTGTAATGGGACAGCTGTGGCTGTGTGGTTAGAGCAGCCTTCCTCCAATTGATTAGTTAGAGGTTTCATTCCACCAGCAATCACATGTTCAAGTGTCCCTGGGCAAGACAGTGAAACCCTCATTGCCTTCAATGTGTGTCCCATCAGTGTATGCATGTGATATAGCACTGATTAGTCTTTGTACAGAAATAATAGAGTGATGTATGGATGTGTGAATGAGGGCACAGGTTTTGTTGTAAAGACCTTTGAATATCTTGATAAGACAGAAAAGCGCTTTGTAAATACAATACATTTACCATTTTACTTGTATTTTGATATCTGTGGACCTGCTTTGTTTTGAACAGCCCCTGGAGGGCCTAGTTTGTGGCATCACAAGTGGAGCAGTAGTGTTACTAGGAAGATGCTAGAACATCCAAAAGTCAAAGCAGTGAGTGAAGGTCAGCAGACCCATAAGATACCACAGACAGCATTACTAACACTTGGTGTAGCGGTGACAGGGGTCAAATTGTTGGTTTGAATGAAAGTGGTGGTCAGTCAATTTCTCAGTATGTGGGTCACCCAGTTGTCACAGTGGACAAATGTTGAAACAATAAATGGAGTACCCACACACATTGTGAAGTGTTCAGGTTGTCCAAAACAGACCAAACTAATTGAGGATCCATGTATTCCTTGTACTGTACACCAAGCTTTGTAGGACCTTGTGACATTATGGACTCACATCTGGCCACGAGCACTGGACTCTTTCCATCTGCCTCATCCTACAACATGTCTTCATGACCTGAATTATAAGGACCATGGGTTAAATTCAGTTCAGTTTATTTATACAGCACCAATTCAGAACAGTCATCTCAGGGTACTGTATAACAAAAAAAAAGGTCCTTTCATGTCAGATTAAAATCCAGTCTACAGTTTTTTATTGAAATGCCATTTGAAAAAGTTCTGTCCAAATAAGCAAATAGATTGCATCAAATCTTTTCTTATGGACAGTTTAGCCTTAAATTCCTGGACCACCACAACTTACTTTTTTATGTGGAGGAGGAGCAGCAGCTCTGCTCTAAACTCCCCATCGAATGACAGAACTCTTCATCTTATCTATAAGGCTGAGTCCAGCCACCCAATGAGTCAAGTTCATTTTAGCCACTTGCACCTGGGATCGTTTTCTACAAATCATGATCCATACCTCATGGCAATAGGTAAGGGTTAGAACATCGATAGACCAGTAAATCGAGCGTTGGTTTTCAACTCAACTCTTTCTTTACCACACCAGCCCAAAAATCCCAATCAAAACCCTCATTATTGCAAACAAGGTTCAATGCTCCACTCCACCTTACCATTACCTACAAACAAGTCAACTTGGATTCCTCTACTTGACACAGTTACTCAATCCAAACCCATAGGGGATTTGCTTCCTCTGGATTATTTTGGGTGAGTATTTCTGGTTGAAAAATGAGATAGGTGAAAGGATAAAAAAAAACAGCCAGTCAAAGCAGATGGACGCTTGTCCTGAACCTGGTTCTGCTGGAGGTTTCTTCCTTTTAAAAAGGGAGGTTTTCCTTTCCACTGTTGCCACTGTGCTTGCTCAGGATGGGAGACTGCAACAAAGCCAAGATTCAACTTGTCTGCTGGATTCCTTAGATAGAGAACTTTACTAATTGGCTTTTATGTATGTGAATGTTTCTGTAAAGTGCCCTGAAACAACTTTGTTGTGATTTGGCGCTATATAAATAAACTGAATTGAATTGAAATGAATAAATATGTGACACTAAATTCACTTTGCAAACAGCACTAGAGTTTGAGAATCGCAGTTGTGTTCGTAAATATGGAAGGTTATTTTCTATAAATGCTTCATAATACCTCTTTTAAATATTGGCAAACAGCAGAGTGAGGCACAATCAAGTTAAATGTACAAAGCTCACTTTGTGAGGCTTTTGTGATTTAGATAGACTTACAAAACACAACATTATTTTATTCATTATTTATTTATTCTTTATTCAAACTAAGCCAATCCCCATTGAATTCACAAATCTTTTTTGCAAGAGAGGCCTAGTTCTGAAGGCAGCCTAACATGCATACTTGTGGACTGTGGGAGGAAACTGGAGTACATAGAGAAAACTCATGCAGACAAAAGGAGAACATGCAGACTCATCACAGAAAGGCCCAAAGACCAAACTAGGGATTGAAACCCAAGGCTTTCTAACTGTGAGGCAACAGTGATAACCATTAATCGGTCATGCTGCACAAAATTGTGTCTGTAAAAGTCAGGCAAATGGTCAATAAATCTAAGGCCTGAGTGTCTGCTGTTTTTATTATTTTTAATCTTTAGAAACTTAATTGAAATAAAGTATTTGCCTAACCAACACACCACCATTGTCCCATTAGTTTACTGAATCTAAACGTGAGACAGAGCACAATTTTTCTACATTTATGTTTCCACTTGTTCAAAAATGCCATCAATAAATAAGCAAATTGCAGCTTGTATATAAAGTAGAGGGTCAATGTATAGATAATTACAGGGGCTGTATATTTTGATTGTATCTTTATTTATTGGTCAATTTACCTGTGTGCTGCAGTGCAATCAATAACTCTGTTTGATGCCTGTATTGGCCGTGCTGCATTATTAGCACCACTGTGCATCTTGTAAGATTCTCTTGACTGCACACAACCTTGCCTCGCCTCATTACAGTTGATAATTTATCCCCAATGCTCTCTTTCTTCTCACTAAGCCTGTCGACGCCCACCTCACCCCCTCATCCGCCCACAAACATCCTGAAAACTGTTGTTAATGAGGAGACAGTGGCTGATGTAAGGGATTGTGGGAGCGTGGGTCCACCAAGCAGTCAATTGACCTCAATTCCATGTGACCCTCATCTTGTGGGAGGGGTGGTGGTTGTAGTGGGGTATCCTGGTGTTTGCTTCCATAACCTTGGTGCACTCTGAGGCCCATCTCAATAAATCAAGTCCCAGTTAATGAGATTAGAGGCCTGCACAGATCAATGAGGACAACCATCCTCAACTCTGCTGTCCTCACGACTCCCAGCAGCTAAACTGAATCAAAAGTATTGATTTCTTCTCCTTCTGTGTGGAGCTCAAAGGTTTGCCTGCCATTCAGACCCTATCCACATAAAAACTGATTTTGTGAATATATAAAAGTTATTTCTATTGTTTCAGCCTCACATTCACTCATAAGCAATATTTGAGGACAAACAACCATTCACTCACTCACACCTAGGGACAATTTAGAGTTACCAATCAGCCTAACATGCTTGTTTTTGGTCTGTGGGAGGAAACCGGAGTACCCGGAGAAAACCCACGCATGCACGGAGAGAACATGCAAACTCCACCCAGAAAGGCCCCTGGACCGGGGTTTGAACCAGGGACCTGCTCGCTGAGAGGCAGCAGCTCTACCAGTTGCGCCACCGTGCTGCCAGTCCAATTTACTTTCATTTAAAAAATGTCTTCTCAGTGTACAATTGAACAACCGAGAATTGAAGTGCATGATAGTAGTGGCATTGGAGATAACACTGAAGCAGGTGCGAGGATGCTTGAGAGAAGCGTGTGCTCTATTCACACAAGGAGAGCTGTTGGTCAGGCTACATCTTGTTGCTCTCTAAAATTCATTCATTAAACCTTTATTTATACAGGTTAGTCTCATTGAGCCATGAGGACTCATTTACAAGAGGGATCAGTTCCAGACAGAACAAATAAAGTACAGACAACAATAACAGTAGACATCAAAGTTCATGCTCAGTCATCCAGGTACAAAATCCAATAATGGTCAGGTCATCTGGACATTTTCTTTTTTGTGGAAAGACGCTTTGCCCTCTATCCGGGGGGCTTCATCAGTCTGAGGAATTCCAAGTAAACTGTTTCCCCATCAAGCAGTACACTACTTTAGTGGACCAACCAGTTTGATGGTGATAAGATGGTTTCTGGGGACTGTCCCTCTTCGACTCCTCCCAGGCAGGCAGCCATAGCCAACGTGGTTCAAGTAACAGTAGACAATGACAACAATAAACTACAGTAAAAATGCATTTAAAATAAAAGTAGTTTTATCAAACATTAAATCAGGACGCCGTAAAACAAGGTTAAATATTAAAAACAAGAACATATTTGCTTTGATGTTTCTATTGACATTATCCAAAGTTGAAAACCCCTTAAAGAAGTTAAGGTGGACAGCTTCAGTTCCTGTTGCAAGGTGTTCCAGGTTGCAGGAGCAGAGTAGGAAAAGGCCTTTTTGCCAAGTTCAGTCCACATTGAGGGAACGCTGCAGATAATGATGGCCTGAGAGTGCATGTTGTTACTGCACTGATGGTGTAACATATGGGAGGAGGTATAAGAAGGTAGCAGACCAAGGAGGGATTTACAGATGAAAATGAACCAGTGTGAGAGCCTACGTGTAGATAATGATTACCAACTGACAAAGGAGTACAGAGTGCAGTGATGGGTACGGTAGTTACAACCAGTTATGAATCTTAGCGCATCATGGTAGACAGCATCCAACATCTACTAGGAGCTGGCAGGGGCATTCATGTAAATAATGTCACCGTAGTCAATGGCCAAAGGTAACAGTTACAAGGTGTTTTCTGGCATTCAGAGTTAAGCAAGATCTATTATTGAAAAATAAACCCAGTTTTAATTTCAGTTTCTTTATCAAGTTTTTGATATATGATTTAAAATCAAAATGTGATTCCACTTTGTTGAATTGTCAACAATACCCCGCCCCACCACACACACACACACACACTCACAAAACAAATGATGCTGAAAAACTACAAAGCACATTGAGTTCAAAATATTTAAAATAGTTATTGAATCAAGTGTTTACTTATGGAGGTCAACGTAGATGTTTAACAACCCATTAAAGTACAGCAGATTGCAGGAAATGGCATCTACTTTGTTCAAAATTTTCTGTGGGAGGACCCTCCAGACGTACCCCCACCCCCCAACTATTTGCGTTCCAGCATTATTTGGTTTACAATGAGGCACTGGTTGCAGTATGAGAACATTGTAAACTCCACCTTAGTGTTTTTGTGTAGCCTCACCTCTAACTACAGCCTCAAGGGACAGATTGAACAACAAAAATAATACTAGAAATGGTATTCTCTGAAAAAATGCAGAGTGCATGCTAATTACTAACAAAATACCTATTCTTAGACCAAATAATCTCTGACTATATTTTTTCAACTTTGTTGATCTGTCAACAATAATACAACCCCCCCCACCCACACACAAAACAAACAATACCAACAATAACAAAAAAAAAAACCTACAAAGCGTATCCAGTAAATGTTTATGTAATGTGGAGAAGTGAATAGTTTAAAAAGACAATTATTTGCTTTTAAATAATTTACCCTGATTTGCTTTGAACATTGTGAGGAAAATCCTTGAGGATCCATGAGAAGGGAAGGACTTTCCTCCGGAGGAAAGTCCTTCCCTTCAGCTGTCCCTCTCTGGACACTGTCCCTGAAGTCGTTCATTATGTCTTCATATTTGGGCTGAAATGACTCCCAGTCAACACTGTCCTGCACTTCTGTTGTCTGGTTTAAAGTTTCTTTTTGTTTGTTCCCAGTAGGGATGCACGATCCACCTTTTTTTACTTCCGATCCGATCCCGATACCTAGAACTGAGTATCGGCCGATACCGATCCAGTTCCGATATCATGATCATCATTGATTTTATATGAGGCTGTAATAATCTCCTCTCAAGTACAATTTGTACAAATATATGCATGCATGTCCAAAAAGGCAACTTGAGGTAAGTTTTATTAATGTTGGATAAGTTTTAAAGTTAGAAATAAATTCTGCTAACACAAAACATGTTTATTTTTATTCCTAGCTTTAAAGTGGATATTAAAGTGATTAATTTAAGTGATAGTTTAAAGTTGTTTTATGTTTTATAAAGTGCAGATATAAGAATTTTTTCTTCTTCCTGCACTCTTTTCATTCAATATTTTCTTTTTGATGATTTTTTATTTATTTATTTTGTTTCTTTTAAATGAATGAATAAATGAATTAAATTAAATTAAATGTTAAATGGCTTCAAACATCTGCTAAGTTCATGGCATAAACCAACAGACATGTTCCTGTTTTTAGTATTTTACATCACTTTATAATGTAGCTGTTTTTGTTTTTAATATATATATAATTTTCAAATAATGTTTTTTTATGATTGTCTACTGTTGTACTGATAAATATCTCCTGGAGGGTAAACTATATCTTGGCTGCAAGTATCAAACTGTGAAATCCTTCGTTTTCTACAAGTGATAGTGGTTGGTCATTAATTATGATGAAGTTTAGTAACTTCTCTGTAAACATTTGAGCTCCGTGGTTTCAGCGATGTCTTCTTTTTGTTCAGTCCGAAGCAGGCAGCCTGATTTGGGGCAGCCGCGCTCAGTCTGTCCCTCCTCAGAGACGGGCAGACTGAGCGGGGCAGATTGGACGCGGCTGGCCGGGGTCGAGTCGCTTGTTTTGGGTTGAGCAAGAGTAGTGCCCCGCTGAAGCCACAGAGCTCGAATGTCCATCGTAAAACTAACTTTACCGCGGTTTAATGTGGCGCTATGGCTCTGCAGACATTGCACGATGCTGTCTTGTTTTGTGGTGTTTAGTGTAAAATACTTCCACACAGCGGACATGTTTAGATGAAAAGTTTGTTAGCTGTTGGCCACAGTGCTGCTAACTCAGTCCTCACGTTGTAGCTGGCTGCAAACTATGAACTGGATTTCCTGAAAGGGAGGAGGGTCTTATTACTCTGTGCTCATGAGACACGCTGCCATTCAGGAAATCCATTCCATAGTTTGAAGCAAACGTGCAGCGCAACCACAGACATTCATGGATCGGAAAATCCGTTACGTAAATTTTGCTGTTATCGGAGGCAGATACCGATACTGGATCAGATCGGCCCCATCCCTAGTTCCCAGTTTAAGATTCAAAAACATGATTCCCTTGTGTCCAGTTTCGAGTTAAACTTCATGGCAGCGTTACAGCACCACATACAGGCCTGGAACATTTACTACAGCATTTTGGTCCATTAGCTGTGTTTTGTTGTGGATAAAAACTGTTTTTTAAATGAAAAAATTAATAAATAAGTAGATAAATAAACAGTGAAAAAAGCATCCCAGTGGGGACAAGGGTCTAGCGTAGCTCAGGGGGAGATGGGGTTCATGCAGAGGTGATCTGAGACCTATAATCAAGTTTAATTGGGGAGCTTTGCACCAAGGTGTTTATTATCTGGACAATGTGATCTATTATACTCATGATAGATGTCCAAGCTGGATGAAGTTCTCCCACACAGCATGTGTGCACAAGACTAATAGCTTTGTTAGCTCTTTAAACCTGAATAATTGACAGCAGCATGTGAAACACAGAGAAGTTCTAACTAGAACAAAGAGGGTTTGTTTTATGTAGGAAGAGGGAGCACACGTGAGCATCAAAAGGAGTTACTGACTATTGCTTCACCTGTGTGTGTAGCTTTCCATCCATCCATCCATCCATTTTCTTTACCCGCTTATTCCATTTTGGGTCACGGGGGTCGCTGGTGCCCATGTCCAGCAATCACTGTGCGAGGGGCGGGGTACACCCTGGACCGGTCGCAAGTCCATCACAGGGACACATAGAGACAAAGGAGACAAACAACCATTCACTCTCTCACTCACACCTAGGGACAATTTAGAGTTACCAATCAGCCTAACATGCATGATTTTGGACTGTGGGAGGAAACCAGAGTACCCGGAGAAAACCCACGCATGCACGGAGAGAACATGCAAACTCCACCCAGAAAGGCCCCCGGCCGGGATTTGAACCAGGGACCTGCTCGCTGAGAGGCAGCAGCTCTACCAACTGCACCACCATGCTTCCCCCTGTGTGTGTGGCTTTATTTAGCAAAATATCTCATGAATCACTTGATAGAGTTTAATGAAACTAATAAGTAATCATTGGATGTACATCTAGTCGATTAACAGGAGTCCAACTGATTTGAGATGACTGCCACAGCAAAGAAGATATCGCTTACGTCAATTTGACGTTTTCTTTCTTTGAAACTTGGTGTGGTAGTAGTTGAGACCCATCCCCAACTTCTGCTCTGAGTGCAACAACATACATTGCCATTAATTCAACAAAGTTAAGTCAAGTCCTCTGGATGTTTTTTTTTTTCTTGTTGTTGAAATGTTTTGTCCTTTATCCAAAGGACTTCATCAGTCCGAGAAGCCACAACAAACTCAGTCCCATAAGGCTTAGTCACATAGTGGGACAACCAGTTTGCTGGTGATAAGATGGTTTCTGGAGTCCACCCTCTCCCCTGTCGACTCCTCTGAGGCAGCCATGGCCAAACTGGTTCAAAACACCAAACATCTCAACAAAAAAAGAAACCATCCAGAGGAACTGACTTCAATTCAATTCAAAGTTTGTTTATACAGCACATTTAAAAACAACCACAGTTGACCAAAGTGCTTCACAAGAATTACAATATCATCGATAAAATATGATAAAATATGATAAAATATGATAACATATGATAAACAAAATAACATTGAATTTAATAAAAATAACAGTATGATAAAATTTGCAGTAAAATATCAATGAAACAATAGTACTAATAAAAACCAAGACAACTATTTCCCCAAAACTCAAGTCAGTCAAGTACTAATTTGAGTGAAGGCCACAGGTGGGTTTTCAGTCTGGACTTTGATCTACTGACTGAGAGAGCTTCACAGACAGAGGGAGGATGTTCCACAGTCTGGGTGCTGCCACAGAGAAGGCTTTGTCTCCTCTAGTCTTCAGCCTCACTTTAGGGACTTTCTTCCTGGATTATTGAGCATGAACTTGGATGTTTTGAACCACTTTGGCCATGACGGCCTCAGAGGAGTCAACGGGGGAGAAGGTGGACTCCAGAAACCATCTTGTCATCAACAAACTGGTTGACCCACTATGTCAGTGTGCTGCTTGTGGGACCGAGTTTGTTGTGACTCATCAGACTGATGAAGTTCTTTGGATGAAGGACGAAACATTTCAACTAAAAGAAACCGTCCAGGTGACCTGACTTAACTTTGTTAGATTTATTACCTGGATTATTGAGCATGAACTTTGATTGCCATTAGTTGTTGGAATCAACTCTGTTTAGTTCTCAAACTAGTCAATGGATTGATCTACAAGAGGGGGTCGAGATGGGGTAGAGGCAAGGCAGCTGACTCGGGACCCAAAAGTCCCAGATTTGATTCCCCAGTCACTGCACATCTCTCTGAGCAGGACACCCCATTCCCAATTGCCCCTCCAGGCACCATCTGGGGGCGGATGGGCCAAACGTAGAGATCCAATTTCATCATTGTATGGGAACATACAATGATGACAACACATTATTATTACATATTTTGGAGTCAATCCAATGACTAAATGACCTTAAAAAAAGACAAGAACGATTAACACTCAGCCACTTACTGAGTTAAAAATTTGTCTTGTTGTAGCTGAGAGTCTTTAATAATATACTGTATAATCTAATCACTTACACAACATACAAGATATGACAGTTTTATAAAGCAATGCATTTAGTTATTTTCAAGGCTATACTGTTTCTAGTCATAAAATAATCTTAGTCTGAAGAAGACTAGAAGACTAGGAAGACATCAGACATTATGCAGCTTTTCAAGGAAAATTAGGCCTTGAATTTCATCCTTTTTGTTGGGTCCAAGGATGACTTCCTGTATCCTCAGCAGTTCCAGCTCAGAGCTGAGCGAAGACCCTGCGGGGCCGGCTCCACTCGTTCATCCACTCGGTGCTGCTGATAAAGATCCATGTCTGGTGCTGACAGCCAGCACATCGGCCCCTGCAGGCCTGAGAGCAGAAGGCTCCTCACAGGGAAAGGACAATCACTTCAAAGGGCTTGAAGGAGAAAATGTGTGTGTGTGGGTTTGGGTGTGTGTGTGCACACCTGCGTGCGCACGCGCAAAGCTGCTGGTGATAAAGTGGGATGAGGTTTAAAAAAGAAGAAAAAAATCATCCAGTAATGGAGCATCGACAGCCCCTCAGGAGAGGCAGACTGCTGCAGAGATATGATGGACTGTGATCAGAGGCTTCCTCGCCTGCAGCTTTTACGTTTTCACTGATTTACAATTAAAACTCTTTGCCAATATTTCTTGCTTCCAGATGCCCATTGCTGATATTATGATTGCATTTAGTTCTAAATGAGAATGTTTACAAGTTGGACCAACAGTTTAATGGCAGTGCAGGGAACAGACCTCTCAGACCCTGTATTGATTTGTTCAGAGGTAATAAAACCTCAGCAAGCTGCAGCAGTGGTCTCCTTTGGCGATAAAGTTAAACAAATGTCCAACTTAATCATTTCAGAGGCACTTTAGTGAGTCTTGAGATAAAAAAGAGTGATCTCAAAAGAGAATTACAAAAAAGCTACGTTTCACCAAACAATCTCCCACAGCCGAAAAGCAAAGGCACGCGATAATGTTTCTGTTTGTTTGCCCCATGAACTATTGAAACTCTCAGACAGTAATCACTGGTTTACATCTACAATTT
This sequence comes from Nematolebias whitei, assembly GCF_014905685.2. Lineage (NCBI taxonomy): Eukaryota > Metazoa > Chordata > Actinopteri > Cyprinodontiformes > Rivulidae > Nematolebias > Nematolebias whitei. Next base: position 12,348,793 of record NC_056516.1, on the reverse strand, counting down.
ATTACCTGTTTTAGTCAATCCGATTTAAGATGGCTACCACAGCCAGCTCGTCTGAATAAAATGTTTTAATTAAGCCAGTTTAATAAATACAGATCAGAACTTTGATGTGGTAGTAGCTGAGATGAATTACTGAAACGTGTTCTGAGCACCAACAGATTTAGCAAGATATTGTTTAAAAGTCTGCTATTTGTAGGCAACTTTGTTAACAAAGTATAAGTAATGATTTTACAACAATACAAGACAAGTAT
>NC_056516.1:12328092-12343545 GCF_014905685.2 Nematolebias whitei | reverse complement strand
TGTGCACCATAATGAAAGAGAGCACGTTGCTTAGTTTTGAAAGTATCTAACTCACAAGGTTAACATAGATACATCTAGGTAAGTGGAAGTTGGTCACTTATGTATCAAGTTATGCACGGAAGAATGGAGAGGTTTTCCAATTCAGCTTTTCACTTTGTAACGAGGAACAAAATGTAGGAAAAACAAGAGCCTATTAATTAGATTTTACATTATTTTAAAGACATATTTTTTATAGTAAAAAGGTGACGAATGTTTCAGACTTTCATCTCATCGAGATTTATGTTCTGCTGACCTTAACTTCACCTTTACCAGGGCGATTTATTAGGGCGGCTGTGGCTGAGTGGTTAGAGCAGTCATCCTCCAATGCAAGAGTTGGGGGTTCGATTCCACCAGCAGTCACATGCTTGAAGTGTCCCTGGACAAGAAACTGAACCCCTCGTTGCCTCTGATGTGTGTCCCATTGGGGTTTGAATGTGACAAAGCTCTGATTATTCTTCTAGTAGAGTGCTGTATGAATGGGTAAATGGGGGAACATTTAAAGAGCTTTGAGTATCTTGATAAGTTAGAAGGGTGCTGTGTAAGTACAGTCCATTTACCATGAACCAAGTGTTCATCATCGAGACTTTCTTTTGCCTGAAGTAAGCCTTGTCAATAAATCTACACCCTGCTCATAAAAAAAAAAAAAAAAAAAACTTCAACAGGAACGCCCCACTGCCAGCACACTGCAGCCAAACCCCCGTGCTCCTTCATGCTGCAGAGTGAATGTGAGAAACTCGACTGCTGGTCACACATTTACATGTTTTATTGCCTCACAGTCTCTGGTGGTTTATTTATCTGTAAACAGAACTTTGTCGCAGTTTCTCTTCAACACATTTCAAGAGTCCACATTATTTCCCCTCCTCCTGCTCTGTACAGTGTGTACTTAATGCTACCCTGTAAGAAAAACGAAAAGCTCTAAATATTAATTACAGTGCAAATCTTGTTTTATTGCAGTCCGGTTTACAGCTTTGACTTTATGTATTTGCTACAAGGCCTTTGGGAGCAGCTGGAAGGCTTTTGTTCCTTCACACTATTAATTGTCTGGCGCTGCTTTTCTCAAGCCAAACTCTAAGCAGCAGGAGGTGCTATTATTTGTGCTTCTCCTCTGCTTCAAATGAAACTGTCCAGTTGCATCCATCTTCCAAACTGTCTGCACTCGGCGTAGAGCTCGCCTGATCATGTCTTTCACGTGTCATTTCCTTTGGTTTGCCAGCAATGACACCTAGCCCCTCGCTGCTGCGATGCAGCTCCTTGTTACTTCCAGAAAACCAAACTACTCTTCATCCTTCACAGATTGCACCTCAGCTGTGTTACAGGCTGTTTTCTTTTTTTCCTGCCCGTTTTTATGTACAACAAAAACCAGAGAGAGGATGGGAGCAGACCGGTGGAGAATTAAATCACCTTAAGCTGAATATTCTCTTCAGGACAAATGCATCTTTTAGATTGTTTGCAGAAATAGATTTTTCTCCGTGCACTCCTGTGTGGGGATGGGTAAAGGTGGAAACTTTGCCATCAAATATTAAAGATACCATCACCCTACGGTGACAAACAATAACAGCGGTGCTGCAGGTTTCATTTGTTTTTTGTTTTATTTTCTCTTTCCATGGTTTCTATCTTCTTATAGAACACATACATTTTGAAAATCATTTCTAACGATGGCCTTGGAAACATTGTGCAGTGCAGAGTGAGAGCTCAGCTACATCAGCAAGTGAGCAACGCACTCTCTTTACCCTGACTGCATGTGTGTAAGGAGGAAGGAGCACGAGAGGCACAGCCTGACAGAGACAGCAAACACAACATGCAAATACAGACGCAGACTTTTGTCAGTGTTTGTGGCACATTTATATTTAGATTGTCAACCACAATAATAAAAAATTAAAAAAAAACACACAATGAACGTATAAAAATGCACAAAGTGCAGAAAATGCACCAAATCCAGAAGCTGACAACAGGCAGCACACAAACAGAAATCCTAACCATATGACGATATCAGAACCATGCTGCAATGTCAGAACACAGCTCAGATCAATTATCCATTCAGCATCTTTACCCACTTCTTCCTTTTTGGGTCACGGGCGTCACTGTTGCCCATATCCAGCCATTATTGTGAGAGAGGCGGGGGACACCCTGGACAGGTCTCCAGTCCATCACAGGGACACATAGAGACAAACAACCATTCACTCTCTCACTATAGGGACAATTTAGAGTTACCAATCAGCCTAACATGCATGTTTTTGGTCTGTGGGAGGAAACTGGAGTACACAGAGAAAACCCACACAGCACGGAGAGAACATGCAAACTCCACCCAGAAAGATCCCGTGCCAGGACTTGAACTGAAGACCTTATTGCTGAGAGGGGACAGCTCTAACAAACGAGCCACCATGTCACATTTTAAAATAGAGTCAGTCTTGGGTGTAAAGGAGGATTTTGTTTTAGGAAAGAAAATAAAAAGATGTCATTTGTCCCAGTGACACCATCCAGCTCCTCCTGGGGGATTTCCAAGGTGTTTCCAATCCAGAAAGAACATAACATCCTTTCAACGTGTCCTTAGTAGTCTCTTCAGTTAGACGTTTCATGTACAGATCTGATGCAAAACAATGAAAGAAGATGGATGGATGAACAGATGGATGCAGTGATGGATGGATGGACTGTATGTAACTTTGTCAACACTTCAGTCCTACCAGCAAGAAATCAGATTTGTGAGTTTATGTGAAACATCAGCGGGGCATCTGCAGATTAGGACTTGTTTCAAACTCCCATTTCCAATGGTCTGTGAATGCAACCTACTATGAGTAAACGTTCTTGTACTCAGATATCAACTGTTGGAGTCAACTCTGTCTGTTTGTTAGCTAAATATTTCATGAAGAACCATAAAGATAAAGCATTTAGAAAGTAATCATGTTTTGCACATCTACAACTGATTAACCTTTGCAGTTGATCAAATTCAAGATGGCTGCCACAGTCAATCAACTTTAACCGACAGAAAAATGTCTGTACCTGAGTGAATTGTATAGATACTGAGCTCAAATTTGGTCTAGCAGTAGCATTCACATTCTCAACATAGTCTAAATGCTAACACATGAAATATTATAATAATAAATTAGTCTGCACATTCATGTTTGAACAACATGGCTACAATTCTCAACATAAGAGTCTAAAAATCGGCTATGAATGCTAGCAGACAGTATGCATTGCTCCAAGGATATATGGGTCTTTATTGTCCCTGTTGCAGAGTGAAGAGAGGGGATTTGAAATAGCCTTCATCCGTCAGTGGATGGTGTGAGAATGATAACTTGAAAATAAATGAAGTACCGACTTCCATTTTAGTGTGTGGCTGCATCCAGGAGTAAGCAAGGTTCCCTTTGAAAATTGGATTGCCACATCAAAATCCAAGATGGCTGCCACCATAAATGTCTGTCTGTGTTGTGAGCATGATAACGTAAAAAGGTGAGGTGCCAACTTCTGTTTTGGTGTGTGGCTACATCTAGGCATGATAAAGGGCCCCATCAAAAATTGGGTTGCAATTTCAAAACCCAAAACGGTATTTCTAATTCCCCCTCTTTGCCCCGCAACGGGGGACAATAAACTGCATTCCCTGGCACGTCTGGTCTGAAGAAAGGAGCAACGCCTCTCACACAAAGTGCAGCAGCTCCTTCATCTCACATGAGACATTTTAGTTTTTTATTATTTCTTTCCCTCTTGGCTGAATAGCTTTACGGCTCCACAAGTGCTCCTTTGTGTGTACACAACTACACACATGGAGTAGCTCATGAGAATCAGGTTTATTGTCCAAGTATGTATGTTTCACATACAAAAAAATATTACTATGGTCTGACCTGCTTATTGAATATGAACATGTTACAATTACAATTACAAAAAAAAAAGAACAGAGTACTGAACCTATAAATAGAGAGGCAAACATGAGTATGCATTTATAGACATGAGTAGACAGTGCATGCACTTTGACAAGTACAAATAGACCACTGCAAACAGGAAGTTTACATTTGAAGTCTACAAAGTTTTCATTCATATTTTCTTTTCATCAGTGAATGTTTAATTACTGTATTTTTGGTATTTACTCATAATGACCTAGTGACCTTCATTTGAACATCAGACAGGCTTCCCTGTGTGTTTTTAAATCCATCTCTTCTCCCTGGCTTTTGACACTATCTGTGATGTTGACTTTTAATTATTTTTATTATTTTTATTGTCTGATTGTTTCATTATGTCAAGTCAAGTCAATGTATTTATAAAGCACATTTAAAACCAGCAGCCGTTACCAAGTGCTTAACAATAAAGATCAATGTCAGTAATTTAATTAAAAATAATAACAAAAATTCACTAAAAGCATAAAAAAAACATAAAAATACAGAACATTGAAATACTAAATCAAATCACACTGTTCAAAGTCACTGAAAACAGGTGTGTTTTTAGGAGATTTAAAAACAGGAAGTGATGTGACCTGGCTGATGTTGAGGGACAGATTGTTCGCAAAGTTTAGGGCCCACAACTGAAAAAGCCCGATCAGCTTCAACCTCCTTGAACCTGGTTGAAGGAGAATTTTAAAATCTATTCTGTTATGCACAGGGAGCCAGTGCAGGGAGGACAAAACTGGCGAAATATATGCAAACCTACGAGTTCCTGTTAAGAGCCAAGCTGGACGAACTGGCCGAGCTGGAAAGATGTGACATGTGTACAGCACTTTGGTCCTATGGGTGTTTAAAGTGCTCTATAAATAAAGCTGGCATGGTATTTGTCATATTTGCTCAGCATACTGAAGATGTGGGAGAAAAACAAACAAACAAACAAACAAAAAAAGCTATCTATGAGTCTTGTTGTGTCAGTCTGATTAGGATGCCTCCTGGATGTCTACCTTGGAAGATTCCCTGACATGTACCACTGGAATAAAGTTCTGGTGGAGACCCAAAACTCACTGCAGGGGTTATATATCCTCTCTGGCCTGTGAACACTTTGTGGTCTCCTAGGAGGAGCTGGAGATAGAGTTGCATCCGGGCCCCAAAAATCCATCTCGACCCGGCCCCAAACCTTAGCCATCATTTCCAAACCCCACTCGACCCGACTAGGGCTTAAACAGACTACTCGAGTAATCTACACATCGATTCCTAGGACATCTATTGAGTTTTTTAATTTCACGTCGAGTATTCGTGGTGACGTCATTACGTCGCCGTTACGTCATTGTGTCACGTGTCACGTAATCCGCATCGGGTGCGGGTTACTAAATGGATTCCTCCCAGCAGACGGATGGAGCAGAGCAGGCCCAGTCTTGTCAAACAGGTAGAAATGCATCAATCGTATGGAAATATTTCACTAAAGATGAATCTTCTGGTTCAACTACCGTAAGGAAACAGAAAATGAATCAACTTCCTGACTGTTTGGAGCTCGTTGCAAACCGATGTTGTACCATATTCTGTGACCACTGTATATTGTGACTGTAGGGGGTGGTGTTGCAGGTCACAGAATATGGTGTAACACCGGGTCCAGTCGACTGAACCAGAACCAGCTTCCTCCGACCTTGTTTCACAAACAAAAAGCAGAAAGTATTCATCTCTAAACCTATTTAAAAAAAACCTATAAACATATTAATCTCTAAAACTAAACCTAGTGCTGCACGTTTCTTTCACTTTTGCAGCTTAATAATAATAACTAATAATTGTGTTTTTCCTGTGACTTATTTGCAGTATGATAAATGGTAGGAGCATAATATATGCCCCCAATGTTTTGTTGAACTTTTTTTGTAAATAATTACCTTTTTTGCGGTTCCATCCATTTTCTTTACCCGCTTCTTCCATTTTGGGTCACGGGGGTCGCCGGTGCCCATGTACAGCAATCACTGTGCGAGGGGCAGGGTACACCCTGGACGGGTCGCAAGTCCATCACAGGGACACATAGAGACAAACGAGACAAACAACCATACACTCTCTCACTCACACCTAGGGACAATTTAGAGTTACCAATCAGCCTAACATGCATGTTTTTGGTCTGTGGGAGGAAACCGGAGTACCCGGAGTAAACCCACGCATGCACAGAGAGAACATGCAAACTCCACCCAGAAAGGCCCCTGGACCGGGGTTTGAACTGGGAACCTGCTCGCTGAGAGGCACAGCTTTACCAGTTGCGCCACCGTGCTGCCCCTTTTTTGCGGTTTTATTCATTTATTTATTTTTGTATCGTTAAATCCTATGATGTCATCAAGTACTCGAGCTCTACTCGAGTTTTATTATGTTAATGTCGAGTTTAAAATTTATGTAGTCGTTCAACCCTAGACCCAACAAATTAACAATAATTACAGGTTCAAACACCCCCCCCCACCCAACATTTTTAATTAATCTTTGACTGCTTATATAGTTATTAATGGTCAGTGGACGAGTGCGGCTGAATAAAAGGGGAAGAAGATCAGAGCTGAGGGGGGGTTTGTCCTTTCATGGCCGTCAAAGTGCATTAAATCCCTGCTCTTGCTTGCATTCTGTATTATTCAGACACGGACACTGCTCTGACATGTCTGCTTTGGGATCTCACCTGTTTGGGTCATTGGCCGCGCACGTCCGCTGAGTGCAGCGGCTGAATGAACAGCATTTGGGCTGATGGATCGCTGCCTGGCCACACTGGTAGTCCCATCTGAAGCTTAACTGAACTTTTTACCTCTTTCAAGGCCAGTCAGCGCGCGGTCAAATGGTCGCATGCGGCTGGTGATCGTATGGCAAATCATGTTGCCATATCATTGGAAGTATAGAAAACCATATTGCCATATAATTGGATCGTCAACCATGCGTGTCCGCTGACGCAATCAAAATCCCAACACCAACCTGGCCCGCCCATCCAGCACATTATTATGGCCCGGCCCAGCCCATATTCGGGCCAGGTTAGAAATGACAGCTCTAGCAGGAGAGCCTCACTGGGCAGAGTGAAATTGTGGTTTCTCTCCTGTGACCAGCCTATTGAAAAGTGGTAAAAAAAAAAAAAAAAAGTCAGATGGATCCTCAATGAGCTGTCCAAAAAAAAGCCTGTTTGAAAATCTGTGATGCATGTCGAGGACAGGGCCAACTGCAGATATTTAATAAAATTTAAAATCTCAACCAATTCATCAGCCAATCCAGACTTGTGTTGTCGTTTATTTTACTGGTCTGGGGATTCTAAGAGCTGTACAAGTCAGTCTGCCCAACGACAGCACACAAATATTCTGACTGAATAGTTTTATCTTGCAGTCCACAGTGCAGCAATCAGGCAGAAAACACAGAAACAAGCTTGTGTTAAATTATATCAGACAGTCAAATCATGGATTGGTTTTGTTTAGTTTATAAAAGTGATCATAACAAAACTTTTAATTTTTTTTTCTACAACTATGTACTTGCCGCCGTACACATCACATCGCCGTAAAACCCGCATCAGTCCAAATATGTCTAATAAAGTGGAAAAAAATCATAAATAAGTATTTTCGCTGAATAAGTCACATCTATTGTGCATCACCGCTGACGCATCTTGTTTGTTACGCGTCACCAATGACAACCCGGAAATGTGGGCCGTTGTTGTGGCAAAAATCGATTGGCTGCCAAATGGTGGCCGTGGTAACATGCACGGGAGGACTTTAACATGAATTTAACAAGATTAACACTTAAAAACAATTATTTGTTTACTCGAAATTATAGTAAAGGTGTGTCTCAGTTGAACTTTTCATTAATAAATGCACTTTGAGGATCAAATCAGAGTACATTTCAAAAGCTGAATCGCAGCTGCGGGAGCGCGCAGAGGGACAACTCGCTGTGCATTTCTTCAAAATTTATCAATATAATTACCTAAAAACAATCATTTGTTTGCTCAAAATTATAGTAAATGTGTGTCTCAGATGAACTACGATTTAATGGTCAAATCAGCTGCATTTCGCCTGGGCGGTGCGGCAAAATGCAGCTGATTTGACGTTTGCTCCAGGAATTCTGGAGCAAGATGAAAGTGGCTTTTATGGCAAGCCAAGTGTCTCATTAATAGCCACTTTTAACTACTAATGAGACACTTAGCTTGCCATATTAGTTGAGGGCCCTCTAGTGGCTGAAAATGGTAGTGTTCTGCTGTGGCTGAGTGGTTAGTCACCCTCCAGTGCAAGAGTTGGGGGTTTGAATCCACCAGCAGTCACATGCCGAAGTGTCCCTGGGCAAGACACTGAACCCCCTCATAGCCTCTGATGTGTGTCCCATTGGTGTATGAATGTGATAAAACTCTGATTAGTCTCTTTAGAATGATTTGCTCAATTAGTTTTGTATAGATCTAGTAGAGTGCTGTATGAACGGGTAAATGAGGACACAGATTGTTGTAAAGTGCTGTGAGTATCTTGAAAGAAGATAGAAAGGCGTTATATAAGTACAGTCCATTTAACATTCAATATTTTCCAAGTCAGAATGAATGAAATCGTCATATCACAGCCAAAAATTTTATAAATATGGAAAAAAAACATAAATACATCTAATTGGTTTATAAGTCGCAGGCATGCTAATTTATGCCAACAACTGTGACTTACACAGCGAAAATCACGGTTGTCTGGGCATTTACTGAACAATGTGACGATCTTTCCCCATTGGTTGTTTTTTCCTCATGACACACTTTTTGCTCTTACTCCACCAAAGAAATGGTGTCATTTGCATTTCTCACCTGTGGATGCACACACACACCACAAAGGGACTCACATCAGTGTGTGTGAGAGCTTAGTGTTTGCACACCAGCAAGATGCTGACACTGTTGCTCAGGATGGGGTGTTCTCTTACTCACGAGTGAGGGCAGATGCACAGGATCTTAATGACGGCTCAAAGAGCCACGCTGAGTAAATCGATGCTGGGTGCGTCGACACATGAAGAATTGAGGAGTTAATCGGTCAGACGTCTCTAATGGCCCGACATAGGAATGAAAACTAAAAATAAATTAGTGGAAAGAAAACCTTAGTCTGTTTCTATCTGCAGAGGCTCGTGGTATCGATTAGCCCGAGGCACTTAAAGTCTGATGCACTGTCAACACTGCAGTCGTCTGAGAGCGCGAGAACGGCCCGGCGTCCATCGGACGTCAGCCAAAATAACAAACTGTGGTAAATGTGGATAAAACTCTGTCTCGGCTGGCTGCTCATTTGACGTCTGATGCAGGTGCAGCTTTATCATACCGACTGGTAACACACCCGGTTCTTTAGAGCACAGGGTTTCTCTCTGTGGGAACCATTTTAGCTGACTGTAATTACTGCTGAAAATCCCAACATGACTTTATTGCACACTGGGGGTGGTGGGGTGGGGTGGTGTATAGATGTAATAAAGGAGTAACGAAGAAGGAGAGAGCTTCATTCACTTTAATGCTTGATGCATTGAAATGTCTTATGGGTATAATTGAATCAAACAGCATTTATTATTAATCTGGTCATAATTTAACGCTTGTTATTTTTTCTTTGCATTGACAGTTTACATTGTGCTTGAAGGTAAACCTTCTGTCTGTGTTAGTTAAATGACTTTTTAATTTTTTTTTTACATCTATCGAGGCTTTGGATTTTTAAAATGGGTTTAAAGTCTCTCACATTTATTTTACAGATGAGAAACAAAAGTAAAATGTTTAAGTTGGCTAATTCAACACTAAAACTGGTTAAGTATAATGATAGGGGGTTTAGAAGTTTCTTGATTTTTATTGATTTATTATGAAAAACAAACAAGGTTATTTGTTTCAAATGTTTATTTTATCTTTTTTCTTTTTTTCAAACCAACAGCACCTGAAATCTCTAGCCCTGGCAAATACCCCAACACACTGAGGATAAATCAGTAAGAGACAAAAGAAATTATTGAGGGCTGTAGTTGATAAAATACAAAAAAATATATATATATCATGATAAAACCAGGACAGGAGGTAATGAAAAAAAGTCACGCATACACTTTAATTTACAGTATGTTCACTCACACACACTCACACACATTAGCAGAAATATGCATACATAGTTTAATTGCAAAAAAAATAAAAATAAAAATAGAAGATAGTATAAACATGCTGACAGTATTCAGTATTCAGTATTCAGGTCTGAATTGTAAATGAGTCCCTGAGGCTCAATGGGATTAACCTGTCTAAATAAAGGTTGGATTAACACAATTGCAAAAATGCATCTCTGTAGTTTTGTTCCTCACAGGACTTTGGACCCTGTAGCTGTAATTTCCCAGGTCCACTCTTCTTAATGCTCCAGAAGTAACAGTCTGTAAGTCATTTAATTCTCCATTGTCTCCACAGGTCATCTTTGAAGCGACTGTTTCCAGTGATCGGCAGGGATACATCGCCTTGGACGACACTGTGCTGCTCAATTACCCCTGCTGTAAGTACCCAATTCTGCACCGCTCATAGCCTACTTGTTGACCTTTACTGCTTTACTGGGCCAGAGTCCGGCTGAACGGTGGGGGCCGAGGCACTGAAACTCAGCAGAGGTGATTGAAGACTGTGAGGCACTTGTGCTGACGTGCTTGCTACGTGTCTGCAGCAGCTCGGCAGGAGGCGTCTCTTTTGTCCCAGCTGAACGGCTGACCTTTTCAGCTGATTGCTATGTTTCCAGCTGGGTACTTTTAAAACTAATGGGATGTTACAGGCAGGAAGGAGGACAGCTCGTGGTTCCACTAAGACCCTGTCTCTGGGATATTTTACATTTTCTTTTGGCATCACAAAGTTATGAAGAGGTTAGGGTTTTGTTGTGTGGGCTAGGATGAATTTTTCAACATAATCAGATTAATGGCGACTAGCTGGCAAACAGTATTTGCCAAAAAAAAGTTGCATCATTAGCTAAAGATTCCTATTGTCCTCACCTAAAGCACACAGGCCTCAGTCTTAAACATAATAATAATAATAATGTCATCACAATGTCAGCACTGTATGTTTCCATACAATGGCGAAATTATTCTCTGCATTTAACCCATCCACCACCAGGTGGTGCAGTGGGCAGCTATTGAAAGCGCCCGGGGGACATTTTGGGGATGAGACGTGCTGCCCAGAGACGCCACGTGATGTGCAGTGACTGGGGATCGAACCTGGGACTTTCGGGTCCCAAGCCGGCTGCCCTGCCTCTACACCATCTCGGCCCCATGTTCTCACAATGAAGTGGAGAGTGACTCAGCGGGTGCACAGCTGAGTCACTTTTCAGGACAAAACTGAGCTGTGCACCTACACCTCAAGGATAAGGGTCATTCTTTTGAGGAGCTAAATGTTTGTAAAGAATGTAGATTACAGAAAATACAGATACTGTGAAAGGGAGTGAAGGAAGCCGTTTACATCAAATGAGAATTGACCCCAGTAAACATTGGAGTAGGTCTCAGAGTTCAGATTTCTAAAGACCTACAGCGCAGCATTTAAGGTTGTTTCATACTCCACCAGAAGCTGAGAAATTATCTCTCATTGACCTAGTTGACAAAAATTGAGTCATTTTGTTCTGGTAGTAGCTTCATCTGCCCATTTTCGACACACGGTCTGGGCCGAACGTTTTATGACGGGTATGTGTAAATGATTGGTCAGAAGTAAGTTTCATTCAAGCTTTATTTATACAAGTAAATCCCATTGAGCCTCGGGGACTCATTTACAAGAGAGACCTGATTATAACAAAGAATGATGACAACAGGGGACAATCATAAAGGATGCATACAAATACAAATATTTTTGAACAAGTGAAAATAAAATGGTAATTAAAAGGAAAAGTAGCAAAAATCAGTTAGGTTGCAAAACGGTGTAGGAAACTAAAAACAGGAACATGTCTGCATTGGTTCTTGCCAGGAACTTAACAGATGTTTAAAGTCACTTAGAGAGGTCAAGGTCAAGAGCTTCAGATCTCTTTGCAAGATATTCCAGGAAACAGGAGCTGAGTAGGAGAAGGCCCTTAATCTATACCACATTTTCCCCCCATAAGTCACACATGTCCAAATATGTCTAATAATTTGGAAAAATCCATAAATACATGGCTTTGCCGTATTAGTCGCACATATCATGCGTCACCGCTGATGTGTCGCATTTGTTACGTCACTGCTGACAACCCGGAAATGTGGGCCGGTGTTGTGCCTAAAATCGCTTTGTTGCTAAAATGACAGCTGCTTGGGAGGACTTTAACCAGATTAACACTTATAATAAATTATTTGTTTGCTCAACATTATAGTAAAGGTGTGTCTCAGTTGAACTATTCCTTGAAAAAATGTAATGGTCAAACATAGCAGGTGGCTTTAACATTACACGTCCACACAGCCATAAATAATAACAGCAACACCAGTTTATTTTATTTGTTTTATTTGTTTTTTCCATTCAAATCCTTCAAATTCTTTGTCCTCGGTGTCACTGACAAAGACTTCTGCCAATCCTGAGGGAGGTGAAGTGGAGCCTCGACCTCCTCTTCCTCCCCGCGGCTGTCAGAGTCCACCTCCGCGTCAGCTCCAGCTCCAGCTCCAGCTGATATTCCAGCCTTCCTGAACCCCGACTGGATTGTCTCTTTACTCAATGAGGTCCACGCTTTGTCAATCCAACCGAGGACCCATTGGAATGTGGCATGGCCCATCCGTCTGGTGGAGGTGAAGCTGTGGTCTCCGCTCACCATCCACTCCTCCCACAGGTGACGCAGGGCAGCTTTAAAGCTCCGGTTAACAGAGATTTTGAGAGGCTGGAGGATTTTTGTTAATCCTCCAGGGATAAGAGCAGGTAGGAGTTGCAGGTTTTTATTTTCTCTTTAAACTGGGTCGTAATGTGTGTGTGCATACTGTCCATGATGAGCAGGGCTTTGTGTGTCTTAAAAAATCCGTCGGGCCATTTGGTGTAGCATTTGGACAGCCACACACCCATCATCTCCTGGTCCATCCACCCCTTGTGATTTACGTCCACCACTACCCACGGGGGGAACTCCACTTTCTGGCATCGTTTTTCTTTTTAAAATGGTAGTCGTCAGAAGCCTAGAGTGCTAGAACACCCTATAGCCCCTCTAGTGGCCGAAAGGGGTAATGTTCATGTCAGAATGAATGTTGTCAGAAGCCTGGAGAGCTAGAGCGCCCTCTAGCACCTCTAAGAAAAAAAAAAAAAGATGTCTTCATTTGTGAAGATAGAATTGCAAATTGCCATTTGAATAAAGGTGCTAATAATATGAGTCTCCCCCCGTCATTGTCAAAATGGTTGATCGTTGAAATTTTGAGATTTGGTGACGCACAAGAAGGTCTGGGCATTGATGCATAACTTCTTGATCCCAGATAAGAAAATGTAGTCCATGTTGTCCTGGATGGCTTCCTGCATGTTTTTCCCTCTGCTGCGGTCATCACCTTGTCATGGTAATCACAGTGGATAGAAACTGTATTAAATCTTTTAGTGGCAATAACTCCTTGTCCCTTGTCATTATGAAAATCTCTGATTGACAGACCACTTCTGCTCTGTGACCAACTTCATCATTTGTTGGTCACTCTCCACAGTTTTTGGGTCATCCATTTTGCCACAAAGTCCTCTGGGCAGGCATGGTTGGCATTTCACCCCTCCTTGGTGATGTCCTCTAAAACCTTGTGTGGGCAAGGGGGAAGCCTTGTGGATTTATATAAATGATTGGTCAGAAGTTTGTGGGCCTGTTTGTTTATATGGAAAAGCACTCGGACCGTAATGTTATCATTTCGCTTCAATTACTCCACTGCTAGCAACACAGACACCTTTGAGGAGCTGTTGGCTGAATCACTCAAAAAATACATCCATTGATATGACTCATCAATAATGTGTTATGTGTTGTCATCATTGTATGTTCCCATACAATGGCAAAATTGACTCCCTGCATTTAACCCATCCACCCCCAGGTGGAGCAGTGGGCAACTATTGAAAGTGCCCGGGGAGCAATTTGGTGATAGGGTGTGCTGCTCAGAGACACCACGAGATGTGCAATGACTGGGGATCGAACATGGGACTTTCGAGTCCCGAGTTGGCTGCCCTGCCTCTACCCCATCTCAGCCCCCGTCCACGTTCAGATCTCTAAAAGTGTGCATCCATTGGTACAACTCATCAAGACACACTTATAAAGATAGTCAAATGACCAACAACTCCTGGATGATGATTGCACAGAGATTATACTCGGAGGAGTCTGCCGAAAAGTTTGGCACTCTTTTTTGATTGATTTGTGGCCAAAAAGCAGATACAGGGATGTTGTGGAAACCCTGGCAGGAAAAAGCTCATGTTGTTACATATACTGCAGTAGGAGAGGTTTTCCTGGAGCTCAGCACCATGTATCTTGTGGGCTATGAAAGTTGTGTGCAAAAATGAATGTCTCGCAACCACGTGACTGCACGTCGACTCTTCAGCTTCAGGTGTGGTAAGACACGATCTTAAGCCTGATTACCAGTCAGTTTCAATATAATTCTCACCTTCATACATGTGACCAAAGTGTCTCTTGTGAGCCAGACAACAAATACCCTAATGACCAGTAGGAGTGAATTTAATGTGCATGTGCATCTAGGTAACATAACTGTGCTTCTTATATAGTTTTAAAAGCTTGGCACTCCACACACTCCAGGTTTTTGAACTGATAATGTCTCCTGGGTGGGAAGAGAAATGTATTCAACCACAGAATAAAAGTCCAGTTATTTATTTTTATGTTTTTACTTTTATATTTTTATATTTAACATGTCCTAGAAAAATCTACACCAGCTTAGTAGGAATACAGTGGCTAAAAGCTAAAATAAGCAAAACAGTATATAAAAGCTAAAAACATCACAACTGCAGCTAAAAGTTAAAATATGCAAATGCTTAGGCACTAATTAAAATTGACTAAATGCAATTAAAATTTTAAATAAGCAAAACAGTTACTGACAGTTTAAATCAACTGTTTTTTTATTACTTAAAACATTAAAAATGTTGCCAAAAGCTAAAATGAGCAAAACTGTAGCTAAATGCTAAATTCAGCAAAAACAAGATCAAAGTTAAGAAAATATAGAACTTTATTGATCCTGCAGGAAATTGTTGTGCCAGAGTTTCATTACAAAAGGAGCATACCCAAGGAATAACATAAGATATCTAAAAAAAAAAAAAAAAACTGAAAAAAACAAACAAACAGAGACTAAAACAAAATAGTACCTCGCTACTTGGCGGTTCGTTTATCAAGGACTCGCTCTATTGCAGTTTTTCAAAATAAGATTGGACATAACACAATTGGCTGATTGAGCCAACACTGAAGGATAAGCTTCCTCCCACAGCTAAACAGCAGATCTCCGTGAAGAGCGGAGGAGTGGGCGTGGCTGAAAACGCTTGCAGGTGGCTGAGAGCAGCGGAGGCAGAGAGCTGAAATCATGACATTCTGTGCTCTTTTAGAGAGTTTAGAAACATTAGAATATTGCAAGAGTGTGGGAAGGGTTTAAAACACTTTTACTTCTATATATATATATATATATATATATATATATATATATATAT